>NC_040905.2:106692395-107004042 GCF_004126475.2 Phyllostomus discolor | reverse complement strand
CAGATCCTTCTATGGTGCATTCTGCCTACAGAATCAAATCCAGACGCCCCTTTACATTAAAAGAACCTGTGCCCTGGCTAGGTGGCTCAGTTGGTTGGAGCATTGTCCACGCATCAAAATGTTGTGGGTTTGATTCCTGGTCAGGGCAGAAGCCTAGGCTGCAGGTTCAGTCCCTGGTTGGGGCACACATGAGAGGCAACTGACCAATGTTTCTCTTTCACATTGATGTTTCTCTCTCTCTCCATCCCCTCCCCTCCTCCTCTCTCCCTCAAATCAATAAACATACAGGTGAAGATTTTTTTAAAAAAGGACCCTATTATATAGGTCCAACTAACCTCACCACACTTTCACTTATCTATCACTTTCTTGAGCTCCTTCTCTCTCATATACTCTATACTTACTATCACACTAAAACATGTGCACCTTCAAAACACACACACACTGACACCCACACACACATGTACATACACATACATGTACATATATGGAGGTATCACATACCTATGCATCATACATAAACCTACACATAAACACACACCTACCTACATATATTCATACCTACCCAAACTCACAATACACACATATATACACTCACACCCACACGTACATGCACAACTACACATACACATGTACCCAGCACACACATAAACTCACACCTCTACCCATTCACACATACACACACAGACCCACACACTGCTAAGCCACAATGATGCATCTAGTTTTCACTTCTCACCACACACCCTGAACAATACTCACTTCCCTGCTTTGCCTGCACTATTTCTTCTACCTTATCATCTCCACAGATTGAAATCCTATCCATTGTTTCCAGGTCCAGCTCAAATATCACTTCTCCCATGGAGCCTAATTCTCTAGCTAGATTTCATTTTACATTTTGCATGCCTCCAGGACATTTTCTTTTCCCGTTGAATTCTCTCACTGTTCATTCATGCTATCAACACACATGTGTCCAGTGCTTTATCCTGTGCTGGGTATTGCAGGAGGCTCTGAGGCTACAACTGTGATCAATCCAGGCCTGGTCCCTATCGTCAGTTTCCAGTCTGGTTAGAGAGACGTCAAAGCTCAGTGTCAATCAAGTGAGATGACTGCCTTGTTAGGGTAAGCAGAAGATGCTACTGAAGCAGACAGCTTCCTGCTCTGGAAGGAACTAAAAGATGCTTCCTGTAGGAAGGGGCTTCCAACTGTGAGCCAGACCAACAAAGTTGAGGTGTGGCTTGTTAAAGGTTCTATCTTTATTCACAGGGCAACTGAAGTGTATAGAGGAGTTAAGGGTGGGGATGACTGAAGTCTTTTAATCAGGGAAGTGATAAATCAATGACGCATTAGAACACTTCTTCCCAGTACAGTGCAGAGACATGGCTTATGGCTAAACAATTGTGCGTGCAGAGAGGTGGGTTAGCAAGTAGTTGCATTAATCTAGATAATGCTGACATAGGGCCACACCAGTGAGGCCAGCATAGCTCATGAGATTACAAAGTGGTAGAACCAATAGAACTTGGAGACCAATTTTATAATTGTATGGAAGTGGGGAACAATGGCCCAGGTAGCGCTGAATTATGGCTCTGTTGAGTATTCAGCCTGGCCAGGCTTCCACAACCCTGTCACCCACATCAGATATACTGTAACATTTGCCCCCAAGTCAGTTGGATGAACATTTGCTAAATTGAACTCAATTCAGACTGCAGCATACCATCAATTTTTACTTGGAATTTAAAGTTAAAAGCGGAAAATGGCCTGTTTACTGAGCTTCCTCTCCTTGGAGAAAAGATAATAGGGGTTGCAACATTAAAAAGGAAATTTATTAAAATTGACCACAGAAGCACAGTTCATGCTGTCTATGTTTTAGCTCAGCTGGCCTCAGTTAGCTAGCTCACTGGGTGATTTCATAACCAAGGTGGAAACAGGCCTTAAAACAAACACTTCATGTGTGCGAAACACTGGAAAATATTTCACTCTGGATAATAAGCAGTGATTTACTCCCAAGCTGGAGAAAATGAGTAATTAACTCCTCAGGAAGATGAATTTAAAGGGAAAAAAAGCAAACAGGAGGCCACGTTCTCTCCACCTGAAATATAAAGACTTCCAAAGGATATGAGATAAATGGCCGTGAAGGAAATTTAAAATGATTTAATGTCTATATTCAGCATAACTACCATCATCGATTAGCATCACTTCCATGCCTCGGCATGCAAATCTAATACACAAGCAGGCAGATAGCAGGTTTTATACACAAATAATTTTGTGTCTTGGGTTGCTGCTTGAAACCAAACACAGATTTCAGTTTGATTGATCTGGAAACTAGAACACATATATTTGAGCCACGGCTTGATATTACGTTGAAATGTGCTTTATCAGGAGTACTTTGCAGTTGAGTCCAGTGATTTTGTTTTCAAAGACCCAAGCTAAAGTTCATCCCAAACAGCTAGAGTCTGTTGAAACCAAATGTCTCATTGGAACTCAGCTTTCCCCTGCAGGGTATATTCAGTTTCTTCTACAAAGAAACTGCTGAAAAGTAGGTGTGGGTCAAATCTATCTTGTCTTCAATGCCCTGGGGCCACAGATGGCCACCAGCAGAGTGACTTGAAGAATTTCTTTTTAGACACTGAGATATGTCTGTGATCTTGGAATGCACTGTTGTTGTTGTTGTTGGGGTTTTTTGCTTTTCTTTTAAAAAAATTTTATTTTAATCATCATTCAAGTACATTTTTTTGTCCTTTACTTCCATTCCAGCCCACCCACCCACTTAAATGCAATTATCTAAGGTAGTGGGACTATGAAACTTCAGCACAAATAAGAACCTCTCCTTGGGAGCTGCATAAGAAGATAGACTCCTAGATCTCAGAAGTGCCTGTACCAGTAGGTCTGGGATGAGGCCTGGGAACCTGACTTTTCAACCAGGATCTAGGTCATTCTGTTCTAGGTGGTTTAAGGACCACACTTTGAGAACTACCTAAAGAATTGTACCTATGGGTACAGCAGGATTAAATACAACATATGAAAAAGATGGAAATCTTTCTTCTTGGGTTACTTATGTAACCAGCGGCAATTGCCAGCAGATCTAAATGAGTTTAATCAGCTATTAGAGCCTTAATTAAATTCCTCTCAGTTGAAATTTCAGAATTGCCTAATTGTTACACAGCTCACATTGGAGCAGTTGATTTTTTTTCTCCCATTATAACTGCTCTCAAGATAATCTAATACCTTTACAGATAACAGTGTCAGCTGTCTTAGAACCCAGCACTGAGATGGTAATTCATGAAAACGTGTTTTGATCATCGTTATTTCCACAAACAACTTGCATATTTGCTTCCTGTCTCCTCTTGATGTTCAGCCAACAGCAGAAGAGCTCAAAGCTCGTACAACCTCAGATTTAAAAGTGAAAGTCCCTGGAACCATAAGCCACCATTTCCTTCAAAAGTTCATTTATAATCTTTGGTTCTCCACGGTTCCTGTTCCCAGGTCCCCAGGGATCGATATAATTTCTATTTCTTTGGTTTTCTTTTAAATCTTTGTGTGCTTTCAAAAGTGGCATGCCCTGGTAATTGGCTAAACAGTTAATAGTGTTTTCTGTCTCTTCTTTGGTTCCACATTGGATTAATATAACATGAGAGACTTGAAAATTCAGCAGAACATATAAAGGAGCTCTTTCATAATTACTAATTAATTTTCTGAACATGCTCTTGGGAGTCCTTCACTGTGTAACTTCCATATCAGCCAATCTTCCATGGGTTGTAATAATGATTATTAAATAATTAATAAGCATAATAACTGGCGTTTCTTGAAGGACTGTGATCACCCCAACATGCATTTTCTCATTTCACCCTCACAACCCTGCATGAAAAAGGCCATTATAACTTTTACTGATTAGGACATGAGGGCTAAAATGACTTGCCCAAGATCAAACAGCTAGTGAGAGCTTCTGGAATCTGAGCTCAGAGTACCTGACTTCAGAACCTGGGGCCATTACCAGTCCTTGATAGTCCCAAGGTTGCCATCAGATTTGCTTTGGGAAATATTATGGCAAACGGGAGCAGTTGGTTTGTTGAGGCAACATTCCATGGGTCAGTTGGAAAAACCTTGTGGCAGAAGGAGGGATGGCCTGGGAAGCTGGCACACCTCAGGTCAGCCTCTCACTATGCACAGCCTCCCCTCTTTGGGGAGGAGCAGAGTCTACCTTTTCTGCGAATTACAGCCAGCAGTGGTCCTCTTGCACTTTTCTTTCATGTATGCCGGCTTTATTTACCTGTGAATTGATTCTTCTAAGGACCTTGAAGTCCACCATGAAAATGCCTCTACCAGCAGAACTGCAGTGAGCCTTCACTGGCTTGAGGTTGAATTTCACCGCTATTAACACTGACACCCAAAACCCGACCAGAATAATAGATCAGGGGGAAAAAAATCCACTGCTCTGATGTGAACTGAGTGACAATTAGTTAATCTGGTGATTTCAACCAAGAGGAATGTAATTAAGTCCCTAACAGCTGATTAGTCTTTTTCTTCGCCTCTGTAGTCATCTCCATTCCTTACATAAGGGGACTTCGAAGAGAGGATTGTACCTTCCCTTTGTAAGCCCTTGTACTTGAGATGCTGATGGCCACAACAATGCAAGACTGTTTACAGTGCTGCATCTGTTATTATCAAAACCCAAACATAAACTTGGTTGAAGTTTTTAAAGGGCTACTGCCTTTGAGGAGAAAACCAGAATGCAATAGGTCTGCAAAAACAGTTCAGGAGAAAATGTGGGAAAAAAATGGAACAATTACAGAAACTGAGATGGGGTGAAAGGGGGAGGATAAGCACGTAACATTCAATCATAACTTGGCCTAAGTCCTCTTTAACAATTATAGTGATAACCATTATTTATTTAACACTTTTACAAAGACAATTTAGAAATACTGTAAAGATTTCTTTTTGACCTTCTAATGTACTTTTTGGGTAAATTTCAAAGATCAGTGTTGTTTCTACTTGTAAGATAAATGAAATGCCATTTGCAATCTGGCAAAGCAAATAGCTCTTTCTGGGAGTATTTACCTGAATGGTATTTAGCAGCTCTTGTTCCCTTAGTAGGGTTGCCAGTAAGAGTCAGAGTATTGTCAAGAGAGGAATGCTCTGATGCTGGATGATAGCTGAGAGCACCTTGCATTTATTGGGATTATCAAGTCTTTCTTACCAGCCTGAAAATTATGACAAGATTGTATCTGAATATAGATAAGAATGTTCCTCTTACCGCCGGGCAACTTTTAAAAATAAAAACCTTGAAAAGTAGCAAAATACTTGGCTGAGTGTCTAATAGTTTATGAAAGGAGATAAGTTCTAGGTAATTAAGTTGCAGACTAAGGAAGCAGGAGACTTCTTCAATGCATCAAACCTGACTTGGGGGATGAAATAAGCCAAAGGCTGATGGATTTTCTCATCAGCTTTTGTAAAACAGTGTTTTATAAAACAGCCAATTTCATTTGGATCTAGGCCCTGAGCATTCAAAGTGAACCTCATTGACAGATTCTACAGAGTTTTAAAATAAGGTTCTAATACCTGGGGGTATCAATCAGCTGCAAAACATTTTATCCCCTCACCGTGAAGAATTACTGGGTTGTGAAAGTTGAAATGTTTGGAACTTGGTGTCAGGTCTCTGATGGGTGTTTGTTCTTTCATATCTGGAGCAAAACAATAAATTTAAATCTTTGAGATGGGCATTTTCCTCCTTCCAATGAAAGGGTGAGCCAGGGGTTGGTGCCTGGAGCTCTGCTGGCTATTATGAAGATGCTAACCAAAGTCCTTGTGCATGGCCGAAATCCATCACTGTGATAAATTGCACATGGATCAGAATTTCAATCCTCTGTAGATAAGATGGTATTTTGACAATTGTTTCTCTTTGCTCAGCTCTGGCCCCAAACTACTTTGCTCCAGGCTTGTCTGAGCCCTAAAGTATTCCAGCAAGAGGATCCTTTGAAATACTAAAGCCAGAACAAGATTTAATGGTGAAGAAACAGTAATAAGCTTAACCACAGCTTTGCGCACTGTTGAGAACATGATTAGAAGGCAGCGAGGAGACGAGGATTCCCTTGGGATGGGCCAGATAAGACTTGCTATTTCAAAAATAAAACCTAAGTAACCCTCTACTGGCTGGTCCAATTTCATCCAAACCTATTATCCTTGTCTTGGACACTAAGGAACAATTCCAGAGCCCTGGAGTAGAGTTACTAGGGGGAAATGACAATCCTGGGGACCAACCAGGCAAGCTACTCAGTATTGCTTTCTCTACTGACTTACACTGGCAAACTCAGCAGAATAAAAGAGCCCTAGAATGGAGTCAGAAGACCCAAATTCAAGTTCATCTATGATGTTTATGAGCTATGTCACCTTAGTTAAATCAAAAATTTTCAGGTTCACGCAAACTGTAGCCTAAGCTAGGATCCCAGGGTTCCTAATTATTCTGACTGTTACAACCAATAAGTGAAGCTATTCTCCAGGTATTCAGTCACTTAGAATTGGATGACATTGATTTACTGGCTAAATCATTCAACAAATGTTTATTGAGTAGCTAGCCCATTAACTGTTCCAGCACTGGTGATACAGCAGTAAATAGGTTTTAAGCTGGGGATCAGCAAATGTCAGCCCAAGGCCAACTGTTTTGTACAGCCCACAAGCTAAAAATGGATTTTACATTTTTAAATGGTTGAAAAAGATGGAATAATATTTTGACACAGGAAAATTATATGAGATTTGAATTTCAGTGTCCATAAATAAAGTTTGATTGGAACACAGCCATGCTCATCTTCTTATATGTTATTTATGGTTGCTTTGATGCTAAAACAGCAAAACTGAGTACTTATCATACCCAGTATGGCCAACATACAAAACTAATATATACCAGCTGCCCTTTATGTAAAATATTTGCTAACCCTTAATATGAGTCCCTGTCTATAAGGGATCCACTTGCCAGTAGAGAAAATAAGAAAAATGCCCTCAGAATTAAAATAAAACAGAAAATGACAAGTGCCAAAGGAAGCAAGGTGAAATAAATGCAGAGGGTATCAGAAATGAGAGAGCAAATCTGATGAGAGAAGGAAAATATTGGGAGAGCCACTGAGGGGAGTTTGGAGTCGGCAAAGTGGTTGAAAAATCCGAATGGAGAAACGGGACTACAGGGTTGAATGATTAGTGTGGACAAAAGTGCAGAAGTTGAGTTTAAGGGGCATGTTTGTGCACTAGGAAGCTGCCCAAACTGGAAGAAACAATTGATATTGATACAAATGTTGATACAAAGGGAATGAGAGAGAAAAAGGAATAAAGGAAACACTGAGAGATAACATCACAGAAGCCCTTGGAGGTTGGAGGGAAACCCAGATGCGTACAGTGGAATGTGGTAGCATTTGACTTCAAATTGGCAACTGACCTTGCGAGTCCTTAACAATTCACTCAACACCTGAGACAACATTGGTGACTTCATCCACGTGCAGCTGATATTTATCACCTCCCACATCTTTTGGAATTGCCCTATTTTCATACAATTATATCATTTCTTTTATAAATACATTCATACTTGTCAGACTATTCTGATATAATTAGAGGTCAGTTTTTGACCTCTTCACTGACCACCTCCAGTTCACATTAGGCACTCATTCCCAAAGAGGTACAATTCACTTAGAATTGCTTAATTTCAACAATTCTAAATTTAGATAATCCATAGCGTTCTCACTCAGCTATCTTCATGTCTTTTCTCCAATATCATTTTGGCCATTGGCCCCTGGGCTGCTCTATTTTATCCCAGTTGATCTACTCACTCATGGCTCTACTTCCTACAAGGTAAAACCTGCACTTCTTCATCTATCACTTCAATCACATTAATAGTTGTTTTGGGGTTTTTTGGCCATACCCACAATTATCCTGCTCCTGCTTTGTCATACCCACCAGACACCACTACTCCTTCCTCCAACTTTGGGTCAGTCCAACAATTTCCTCACCTGTAAACCATTGAGTACAAGCAAAGAATATCACATAACCCCTTTAAATGTAAGGACTTCCTCTCTGGCTGGAAGCCTTCTCTCTCTCTCCTTGATTGGCTATCTCACATTCCCTAGAAACTATTTTGAGCCTTCACACCTGCCCACAAACCTGCAATTCCACCAGCTTCATCCTCACTCCCAGCTGATGAATCTGTCTCTTATTTCACGGAGTCATTGGGCAACCCACATACCACACAAACTTACCTACCTCTGCACATATCTTCCTTCTCCCTTTGGTAATAAAAGAGGCATCTCTCCCCTAGCCTAACACTAATCCCATTATTTGTGCTATGGACACAGTTCTCTTCTGCACCAACCTCTCCTCTAAAACTGGCCTCACCAAGATCAGCAGTCACTTTTTTATCACTAAATCCAACAGGTGCATCAATTTGACATTGAAGCTACTCACACCTTCCTTGAGTCTCCCTGCCTTAGACTGTCATGATCCTGCCCTTTACAGACTATTTTCCACCTCTCTCTGACATCTCCAGCTTTGCCAAAAGCTCCTCTTTCTCTGTATGTTTTAATTGTCCTTCCCCTTCCTCCTGCCCCGAGACATCCATGCTCAGGCCTCTTCTACTGCCCACTTATCACTCATTATCTCTATGTTAATATCCCTCACTCCTGACTATCTCTCATCAGCTCCTCTCTATTGCCTCTGAGAAACCTCAAACTCAATGAGCCTGTAGTAGAACTCATCATCTCACCTTCAACCATTAAAAAACTGCAGTTTCTCTCCAATGTGCCAAATATGAGTTCTTGAGAACCCACCCTGGAAATATTCCTCAATTTATCTCTTTCCCTCCACCCCATATATTTTAAATCATTTGCCAAGGGTTGGCAGTTATAATATTTGAATATTTTCCCTTGTTCACTTCTTTCCTA
Source organism: Phyllostomus discolor (assembly GCF_004126475.2). Taxonomy (NCBI): domain Eukaryota; kingdom Metazoa; phylum Chordata; class Mammalia; order Chiroptera; family Phyllostomidae; genus Phyllostomus; species Phyllostomus discolor. The sequence goes on along the minus strand of NC_040905.2, from coordinate 106,995,133 downwards.
ACTGTGACCACCACCCTAGTATAAGCCTCCAACTAGTGTTGCTGCCCCAGTTTTCCTCTCAGGGGACCCTTCAAGCAGCAGCCTGAGCCATTACTCTAAACATCTGTGTGATCATTTCACTTTCCCCCTTAAAGCTCTTGATCATTGTTCACTACACTTGGAATCAAGTGAAAATCCTTGACCATAGTCTAAGTGACCCAGCCCATTCCCTAACCTCTCTGGCTCTGCCTTCATGCTAACCTCATTTCTAACAATCACCTTCCCATTCCACTTCTGTCCCACCCACATCAGCTCATGAATCCCAGAGAACTAATCACAGACTTCCAAATACATTGTGCTCCTCTCAGTGCCAGGTTTCAACACACGCTACTCACCCTGCACAGAAAACCCTCTCCTACTCTGCCTTACACCCTTTTATTTAACCTTCAGAATGCTACATAGAGGTCAGCTTTTCTGGGAAGCAGACCCAGACCCTGTAAAACTGTCCAGGTGAAGTCCTCTTTGCTTATTTCACCAAGTATTACAAGTACTCATATGTTCACTTGTCTGCCCTAGCTGACTCACTGGGCAGGGGCAGGTGGGGAGGGTGAGGGGGTACTGTTCTGTTGGCCTTAACACACAGCCCAGGGCCTCTTATATAGCAGATGCATAAATGTAACTAAACCACTGAATAAATAAATTACAAACATGACCACCATAACCATGTTCTTCCTGTAATCAAGTATAAACTTTATTTGCTCTCTTCTGGTAATTAATATGTACTAAAAATAATGTGGATTTTGGAGTCAGCTGAAACTGAGTCTGCATATTCGTTCTTCTGCTTACTAGCTGTGTGACCTTGGCTAAGTTTATTTCCTGAGCTTTAGTTTCCTTCTCTGTAAGGCAGGCATAATAGGAGTAATCATATCATATGATTGTTGAGAGAATTAATAAAAGAATGCTTATAAAGCACTTATCCCATTTGCCCCATAGTCACTGCCCAACCAAATGTTAGCTGTTTTATTATATACAAGGCTCTTCTGAGGACTGTATTAATTCACTTACGTGACCCCTTCCCACAAGCCTGGCCCATGGTAGTTATTCGGTCAAGGTTAGTTCCATCCTATTTACAATGTACATGTCTCATGAAGTCGAAGTTCACCCCTGAATGTGGGACACTGGCTGTAACTCCAGAAGAGGGGAGTGTGAGGCATTGATTTTATCAATACTCTAGGCCCAGAGCATGTACATCAAAATGACACTTAGGAAATGCATTTGATTTTTCCCCCTAAGGGGAGACAGATATGTTCTTCACTTATTGCTCTCTATTTGAGATAGAACTGATATTGCCTATTTATTTAATTCTGTGCACAGAGAAGAAGGTCCTGCCAAGAGCAGCCTGGCATTGCTTTAGCTCTATCGATAAATCCAAAGACCTGACAATTATTTTTAATTCCATTTTCTGGATTAAGGTTCTGCACAATTAATGCATACCATTAACTTCATAACTGTAAACGTAACCCTAACTTTCTTGATCCTTATGCCAAGAAGTATGACCTTATGAATATACTTTTTAGAGCTCAACTAGCTAAAAAGCTATAATAGGGGAAAAAAGAAAAGAAATAGAAAAAGGAAATTTCAGATAACAGACATACTTGGAAGAGACATCCTGATCAGAGCGCTGTATGTCATTATACAGATAATAATATAAAATCCTCAGAATTTAGATAGCCCTTCATGGGCTACAAGTTGCTATTTATTGTTTCATTTCATTTGACCTTCATGGTAGAGAGTCATGAAAAGATGAAGAAGATATTATTGTGATTTTTCAGAGCAGTGAACTAAAGTAAGTGGGACTAGAAAGTACAGCAAATATGTAAAAGAACTAGAAGCAGTTTTTTGACTGCTGGTTGCTTAATTATATATGTCCCTGTTTTCATCTCCTTGTGGGGCACTCAAAGAGAAAACAAAGGGATGATGATTCTTGAGTACATTCATCTTTAAACTTTGAGCCCAGATCCTCTGAAAAAGAGAATGACAGCATCAGGCTTCTAGAAATCCTCAAAATGCAAAACAAAACAAAAACCCACCCTAATAACTATCATTTAAAAACCCATATTGTACTTTGTATAATAGTTCCCATTTATTAAACTTTTTCAATTTTGTACCAAGGCCTACGCTAGATGCTTTACATACATTATTTATAATCCCACACAAGTTATGAAGTGGCTGGGTGACTATGTTCTAATTAATTCATTTCTCTGATCTTCAATTTTCTCATCTGTAAAACAAAAATAATTATAATATGTACTGATTAGGGTTGTGGTGAAATAAAAATGTGGTCATGTATATAATATGTTTGACTTAGGGCCTATAACAGAGTCAATGCTCAGAAACAGTTAGGCTTTTTGTTTTCATTATATGGAATTGCAGTTATAAAGGAAACACAAACCCCATGCTTTTCCCACTCAAATCCCCTGCCTCACCCAACACTGGGTGATGTCACCTGCATTCTAGAATTTGATCTAGGAAGATAGTGGAACTTAGTGGCCAAAGCATGGGATCAAGAATCAGACAAATGGGGGTTTAAAATCCAGCTCAGATTCTTGAAAATTAACTCGTTCTCTGTATTATTTAGTTTTCTTATTTATAAAATGGGGATAATAATAGTAACCACATAGGATTTTAGAGTGAACTGAGAGAGATCATATGTCTTAAGCTCTTTCTGACCTCAGGATGGATTTAATAAATGGTAGCAGTTACATTTTCACAGGAACCCCATTTTACTGATGGAAACACTGATTACCTGAGAAACACAAAGAATGGAAATTTTTCAGGTTTGGCTTAGATCCTGGAACTAAGTGTTATCCATAGCCAATTTAATCTTATAACGTTGATCACACTTCCCTTCTTCCCTAAATGTCTCAGCTACTAACCAGTGCCCTGTGAGAGCATCAGCCCATTTCCACTGACCATGGTGCTGACCTGTTTGTCAGCACAGACCACTTCCTTATCTCTTGACATTGATTCAGGACTTGGGGCTCTGGATTAGACATATCATTGTCTCCAACCTCTGTTCTGGTTGATTGCTAGGATAACTTGATGGATGTCCCATATTTCTGAATCTTCATCCATTTTCAAATAAATGGCAATTCCTGAATGCAAAACCTAGAATGTCATTTTGGTAATGAAACTCAAATCTTGCTGTGTTGATTCAAGTTACCAACTCAGAAGCTATCTTTGGGGAGAATGTGTATAGTCTTTGCTAAAGAACTTTAAACAAGTCACTTATCTTGTTTGAATCTCAGTCTCCTCACCTGTTAAAAGGAGGTTGATATTCCTGCTTTCCCTATAGAAAGAGTGGTTATCAGGGTCCAATATCCAAATCTGATTCTTGCCCTCCTTCCCTACCTTATATCTGCTTGCCCTATTTTCTTCAAACATATTTTAATCAGGAAAGAGAAAATATGCCCTCAGCTATAAGCTCCTGGTGGACATAGAAGTCAGCATGGTGGGGGATGATATGAAAAATCAGGGTTCTTTCAACTCAGATGGTCTCAAAGTTGTTTCAAACTTTAAGGTTATTTCAAACTTTTAAAAAAGTTATTTTTTAAAAGTTATTTCAAAGTTATTTAAAGTTTGAAATAACTTTAAACACAAGAGAGAGGTCATTGGTTTCTTCGTCATTCTATAACTCTCTTCAAGGAAATAAAAGTGGGTTCTCTTGCCTTTTCCCAGCTTTGGGTTTTTCCACTACATACATTTCCAATGAACTCTTTATTTGCACACTGAGAGAAATTGGATGGTTTAGTCCCTGCCTCCTTCCTTCTCAAACAGGCCCATTCAGTCTTTCTAATTTGCAAAATTATAATTCAAGTGGAAGGAAAATAGACTCTAAGAACTCTATAGATCTGATTGTGATGGGTTTTAAAACACATTTTCAAAAGGCCATGGCTATAGATAACGAACAATAGGGTGGAGTAATAAAGAATGAACAAGCAGCTTACAGTAGAAGTCAGGGGCGATTTACACCTTCAGGTTCCAAGAGTAATGCTGACTGGCTTTGCAAAAAGATGCAAGAGACTGATTATGTGGCAGGTTTGCCTGCAGCTCAGTGGGCTGTTCTGAGCTAAGCTCAGGAAGAGGAGCCTTGTTTGTGGGGGCATCTTTTACCTGTAATAGCCCTTCTTGCAAACACTGGGAGCATGTTACCATAAAGGAATGAGGGGCTACCAATGTAGGTCTTCATAATTAATGCAATGACAGCTTTCTCTACTGATATACAAAGATGCCCCCGCCTCTACCACATGGTGTCATCAAAATAAAATGGACTTTGGTGTCTGACAGACTTGAATTAGAATTGAGACATTTTCATGTGCTCTGTAACCTTGGGAATCCTCTTAGAGCCTCGGTTTCTTTGTATATAAACTGGGGGAGGGATAACGTCTGTTAAGAGAGGATGGAAGTAATGTATATACAGCCCCTAGGCTATAATGAGAACAATGGTAACTATTATTTTTCATTATTAATTATGTTATAAAATGTGGGGGAATTGTCTCAAGGTATCAGGTGGCCAATTCCTTTGTCTTCAGAATCTAGAAAGCACGGTAAGGCTTCTACAGTTTAGAGATTAACACTGGGAATATTCAATCCCTCTCTATCTCTACATCTCCCCCTAGCCCTCAGGCTCCAATGCCAAGAAAAACAGTGTAGTGGGGTGCACAGCTTCTGCTGTCAGTAGCACAGTTGAGAAAACCAAACTGTAGCTCCAGAAGGCAGCCTGACACAGCCACTTGTAACCAGAAGCAGATTTCTGGGTGGGGTAGAGCACTTCACTGTTCCGTCTCTTTTCATACAGACAAATGTCATTCCTGTCTGCACCATCAGCCTGCAAATGGGGCAATAATGGAAACTGACAGAGACAATGCTGAGAAAGTAGGAAGCAGGTCATGAAGACAAACCACTGAGGTCAGGTCATTGTAGGTGGGGTGGGAAGCAATTCAGCTGATGCTATCCAGATTAATTGTGAAATGCAGAAAATGATCAGGACCCTCAAGTGTTTGTGATTCAGTCAATACAATGGGTTAGATGACCCTTTGTATACATATTTCTTCATCCACGAGTACTCAGGACATATGTTAGCTCTTTAGGAAGCCTTTTCTGATATTTTCATAACACCCAGGTTGGGTAGGTGTTCCCTGGTGACCTAGGCTTAACTACACTATCAGCACTGCTCTTACTACATCATAATCAAAAGTTCATTTCTCTGTCTCTCCCACTACACTGTGAGCATCCTAAGGGCAAGGATATTGTATTATTCATCTCTGCTTTACCCATACCTATCACAGTCCTGGCACAGAGAAGGGAATTGGTATATACTTGCCAAACAGATTAGTAGTGGGTGAGAGGGTGGGTTTGAGCATAGATGACCAGATGATAGATAAAAGACAGTTGTTCAGCTGGGTTGATTGATGAGTTGGTGAATGGACAGTGGGTGGATGGATGGCCAGACAGATGGTTTATTAGATGATTGATCATTGATGATTGGCTTGATGAATGGATGGATAAATGGATGGAAAAATAGTTTAATCACATCATACATTCATAGTTAATAGTTCTTTATCCTAAAGAGTAAGATTTGAGTCTACTTGAAGGGCTACTTATCATAACTTTTCCCCTTCACTGAACTTCAAAGGTGAAGACTATCCACGAGAAGCTCTAGGTCTTTTGTGAAAATTCCCATCATTCACCCTAGAAACTGTGCAAGTGGGACAATGAGCACCAGACTTGGAGACTGATAATACCTAATTTTGAATCTTTTCTCAGCTATTGATAGGAAATGTATCTGAATATCTCTAAGGTTTCTCTATTAAAAAAGCAGAGAATATCACCTACTTCACAGGGTTATCATGTAGCTAAAGTGAAATAATATGAAAGCCAATATTGTAAGGTTTGGCATATAATAGGTGCTCAACAAATCTAAGCTTACAAATTACATTCAGGGGTTCACTAACATCAATACCTGCATTCTACTCATCTTGGAGGGGCAGTATTTATTTATTTATTTATTTAAATTATTTTATTGTTGTTCAATTACAGTTGGCTGCATTTATATATCTTTTCCCCAAATGAAAGCTCACTTATAATACCAATATAGCAACCAGATAAAGCATTACCATCTCTGCTTAAATTTGGATCCTGTCTTGGTAACCCCTTGGTAACCCCTATCTACTCAGAGACCCCTGAGGCACTCTGAAAGAATCTATCATCCCAGGGAACACAGAAAAAAATCTTTCTCCCACATGACACAAATGGAGTCTCAGTCTATGTTCTGCAGCACTGGGCCTAAATGCTGCTGTTCTCATTCTCCCTGACTCCCCACATTCTCCCTCTCTTCCTCCTTCTGTTAGAGTAGCTCAGGGCTTTGCATTCATCTACAACACAGATGAGTTGATGACCCTGTCAGAAAAATACAAATGGTTTTTAACTGTCTGTTCAGGAGTTTCTAGAAATACTTCCAAGAGGCTCTTTGAATAATTTACTCATCCAAGATCATTTAAATAATCTATTCATCATTTTCATAATTGATGGCAATGGCAAAGTATCAAGGGTGCAGCTTTTGTCTTACATTTATACCATCTGTCAGCTTAATAATGCCCCCATAACCCTCACACAGATTCCTCAACAACCGGGTTTGTGAGTTAGGTAGAGATGGATACTCTAGACAACATAATTACTGACTCTGCCTCTATTGTAATGTTGCTTGGGCTCAATTCTTCCTTTACCACTATCACCTTGGGTGAATCATTTATCTCATGTGGCTTCCAATTTCTCTCTCATATCTTAGAGCTCCAATTATAATTGAATTGGCATTTATTAATCATGTACTAAGCATCAGTCAGTATTCTAAGCACTTGATATGTTATTTTGTTTAATTTTTCCAACAACCCTATGAGGTAGGTACTATTATTCTCCCCCTTTTAGATATGTGAAAATGCAGAGAATATTATGATATTTCAGTGAGATAATGCATTGAAGAGATAACCATTCTGCATGGGGTCTGGCATAGAATGGGAATTGAGCCAATGACTTCAGTTGCCATCATAATCATCACATCAATCAACAGCATTGCCACCACCATCATCATCAGTCATCTTTTCCATCAATGCATGTTTCCTTGAAGAGATAGATATCTTTTCTATGAGTTGCTTTTCTTATATTTCAGAAGCCTAGAAAAATTTTTAGTGCAGTGTTGCTTTGCAGGAAGCACTGGTTCAACTGTTGGTCTTTTTTGAGTTGGGCTGATGTTACAACTGAAAACAAAACAAAACAAACAAAAAACAATGCTAGACAGAAACACATACACACTCATACACAAGGAAATGACACCATTTATTTCAGTTTGATGTGTTAATTTGCTAGAGATTTACTCTGTTTTTCCCATTGTGACCTAACATGTTGTGTGCTGTGTGGGTACTAAAAATAGTCATTATGTATGACTCTGCATGATAATCTCACTCTTTTGTAATGGCTTAACTTTCCCTGTCTATGGCTCACATAATTTGAGAAACTTAGTGATCATTATATAAGGAAACAAATTAAATTTCACACAGACTCTGCTAAGAAAGTGGCATTACCAAACCCATTTTACAAAAGGGCACTTGACTTTGAATGTTGATCTGGGAGAAGAAAAGGAAAGAAACAGAGGAAGAGAAGAGGGAGAGAAGAGAGATGAGCAATGTCATTTACAGGAATGGCAAATTTCTTCTGGAAATAGTCTGAAAATGCTTAAGCAAAGACCCATGCCTGAAATTTAAAAAAAAAAAAATCTGACTCCTCTCTGTCACAAATCTCTCAGCAAACTATCCAGTGAACGCCATCTGCTTTCAATTCTGTTTTTGAAATTTCTCTCAGATCCTGCTGCTGCTGTTCTTGCTCACACCTACATTCCCTTTAACCTGAGCAACTTAAATAACCCCTTAGAAATTTTCCCAAAGATTCACACATACCAATTGCCATTTTATTTCTAAAGAAGCAGTCTAATTTATGGGGTTCATATATCCTGGTTTTGCAACTTCCTAGCTCTGTGACCCTGAGCAAGTTATTGAATTCCCCAGGCCTCATTGTCTACATTTGTAAAACAGAGGAATGGCAGTGTCCTTATTACAGTGTTCATGTGAGGATTAGATGGGTTTATTTATTTGAATGCTTAGCACCCTGCATGGTATATCATCAATACCAAAGAAATGTTACCCGTTACTATTATTATTTTTTAATTTTTTAATTACTTCATTATTGGTCAATTACAGTTGTCTGCATTTTCTCCCCACCACTCCCCCCACCCCAGCCAAACCCACCTCCCTCCCTTGCTTCCACCTTCTCCTTTGATTTTTGTCCATGTGTCCTTATAGTAGTTCCTGAAAACCCTGAAATTAGGAATAATCTAAGAATAGTCAGAGGGGAGGGGAAGGGGACAGTCAGGAGAAGGGTTTTCAAAAACTATTATTATTTTTATGTTGTTCTCTCATCTCAACCTTTTTCTACAGTGCTTGAAAGATTACCGAATAAACTGCTGTAGTCTGTAATCCAATTCCAGTGTGGTCCTTCATGCCCATAATTTCCCTTAGAACAATCTGTATTCATTTTATGTTGTCATGTAACAAGTTACCTCAAATTAAGTTACTTGAAACAACACCTCTTTGTGATCTCATGGTTCAGCGGGCTCAGCTGGGCTCTCTGCTCAGGGTCTCACAGTGCCAAAATCAAGGTGTCAGCCAGGCTGGGCTCATAATTGGAGAGTCTGAGAAGAAGTGACTTCCAAACTCATTCAAATTGTTGGCTGAGTTCAGTTCCTTGAGGCTGTAGGACTGAAGTCCTCATTTCCTTGCTGGCTGTTGGTCAGGGACTAAACACAGCTCCTGTGGCTATCCACATTCCTTGCCATGTGACCCTCTCAATCCTCAATTCTCAAATCCTTCTTATGCTCAAATTTCTCTAACTTCCTTTTCTGCTATTAGTTGCAAAAATTTCTCTACTTTTAAAAGAATGTTAGGCCCACCCCAATAATCTTCCTTTTGATGAATGTGAAGTCAACTGAAAACATCCTTTTGCTATCTAACATAATTACTGAAGGCATACCTCATCAAACTCATGGTCCCACTCACACACTGAGGGGAGAAGATTATAGATGGGTGAGGGTCATTCCAAACACACAAGCTGTGTTTCAAACATACTAAACCCTTCCTCAGATGGGCCTTGAACACTCTTGCCTCTGAACTTTGGCCTTCGATATTCTTCCTACGTGGAATGGTCTTCCTACACATGTTCAGAAGTCCAGATCATGCTTCTTCCCTGAGACCTTGTTTGAATGAGAAGCCCTCTGTATAGATGCCCTTGATCCTTCTCCCTACATTTAATACATCTCTTCTCTAAATGCCGGACAGTTTTATCAGAACACCTTTTGCAGCACCTTTCACGCTATCTTATGGCTATGAGCATTTCCTAGTGCCCTATTAGACTCAGTATAGAAAAGGCTGGTTCAAGTCTTACTGTCATTCTGCACAATGACTTGCATATAGTAGGTACTCGGGAAACTTTGTTTAATGGAATAAATGCATAAATAAATCAGAGTCATATGTCTATAATTGAACATACTCTATTTATTGGGGACAGACTTAACTGTTAAAATCATTTAATAATTCAATACTTATTCAGGACTCACCACATGACAGGCCTTAAACTATATCCGTAAACAGCCTTTTATTTAGCATTGTTACTCTCATTCAAGGTGTAACATGACTCCAATTTCCTCATTTGCTTTTCTCCTATATCATTTCTCTTAAGCATTGCTACTAAGTAGTGCATTGTACAGGAAAAAGGCATAAGGACTAAAAAGCAAGAACACTTGACAACTAGAATGAGCTAAATGAAACCATTCTGTCAGGGCTATAAGGAATAAATCTATGCCCTAAAGCAGTAGCTCTACATCTTTAATTGACATGAGAATCACTAGGGGAGCTTATGAAAAAGCAGAGTCAGAAATGATTACTCTCTAGATCTAAGGTAGGGCTAAGGCCTTTATATCTTTTCCATGGACTCTGATCTGGGAAGCCCAATGGACTGCACTGACAGAAAGACCACACTAAATGATGTTTCCAATTTGGGGATGTTCATAAAAGATGTTTTCATTCATTCTTATATCCATTCTACAAATATTGACTCTCAGCATTTGAGCACCAGAGATTTAATGGTAAAGGAAAACCTGAAAACCTGGAGGCAAACAAACAGTATTCTATCACTCATAGCCAGAATTCATGCCTTCATCAACAGGTTACCATTGTTTTTTTAAGCAGAGTGAGCACATAGCAGAAGCTATAATATGTTTGTATCCACATGGAGAATATTTCCAGAATGTCCAACCATCAGCCTGCAGGCTGCATGGGGCCCAGGTTGGCTATGAATGCGACCCAACACAAAAGCAAAAATTGACTTAAAATTATTTTATTTGCTCATCAGTTTTAGTGTTTGTATATATAATGTGTGGCCCAAGACACCTCTTCTTATTCCAGTGTGGCCCAGAGATGCCAAAAGTTTGGACACCCTAATGCATTTTCTTTTCAGCAACCCACACAAATATTCTACCAATTGTCACTTACTGCTCTCAATTATAATTTTCCTCCATTTTCCTTTTACATAATCATTGGAATGTGTGTGTTGAAGCCAAGTACAATGTTTGCATAAATACATCAATCCTTTAGCAGAGTGAATATTTTTCCAGATTACTGAAATTACACACCAATGAACACACACACTTAAAATCCTTATCACACTCTCATGTATTCTGGAGACTCACTTGGTTATTCTGGGTTAAATGTGGTAAGAGAGTCATGGAGGGGTAGTTAAAATACAGTGATGTAGAAGGGAGGTAGTTAGAGCATTCTATAATGAGAAATCATATCAGGTAATAATTGTATCCAGTTACACGCCATTGATGGTGAAAGCCTAACTAGGTCTGATAATGCACTGATATGTCAGAGTCAGGCCTGTACACACCAGAGACCAAATATAGCTTTCTCTAAGATGCCCTTTATCATATTTCTTCTAGGAATGCTTTAAACTCCCATCTACTTCATAATGCATATGGCACTAGGGACATGGTACAATCCTCTTCTTTAATGAGACAAATTCAAAGATGGAACTGCTCTGTCCACCAGAAAAGACAGGGTCTGTGGGATGTGATAAATACTTATACCCCAAGTTCCAATTAGTTGGGTTTGGGTAGAATCTGCTGTACCAAGTGAGAAAAAGGAGGTGGATTTCATTCTGAGGATAGATGGAACTACCTTAATTTCTCCTCTAAACCATACTTTTTCTACTACAGGGATGATGTAGCAATTAGGAATGTAGACTTTGGGGTAAGGAAGACCTCTTTTTACATCTGTTTCTATCACATACTAGATGAAGGATCTGAAGATGATCATTAGCCTCTTTAGACCTGAATTTCCATCTATGAAGCAGGGATAAGAATACTGACTTTAGATGAGTTGTTGAAATGATTTCATGAAATTATGGATGTGAAATTCTCAGCATAGTTATTGGTATAGAGTAACTCTTAATAAATGGTGAGTGAAGTCATCATTACCAGAAGATTATACAGAAGACCTTCCATGCACCTGAAACAAAGCCTGGTAGTAGAGCTCAAGAAACATGAAAGCAACAGACCTATTGCTGATGGGTCTCTAGTCTAAGTGAAGGTGAATATGCAAGCAAACAATTATAATGCAAGCTGCTTACACTCTTGGGAGTTAGTATACAAGTCTGTAGAAATGAAATGGAAAGGACTGAACCCACTTTGGATTATGCAAATGTAGAACCAATGGAAAGGGTTGTCCTTGGTAAGAGGGAAAAACATTCAAAGGACAGGAACATCAGGACATGCCATGCATGAGCAGCTGACAACTGAATATGAGGGCCTGGGGGATATTGAGAGGACAAAAATAAAGCTTTCTGTACTGGGCCACAGGAAAATAGCCATATTTGTTAGAAGAAAGTAATGACTTTGACTTTGGACAAGATGAAGTTAGAGGTTGGTGGACTATTCACATGGGCATGTTCTGCAGGCAAGTCTGTAGGTCAGGAGATCTGGGCTGGAGGGAGGGATCAAAGTGTGGAGGGCAGCTGAGACAAATGGCCCAAATGAGAATGTAGAGTGATGAGAGTGAAGAGGAAGCAGACACATCAGAGCAAAGGGAATGAGACACTTTGTTCAGGAAGACATAATTATGGGTCTACTTTATGTCTTTTGGGGCATCTTTATCATCTTTAATTAGCACTTCTCCAGAAAATAAGAGGGTTATTTTTCTTTAATATTTATAGTTTTTTGTCCTATTTTATGCTTGCGATCAAAATTTCTAACCTGCTTTTTAAAATATTTCTTGCTCTGGCTAGTGTGGATCAGTTGGTTGGAGGATTGTCCCATATACCAAAAGATTGGGGGTTCGATTACTGATCAGGGCACATATCTAGGTTGCAGGTTCAGTACCCAGTCAGGGCCCATATGGGAGGCAACCAATCTATGTTTCTCTCTCACACTGATATTTCTCCCTCTCTCCCTTTAAAATCAGTGAAATTATTTAAAAATTTTAAATATATTTCCTTGAATATAAATATGTATCCCTTTTAAAGCTAGTCTGTCTGTATGTGTATATGTAGATATATAAAGTAGATACACATACATATTTTTAATTTTAAAGCTAGTATAACCCTAAAATGGTAAATAGAATTATTCCCAAATAATTTTTTCAGGTAGTTAATAAAAAATTGATTTGGCTGGCCCTGGCTGGTGTAGCTCAGTGGATTGAGTGTGGGCTGTGAACCAAAGTGTTGCAGGTTCAATTCCCAGTCAGGGTACATGCCTGGGTTGCCGGCCATGACCCCCAGCAACCGCACATTGATGTTTCTCTCTCTCTCTCTCTCTCTCTCTCTCTCTCCCTCCCTTTCTTCTCTAAAAATAATAAATAAATTTTAAAAATCTTAAATAAAAAAAATTGATTTGGCTTGAAGAAATCCACTCTATCACTCAAGGAATAATGCCAATGTTCCTGCCCTCATTCAGATTTCCCCAACTAACCAAGTCATGTTCACCCCTCTTTCCCCAGAGGTGGCTCAGTTATGGGATACTCAAGGAGAGGAATTGCTTCCTACTCATCCTTGTAGCAGCCCTGCTGTCTGCTGGAACGTTCGCCATAGAGCTGGCAAACAAGGATATTGGTTGCACAGTCCTGGATTGACAATTGGCTGGCATCCTGGTATTGTTTTCAAGCATCTCTGGGAAGCGCTGGACCCACCAAACTCCAAGGCAGAGCAAAACCATTGAAGAAAAAAAGAGACAACAGGCACAGAAGCTCCAGTTTGCAAGAGAAATCCTGCTCAAAACTGAGTTCTCCGTCTGCTGAATGCAGGCAGGCACTGTGCAGAGCATTGCAATAACCCACACCGGCTGCACATAAAGGCATAGCAGAAAACAAATCCCTTCTATGGGCTTGTCACTGTTAGCAAGACACCCTCATTACATACTGCTGCTTATAGTGACGCCACTGGGTGACCTCAGAGATAAAAAGAAATTGCCTCTGAATCCCAGAATAACAGATCTCCCCTTCTGTAGACCTTCCCCTCTGCTGACCTGCTGTACCAGTGTGTGCCACTCAGGGCGCAGATTTAAGGAAAACATGACTGGTATTTACCTGCTCCACTGGCTTCCTCTTTCTTTGAGACAGAAGCACAAGGAGTTATTTCTGAAACACTGAATCTCCTGAGTGCCAAGAGAATAGACGAGCCACAGGAAGCATTTGTACAATCTAAGCTCAACTCAGCAGCAATTCCCCAAGCTGCCTTTTTGAGAAATTGCTGTATTTTAACAGGAATTTGAAGGAGGGCACACAAAATATTAAAAGGGCATTTTCTGTATCTGGTAATGGAGGATATCAATGGCAGCCTTCTCCTATGCAATGTTATCACTTGCCCTGCAGTGGCCTCCCTATAAAGAGGCTCCTGGGCAAGTAAAATAGGTCCAAAGGCAGCAGACAAAATTCACAGGTATGAGCCAAGCTGGACCCAGGGCTGGTGAATCCATCCAGAGAGAATGATTTTACAGCTCCAAAAGTGATCCTCAGATTGTGTCACTTCAAAAGGTTGAAAAATAACCCCAAACTCAACAACATAGGCAGAAAGGCTCAAGTTCTCTACCTCCTTTAAGGATAAGAAAAAGATAACCTGTATTTTGGCTTTGCATATGTAAGATGAAAGAAAAATCAGAACCTGAAGGATGGGTAAAAAAATGGGAGAATACAGGAAAGAATTACAGGCAAAAAAAAAAATACTCAAAGACCCAGATGCATAAAGGAACCCACTGTACGGTGGTGTGGTTGGTCACAGGGTATATAAGAGGAAGAGAGGAGGTAACAAGGAACAATTAACTAGAATTCAGTGCTGCCCTCAAGCACCACAAAAGTACACAGAATTCCACTCCACCTCGCTTCACACACACACGAACCTAACTTTCAGGAGTACAGAAATTATTTTAATTTTGTCTTTCTTCCTTATTAATAGATGTCCAACCTCAAGAATAGTGCCCTAAACATAAAGGGAACTGAATAAATATTTGTTGAATGGATGAATAAACAAAGTTGTCACTCCTTGGGTGTATCACCTAAAGGAAAATAAGAGTAGATGTTCACTGAACAATGCCTAATATTGTTATGAGTAGTATTCATTACTGGCAGTTAAACATGAAACTCAGTAAACATTGGTAGTTAATTGTAGTGGGTATCTCAATTTGAAGGGTTTCAGTTTTTTTAAATTAAGGTAGAATTACATGCGATAAAATAAACATATCTTGTGTGTTAGGTTGATGCATTTGGACAAATGTTCAAGATAAGGAACATTGTCATAAATCCAGAAAGTTGCCTGTGTCCCTTTGCTGTCAATGACCCACCTCCCCAAAAGCAGCCATTATTTTGATATCTAACCCCAGACTAGTGTTGCCTCTCCTTGAACTTCACATAAGTGAAACCATACAGTATAATCTTCTGTGTCTGGTTTCTCTTATTCAACATAATGGTTTTGAAATTTACCCACATTGTTGTGGGAATTGCTAGTTCCTTATTAATGAGGAGCATTCCATTTTATGAATATACTATAACTTATTTATCCATTTCCTTATTGATGGACATCTGAGTTCTTTTTGATGTTTTGCTATTATGAATAAAGTTGCAATGAATATTCTTATACAAATATTACTTTGGAATATATGTTTGTATTTATTTCCAGTAAATACCTTAGAGTGAAATTGTTGGATCATAAGGTTTATGTACAGTTAACTTCATAAGAAACTGCCAAACACTTGCCCACCATGGCCGTAAGTTTACATTCCCGCTGGAAATATATATGATTTTCAGTAGCTCCACATCCTTACCAACACTTGTCCTTCTTTTCATTGTATCCATCCAGCATGTGCAATGTGGTATCTCACTGAGGATGACAGTGGTATCTCACTGATGACAACGCTGTTAAGGCATGTTTTCATGCTTAAATCAATTTCTCAATTTTAGTTGCCTTTTTTCATTATTGACTTACAGTTGTTCTTTATGTGTTCTGAATGAGCCCTTTGTTATATATATTTTTAAAATAATTTTCCCTGTTTGTGGCTTACTTTTTCCATTTTCTAGCAATCTCTATACACAGTCAAAAGTTTCAAATTTTGATGGAGGCTAGTTTATTATTTTTACTGTGTGCTTAATGCCCTTTTGCATTCTGCTTTCTCAGATCACAAAAATATCCTTCCATAATTTCTTCTACAGACTTTATAGTTTTATCTTTTACATTTAAGTCTGAGATTTATTTTAAGTTATTTTGTGTATAGTATGAGGTCAACGTTTATTTTTTCTTTACAGATATCCTGTTGATCTAATACCATTTGTTAAAAAGACTTTCCTTTCCCCCATTGTCATAATTTTTCATCAAAATAATTTGAGTTTTCAGTTATGAATTAAATTTCTTAGTAAATTTAGAGCTGTTTAGATTGTCTATTTCATTTTGTGTCAGTTTTGGAATATTGTGGGATTTCAAGTAATTTTCCCATTTTATCTACATTGTCAAATTTAATGGCATAAAGTTTTTATAATTTTTAAAAATACTTTTAATGTCTATAGGATCTGTAATATTTCTGGTGATATCCCCTCTTGCATTTTGAGTACTGATTATTTGTATTTGTATATTTTTGTATGAACATTTTTGCTAGGAATTATGAATTTTTAATTAAAAATTTTTATTTATTAATTTTAGAGGAGAGAGGAGGGAACAGAGAGATATTCATTGATTGATTCTTATATATGCCCTCACTGGGGATCAAACCTGCAACCTTGGCATATCAGGACAATGCTCTAAGCAACTGAGCTACCCAGCCAGGGCTGGACCTAGTTTCTTTAAAAATGTTAAGAGTATTTAAAATGTGTGATCAAAGAAGATATGGATAAGCTGGGCTTAAATTTTTCTAGGTCCCTTAAGAGCCATGTCATTTTTTAAAAATTTATTTTATTGTTGTTCAAGTACAGTTGTCAGCATTTACCCCCTACTACTATAATCTTTTCGAAGAACCAGATTTTGGCTTTGTCAATCTCCTCTCTATATTGTGCTTTACTTTGTTTATTTTTATTTTTATGTGTATTACTTCCTTCCTTCTACTTCATTTGGGTTTACTTTGTTCTTCTTTTTTTACTTCTTAATATAAATCACTGACTTTACATTTTTCTTGTTTTTTTTTTTAATTATAAGCATTTAAAGCTATGAATTTCCCTCTTAGCACATCATCAACTTTATTCTTGATGTCATGTTTTTTATTGTGATTCTATTCAAAATACTTTATGTCTTTCTGAATTCTTCTTTGACCCATCAGTTATTTAGAAGTGTGTTACCTAACTTCTAAACATGTGTTGACTTTCCAGATATATTTTTGTTTTTAACTTTTATTTTAATGCTATGTGGTAGAAGAATGCATTCTGCATTATTTCAGTCTTTTAAAATATATTCCAACTCATTGTATGCTCCAGAATTAGTCTAGTTGGTGAATTTTCCAAGTGCACTAGGAGGAATGTGTGTTTTGTCACTGTGGATGGACCACAAAAGCCCTCCACTGCTTCATCATTCCTGTCTGGGAATCTGTAATATTAACCCCCACCCCACCAAAGCCAATGCTTCTGTTGCGTAGTATTTTTTTTTATCTTAGTTAATTAAATATGGTACCCACACTGCATCCAGTACCTTCCCAGCTCCCTGGGGTCTCTCAGGTATCTATGTAATATGCAAAGTGAAGATAAATCTCAAGCTGCTGAAGCAGTTTGGAGGCCATGCGTTGCTTGTCAAAAATAGACAGGATAACAATACAGGCTTCCTTTTTGATGTCTTTTATTTTGCCTTTTATGTGCTATTGTAGTAACTAATTTGAAAGTTCAATTGTGGGGGAGAAGAGAGTGCCACTGGGACAGCTCTTGTCATTGTATGCGTGCCATCATCTACCAGTCCCTGTGAGGTCTCCCCTCTCTGTCTCAGGATATAGCTTGTGTGGTATGTGAGGTAATTTTTTTTCTGCAAAGACATTTTTATAGTTAATATGTATGTACTAGAAAGTGTGCTTTATGAGAAATATAACCTCCCTCTTCAACCTATGCTTTATAGAAGTGGCACACTTAAATTTTGGAAATTAGTTGATTTAAAGTAATGACTACGTAAATGAAAATACAGGGCTTTGTCCATATGGTTAAATGTGTAAACAGGGTACACAATTATGAGGTTTAGGCAAAATGGTGTGATAACTGCTATATTGTCAACAGCTGCTACTGCAATGATGTAAACAAAACTTCATTGTTTTGAAATTATCCGAAGTCCTTCAAGGACCCTTCCTTCTGAGATTTGAGAACCTAGCACAGAGAGCAGCGCACGATTACTACAGTGTACCTGGGGAAAACATCCCAATCGCACCTGACAGTATTTGTCTGCCTTGTTCGAAGAAGGTTCTGCCCCTGGGCATGGGATGGGCTCTAGAGCAGCTCAATGGGAAATGATTTGGGAAAAGAAGTAATTCAAGTCCTCTGTTGCCCAGGCTTTCATCCCTCCCCTGTGTTCAGCACATAGCAGGACACTCACCTTTTCCCATTCTCGGTCCTTGTTCAGCACAATTACCACCAGCCTGGGGTGCACCTGATAGCCTTCCTCAGTGAAGGACAAGTCTTTGCCATCCCATGTCACATTGACCATAAATCTAGAAAAAGGAAGAAAGAAAGGCAGTTTTTAGGGAAGAATCAAAGAGGAGTCAAACAAATGAGTGTATGCCACCAACAATGTAACACTAACAAAGTATAAATGTACAATGCCATCACTCATCTCAAGCAGCCTCTACCTGTGGAAGTATTAGCATACATACAGGCCCTGCTAGGTACTCTTTTTCATGAGCCTGTACTCATTTTCAGAATCTCCAGTTCTATACAGGCTTTAGTAATTGACTGCACTTAGCATGTGGGATAGAGCCTTTCTGTCCTGTCAGACCCTTACACCCTTGTTCAAATGACCTTTTTACAAGAGGATATGAACACATATTCTATTATGTTTTAACAAGCTTCCCTAAAGGAAACACATAAACTCATAAACTACATGATATACAACTTCAAAGAAATTATTTCCCATCTATTCACTATTCAGTCAACTCATATTTATTAAACATTTGGTACATGCCAGGACTCAGCTAGTTGGTTGGAGATAAGGACACAGAGGTAACCCCTCTCCTCAAGGAGCTTATAGTGTAAGGGAGAGTACAGGCATTAATTGACTTATTATAGATCTAGGACAAGTTCTACAATATCGAGGTGGGTGTGCTGGGTGAAAGTGAAACAATGGTCATCAGGCAAGACATCTGTAAGGAAGTGCAGCTTGCCCCGCAGGATGAGTCAGCTTTAACTAGGTAGGAAAAGACATAAGCATGCTTCAGGCAAAGGGGACAGCCTGGGCAAAAGCTCTGTGGTAGTACATATGAGGGACTGAGCGCCTCAGTGAGGATGAAGCAGAGAGGCACAGGGAAATGTAGGAAGTGGTGTGACTGAGATGGTGAATAGGAACAGACGATGCAAAGGTTTTCAGGCCATGTTAAGGAGTTCCATCTTGTTTCAAAGTGATGGAAGACACTGAAGGTTTTAATTAGGGAGATGATATAATCAGACTTTTCTTGTATAACATGACTTGAAGGCTGTGTAGAGAATAGACTTAGGGGAAACCAGAGTGGATAGAGGGGCCTTTGTTACCATGTTTTTATTATCCACATGAGAGGTGACATTAGCTTTGGTCCTGTTGTGGCCTTGAAGGAAGAGAAGTAAGAGTAGGAGCAGCAACAAGTAGGACCAAGTAGAGAAATGTTTAGCAGGTAATTAATGATGAATTAGATGTGAGGCCAAGAAAGACAGGTATCAGGGACAATGCCTCAGTATCTGCCTTATATAATATCTCTGCAGTCAGCTCTTGGCACAGGCATTTTCAACACAGGTGACATCTGTCTGTCTTACAGTACTCTTATCTCCACCATTCCTCAAAGTCACCTTGCCTGTAGTCAGGTTAGACTCAGATGGGAAGGCAAGGCAGAGTTCGCTTCTCAGGATTTGGATAGGGAATCCCCAGGGGTTCACATCTCTTAGCAGCTTGAGAAGAATATGATGTTGTTAAAGACCTCCAAAAAAAATACCACCTAGCAGACACTTAATAAATAAAGTATGTTGAATTGAAGTATTTAAAGACTTCCCAGAAAGACATGGCATCTCAAAGTCATGTCATTTTCTTCCTTTATATTCCTTTGACACTAAAGTCAGCTGAAGAAATAAAGTATTAAAGAGGAATATTAGACTGCAGAAAAATTCCAAAAAGAGGAATTGACCTAACTGGTCACATGTTCGTGCCTGGGCCACCATAGTGCAGAAAAATTAACTGTGTTGTGTGTGGGGAGAATCGGTTAATCAGTTCTTCTACAATGAGGTGAAGAAACTGGGCTAAAGTCAAAGAACAACTATAGTGTATCCATTCGGCACACCATTTGGGTCATTAAAAATCATACTTTTAAAGACAAGTTAATGACATGGAAAAAAGGCACGGTATTTAATGTTCAACAAGCAGAAAAGAAAATGAAGATAAAGCTTGTCTATGCTTGGAAGGATTACAGGCACTTCTTTTGTGTCTTTGTAGTCTCTAAATTTTATGCAGATACTTTCTATTTTAAACAAAAATACTGTTTTTAACACAAAACACTGCTATTCTAGAAGAAGCAAAGAGTGATTACTATTCTATTTGGTGCATTTGAGGCATCTTAGATCATTTCCTAGTAAGATAACTTATTGATTCTGTTACAGAACAAACAAGGGGGGGGCCTGGGATGATGTACTATTGCTGAAAGAAAACCCCAGGTCTGTTATGTCCGCTGCCTATAGGAAAGATGTCTCTCAATGCCAGAGATTCATGAAAAGGAAAGGAAATGTTTATTTAATGCTATACAAACTTAAAGTAGTGACCTAATGTCTTCATCAAAAATCCTAAAGTCCCTTAAAACACCCGAACAGACACAGTCCTTCCTTCCCCCTTTGCCCAGTCTAGAGTACTGTATTTTACTCAGGAAAGGAAATAGAAGTCCATGGCTCAGGCAGTCCCTGGTTCTTCCCACTACTCTGTGCTAGGCTGGTAGGCCTCCCTCATTTCCTGGCACCCTCAGCTGTGTCGCTGGGATCTCTGCTAAAGCTGGGTGGTGGTTCCCCCTTCTAAAGCTGCGGGGGTCCCCACTCTGGCAAAGGCACATGGTCCTCTCTCCCAGGGCCACGGGAGTCCCCACTCAGCCAAAACTGCATGCTACTCTCCTCTCAGGGCCACGCTCAGGGCGGGGAGGGGGGGTCACCACTCTGCCAAAGCCACGTGGTTCCCCCTCAATGGCTGCCGAGTCTGGGTTTAAATGCCTGCACCAGTCTTCCTCTGCAGCCTCATTTCCAACTCCTCCTACAATCGGCCTCACATGCCAGAACTCATATCCTTCCAGCTTTACTAGACTGCCATCATGAGTCTGGGCAGGTG
The DNA here is from genome assembly GCF_004126475.2 of Phyllostomus discolor. Taxonomy (NCBI): domain Eukaryota; kingdom Metazoa; phylum Chordata; class Mammalia; order Chiroptera; family Phyllostomidae; genus Phyllostomus; species Phyllostomus discolor. The sequence goes on along the minus strand of NC_040905.2, from coordinate 106,974,007 downwards.
TGACCCCATGGCATGGAGCCAATCATCTCCAAGCTCCCACACAGGCAGCGCTGTAACTTGGGAACCAGTTACATCTTGGTGGAGAAGTTACTTCCATTCCCCTGGCTCAGAGTAAGGCCACAGCTATTTAACATATCTATGTAACCAGTCAAAGATTATAGATATGTTAAATGACCACACCAGAGGGTAGCTGCAAGGCTATTGCTATGCGAAACAGCTCTCAATGGCCCTGCTCCATTTGTCCCTTCCCCCAACCCACACCTGGGGCAGGGGCAGTGAAGGGGGGGGGGGGATGAAGACATCTTAAAATCTTCTGGACACCTTGAGTTCTGGACCCCATTCCAAATGCCCATTTGGGGTCCTCCCTCTTGGTTGCACCCTGTAACAATTCCACAACTATTTACTGAATGCCTACTATGTGTCAGAACTATTGGTGAGTCCTATGGATACAGAAATAAAAAACACAGTGCCTTCCTGCTCTCTTACCCTCATTCTTACAATTCAGTGGCATAGACACATAAATAATGATAATACTAGAATGCTGCTTGCGTACTGATGGACAATGAGAACATAGAGGAAGGGCCTCTAACTCAGCCTAAAGGATTTAGGAAGACATTCCTGGGGAATCTTTTGTTTTTTTAATCCTCACCCAAGGACACGCTTATTGATTTTAGAGAGAGGGGAAGAGAGGGAGAGAGAAAGGGAAAGAAACAACAACGTGCAAGAGAAACATCAATTGGTTTCTTCTTGTATGCACCCCAACCAGGGATCTAACTCACAGCCTACCCATGGGCCCTGACCAGAATTGAACAGGGACCTGCAGTTTACAAGACAATGCTCCAACCAACTGAGCCACACTGACCAGGGTGGATTCCTGGGGAATCTTGAAGAATGAGGGGATTGAGGAGAGGCACAAGAAAAGGATTCTGAGCAGGGAAATAACCTTAAGCAAGGAAGACTCAGCACAAGGGGTTACACATGCTAGGGAAAGTAAGAAACAGCTTATCAAGATTGGCAGGAAGTGGAGTTTGTCTGGAGATAATCCATGAAGCCAGTTCATAAAGGACCTTAAATGATACCCTAAAGAGTTTGGATTTTGTTCAGAAGGCTATCAGGATGCATGAAAGATTTTAAGTAGAGGTAGGATGCATTCAGATTTGTTGCCAATAGAAGCAGAAGTAAAAACAAAGTTTCTCAGCATTTGAAGACAACTTAAACATTTTTTATGGTTAAGAAACATTCATTATCTAGACAATTGGAATTGGGGTTGTTTGTTTGTTTGTTTGTTTGTCTATCTGTTATAGAGGGTGCAGCCAAGGGGGGGGACCCCAAATAGGTATTTGAAATGGGGTCCAGAACTCAAGGTGTCCAGGAGATTTTAAGATGTCTTGACCCCTTCCCCCACAGATGTGAGTTGGGGGAACAGGCACACAGAGCAAGAACATGCAGGGCAGCTTTGCAGCTAATCCATGGCGTGGTCATTTAACATACCTATAGCCTTTGGCTGGTCACTTAGATATGCTAAATAGTTATGGCCATGCTCAAGGCCAGGAGGATGGAAAGGGACCTCCCCCTCCAAGATGTGACTGGGGACCAGGTCCCCCAAGTTACAGCACCTGCGTGGGAGCTCGGAGAAGATTGGCTCCATGACATGGGGTCACACTTGCCCAGACCCACGATGGTGACCGGAAAAGCTGGAGAAGACAGCAGATTGAGGGCAAGTGTGCCCGAGTGTAGGAGGAGTCGGAAATGGGGCTACAGAGGAAGATTGGAGCGGGGATTTAAACCCAGACACGGCAGCCATCGAAGAGAGAACCACGCGGCCTTGACAGAGTGGAGACTCCTGCAGCCCTGAGAGAGAGAACCACATGCCTTTGCCAGAGTGGGGACCCCCGCAGCCTTAGAATGGGGAACCACCACCTGGTTTTTGCGGAAATCGCGGCGACTCAGCTGAGGGTGCCGGGAACCCAGGGAGGTCTCCCAGTCAAGAAGGAGTACTAACTGGGAACAACCAGAGGACTGCCTGAGCCATGGATTTCTATTTCCTTTCCTGAGATACGGTACTCTGGACTGGGCACAGGGGGAAGGAAGGAAGGACTGTGTCTGTTTGTGGGTGTTTTAAAAGGGACTTTAGGATTTTTGATAAAGACATCAGGTCACTATAAGTTTGTATAGCATTAAATAAACATTTCCTTTCCTTTTCACAAGTCTCTGGCATTGAGAGACGTCTTTCCTCTGGTGGCAGACATGATGGACCTGGGGGCTTTTTTTTCAATAATAGTATATCGTCCCAGGCCCCCCTTGTTTGTTCTGTAACATATCCTTTGATGCTTCCTGGGTGGCATTTGATGAACTGAGTGTGTGTAGTCCAGGCAGGCACATTTGAGGAGTGTTCCACTTCATATATCCTTACTGAGACCCTTGACAAGACAATTTGCATGGATTGGGAGTTTAGACAAGGACTGAATTTTGGTCAAGTTCCTCATTACCAACAAGCTTTTAAAGTAACTAATTGGGATCTAAATTAAGCTGTTTATATTTTTCAAGTTGGTTTTTTGAGTTTGTTCCCCATTGTTATTTTTAGCTCTATCACATTATCTGGCACACTGTCAGGGCCAAGTTAACATTTGGTGGTACAGTGTGTTGACAGATCATTACCAGAAGTGCCATCCATCCATACATCCATCCATCCCTCAATATAGTCATCCATTCATCCATGTAGTAGACATGTTTGAATACCTAATATATGTCACACCTCATGCCAAGAACAGTACTAGGAAAATAATACAAAAATAAACAAACATATACCTGCAACAAATAACTTTAATAAAGAACAATGATGTAAAAATTATACACATATGAACTAATTAGGTTGGCGAAGAGCATAAGGAATAGAGTGGCCAATTCTACTGTGGAGGTCAGGCTGAAATCAGAAAACAGAGTGGAAGATGTTTGGATTATGTCAAAGAAGAAGAACAAAGGTTGGCCAGGCGAATAGCAAGGGGAAGGAAAGGAGATGCACTGCACAGAGGAAATGTGGCAAAGTCAAAGGCCTAGAACCATGAAACACAATGGAACTCTGTTCATAGAATTTCAACATAAAGACTGAAGACAAAACTACCAGTGTCCTTTACCTGGGATAGCAGAAAATCTGTTACCAAGTCACTTTGTAGCTGCAGCCCAAACTCATAGTTAGGCCAGCCAATTCATTGAGGGTCTGTATTTTTTATTTCTTTTAATTTCAATAAAATCCAATGAGCTTGCAAGCCAGGTTTTGGTTATTCAACACTTTGGGAACAAATAGAGTTCAGATTGGATCTACCTATGGCCCTAAATGTGGGTGAAACTGAAAAACTTAGTTGATGATAAAGAGGTTTGGAAATATTCAATATGTTATCTGTTTGGAAGAGGCAGACCAGAGAACAGATGTTTTGGGTTTGACTGATATACCAGCCCCAGGGAGAGTCATTCATAGGGTTACATTGTAGGAACCAAAGGTCATGGTCAGCAATTTTTAAAAGATTTTATTTATTTATTTTTAGAGTTAGAAAGAAGGGAAGGGAGGGAGTACGAGAGGGAGAGAAACATCAATGTATGGTTGCCTCTCACGTGGCCCCCACTGGGGACCTGGCCTGCAACCCAGGCATGTGCCCTGACTGGGAATGGAACTGGCAACCCCTTGGTTCGTAGCCTGCACTCAACCACTGAGTTACACCAGCCAGGGCCACAGTCACCATTCTAATCAAGAAGCTAGCATGTACTGTTGAATATCTAGGTCCCTTTTTGCTTTGCCAGTTGAATCTACTTAAATCCCCATCTTCTTTAATCCCCCGTCTCTATTTCTTCCACTCACTCCCTTTTCTCCCACTTTGTAGTGCAATCAGAAGAAATTAGTAGGGTGATTATTAGATATAATCCCTCTTCTTCAGATTTTATGGAAATAATTATATGGAAATTCTCATGCTCCAGATTTCCATGTTCTTTTAAGATTCAACATTCTGGACCAATGAGTCCATATACTCAGTGTTAATATTCCCTTTCCTTTCTTTCTTTCTTTTTTTTTTTTTTATTAAAGGTCTTCAGTCCATTGGGAGGAAAAAAACTTTAACACAATTTTTTGCTAAATGGTAATTTCATTCTGAAGTTGGCAGGGAGCAAGTACCTATTACCTTCAATTCCCCCGTCCAATTCCTAGGAAGGACAATCCATATTTCTTTAGGCTTTCTTCACATTTAAACTTGTTCCAGAGCAAAATTCTTTACCTAGGGAAATATCATTGTACACCCCATTGCTTAGTCCCCATTAACACTCGCTGGGCACTTGTATTAAATAGTAAAGTTTTATCAGTGTTTTGTTTACCTCTCAAAAATGGATTATAAACATTTAGTGACCAGATAAAATATGAGAAATTCAGGCTACTGCTAAATTTCAAGTTACATTTTCAATATTTTGATCAGGAGCAATAAATACATGAAAGCACACTGGCAAAACACAGAAAGGGGAGACTCCACTGGTTTGCAGAGGGTTCATTTCTGGGTCTTCATCATCCACTGATGGTAAAGTGTCAAGCACTTGATTTTATTGTTAGTGATATATACAACACTAAACCAAAAAATATATAAATGTACAAGGTGGGGCAAAAGTAGGTTTACAGTTGTTCATATACAAAATAATACAATAACTAATAATAAAAAATAAACTCTGTGTTTTTGCATACTCACACCTATAAACCTGCTTTTGCCCCACCGTATGTATGACTTGCATATAAGTTTTCTTTGGTATCTACTCTTAGGGGGTATGAAGCCAAAGTCCAAGTGAAAATAAGAATACTTGCTTGCAATTTGTGCCTTATGATGTTGGGGATACGAAATAACATTGTAAAACAGGTAGGTCCTTTTTTCCTATATAACTATGACTGCAAAAATTTGGACCAGAAATGTCATGTTTTCTTTAGACCTGCATTATGTAAATGAGTAGCTATCAGCTACAGGTGGCTGTCAAGCCCTTGAAAGGTGATTCATCTTCATGGGGATGTGCTATGTGGGCATGATACACACTGGGTTTAGAAGACTTTGTATTAAAAATAGTGTAAAAGAGCTCATGAATAATTTTATATTGATTTCATGTTGAAAAAGACTAGACATATTGGATGCAATAAAAATATTTTATTAAGATTAATTTTTGTTTGTTAATGTGCTGACAGAAAATTTCAGATGACTTGTGGTTCACATTATGTATCTATTGGACAGCCGTTTGAGACTGTCTTTGGTGTTTTTTAAACAATAGACAGTCTGCATGACTAAGGCAGTGCCTGCTCTGCCCTGTTTGGTGTTGTCGAGTTTCTGGCACATAGCTGGTGCTGAACAAACATATGCAGAATGGAAGAGAGAACAAACTGATACTTTCTATGTTGTGGATGACAGAACTGAGAATAAAGCCTTATTCCACCATCCCCCAGTGTGTCATTTTGGACAGTGAATTTAAAATTCTCTGCCCTGGCAGGTGTGGCTCACTGGATTGAGTGCCAGCCTGTGAACCAAAGGGTCACTGATAAAATTCCCAGTCAGGGTACATGCCTGGGTTGTGGGCCAGGTAGAGGGCATGCGAGAAGCAACCACACATTCATGTTTCTTTCCCTGTCTTTCTCCTTCCTTTCCCCTCTGCCAAAAATAAATAAATACATAATTTAAAAAATAAAAGTAAAAAATGCAAATAAAATTCCCCCAGCTTCCATTTCCTTCTTCATAAAAATAGATCAGGTTAAACCCTATAAACTGGCCATGACAGTTTCACATGCTTTGACCTAACAGGTATCTAGCTGCCAGGTCTGGTAGTGGTATTAGTGATAGTGCATATAAAATACCTAGCACAATGGCTAGCATATAAAGTACCTAGCACAATGGCTAGTATGCAGTTATTGCCTAATAAATAACAGTTAACATTTATGTAAATTTTTGATGCAATTTTTTTACTATTTTACCATCCTGTCATATTTTTGAACATTCCACCCCAAATGCAAGCTGGTCTTTTAAAATCCATGCCATGTCAATATACTCATTTCCAGGGTCCCTCTGTCCTTCTGTCAAGACAACCACATATGGGCTACATCAGCTCCTTTAACTTGACTTAAAATGTCTCATCCCTCTCGATTTCTATTTTCTCTCTTTTGCCTTATGGTGCTAAGTCTCCTTTAACTTCCCAAATCTGATTATTTGAAATGTTCTCTAGACATATTTATTATTCACCATTTCCCTTCAGACTTTAATTCTCTTACTGTTTCATAAATGCCACAATAACCCACTTAGAGTTTCTGGATATGAGGTTAATTTTCCATCTGCTTTGCTATTTCCCACATTCCCCGGGGCCTTTTCCCAAATCATGCTGTCCCTTAAATACTTCTTTGAACTGCTTTGGGTGTCACTATTTTTCGTTTGTCATTTAATTCACATGTTTTTATTTTTCAAAACAGAGTCATTGTTTCCTTAACCTCTTTTAAGTTCGCAAGACACTCTCATTTTTTTAATGGTTTTGCTCTTCCCAGTTTTCTTTTGTAGGTTTGAAATCCTTTCAACTTTGCTGTCTCTCCTAGCACCCTCTCTCCTCCATTCCCTTTATGGGCATGAGCCCTTTGTTGTCTTTAGACGAAAACCATGGAGCTGTTACCCGTGTTCAGTTCCCAGCTTCTGTACCACCCCTACCCCTAAACACACCCTTACATGTTTCTTTTCAGCAAGTTTCTGAATGAATGCACTTTCCTCCTTGCCCATGGCTCAATGTCTTATACACCTTGGTGGTTTCCCACTTCCTCTGAACAGTTACTGAAGTCATGACCACAGAGCTGAGACATAAATGTCAGGACAGAATTGTAATAACTCCAACACACAGATGTGCATATTCTAGCTCAGCATCATCCAAAACAGACTCAGAAACTATGTAATAAAGAAAAAGAAAAATCTAGGTTTAAGAGAGGAGGGGAATATTTATTCTTTCAACTCAAATTTTACTGTGGCCAAATAAAAAAAAATAATGTGCACTGATTGGTGTGGTTCAGTGGGTCCCACAAAACAAAAGGTTGCCAGTTCAATTCCAGGTCAGGGCATATGACTATGTTGGGAGCCAGGATCTCCATTAGGGGTGTGCGAGAAGCAATTGATTGATGTTTCTCTTCCTCCCTTCTCCCTCCCTTTCCCTCTCTCTAAAATAAGTAAACAAATAAAGTCTTTAAAAAATAATAATGTTAATTATCCTGGCTGAGCAATAGTGAATTTTTTAAAAAATTAGAACAGTAGATGGTAAGCTCCATGATGGCAGGGATCTTTGTTTTGATTGCTGCAATTCTAAAACACCTAGAAGGATGAGCAGAGTCCTCCAGGAGATTGCATATTCAATGCTTCTTTCCTGTGCAACAACTTCAGACAGGAAATTTTGCAAGACAACTTTGGTTTTGGAATCTGAGAGCCTGGGTTAGAATGTAGTTCTGTGACATTCAATCCCAGGGAGGTAAGTATCCTAAGTTCTCAGAGCATCCATTTCCTCTTCTGTAAAAGTAAGGTATGGAATGTGGCCAGCAGTGTTTGGCACATAATAAATGATGATTGCAGTTGCCATGGTTTTACATACTTATCTTTTCTCCTAAAATTTGAGAATAAAGGCTTTCCTTTAGATGCTAGAGGATCATTTTGGCTGCTAATTCCAGTCCCCCAAGGGAGACAACATATCCCTGAGTCCCCTACACCAAGAAAAGAGGAGAAGAGAATGTGACTGCTCAGAGCCTGCAGTCCCCCCAGACCAGGCTGTGGTACAAGGGTGAGGACTCAATGCCACCCTGCCTGTCACTTCTCCTGGGCTTCTCATCTCTATTTGGTGAGCACACCTGAACCAAAGGTGACTTTCTGGAGACATGTTCCACATGCTGTCTATTGTAATAACAACTTATAGTAAGTTAGGGCAAAGCTTACTCTATAAGTATGACCACTTCCCATCCCAAACAATCCCTCACCAGATAGCAACCTGAGCCATTTGGCTAAAAGTTTACACTGGGAGAAGGACACATAAGGTAGGAATTTAGATGCATGTCCTAATTCTACATATCAAGAGTTATCAGAGGCCCGTGTGCCCATTAATAAAGTAGTTCTCAGAATCTCATCCTGCCCTTGTTCCTTATATGTGTGGTTCTTTCAGGAACCTGGTTGGAGATCTGGAAAACTCTTGAAGTTCTGGATAGTGTTTTGTAACACTATTAGTAGCACCAATTATTATCGCCATTTACCTCCAATGACTCTACCTCATCTAACCATTTGGAACTGGCTAGCACAGAGGTCAATGGAACTGCCCTTGTAATGAGCATCTCTTCCAAGAGAGCCATAAAAATTAGGTAACTTGACAAGCATTTTCTGTGAGGTCACTTGATCATCTGTGTCTATGCTTCCAAAATATCTGGGATCACAAACAGGCAGTTGTGCATGGATGTTGCCCTCCCCAGCTCTACCTCACCCCCAAATGTATAGAATGTGATGATATGACTCAATTCAAGGTGTAATTTTATTGAAGAATTTCTGGATATCCCCATGCTAGAATATAGCTCCCATGAGAACAGGGTAATTATCTATTTTGTTCTCAGCTGTATTCAACATTCCAGAATTTGAAAAGTGCCTGGCAAAGAGGAGACAGTCAATACACATTTACCAAGGGAATAAATGTTCCTCTGTTCTTTGTTATGTTTTCTTGCCCCTGTCAAGGAGCCCTACTTTATCCATCTGTCCAGTGGGTATCCACCTGTGCTCCCTGGATCACTGGGTATCTGATGAGGTAACTGAAACAGAGAAGAGGTTGGGGATGAAGCCCTGGGCTCCTAGGAGTTCCACCTCTGCTCGAATATTAACTATATTATACTTATTTTAAGTTAATATTTGGGGAAATTCTACTACTTATATCAGTCAATTAAACAAGCAAGTCAGAAAACAATTAAGAGACTTGTCCCCCCATGTTTATGTACAAGAAGAATTCTGGTCTTTAAATCAGGAGACCTATGATCTTGTCCCACCTCCCTGTATATGTGAGTAATAACAACTTCTTAAAGAAAGAGACTAAAATGTATTCAGCACCTAATATGTGTTAAGTACTATACCAGATATTTTCCATATGTTCCTGAATTTTCACCCTAAGAACTAAGTGTGGATTTTCCTATTTCACAGAGAAAGAAAAAAAACTCAGAGGATTTTATAATGGTGCCAAAGGCTACATAGGGTGTCAGACACTTGTAATTGTCCATCAATATCCTCTCTCCTCTTGTGCCTTCATAATAGAAACCCCCATTTTTAGCAGGCACATAGCCTTCTATAATTAACTTTACATTGTCCAGCCTTCCTTGTAGCCAAGTATGATCATGTGATTATGTTCTGGCCAATAGAAGAGAGAAGATATGATTTGTATAACTTATAGGAAGTATCTTATAGGGAGGGAATGATCTCTTCTCTGCTCCACCCTCCCTCTTGCTGGCTACAATGCAACAGATGTGACAGCTGGAGCACCAACAGCCACCTTCACACTCTGGGACAGAAGCAACTGGCTGAGGGTGACAGAGCCACAAGGCCGAAGCAGCCTGGATCCCTGACACTCTGAAATACCACACAATCCCTGAATGAACTTTGAACTTCTTTTACAGGAAAGAAAATTAGATGCCAATCTTGTTTAAGCCACTTTCATGTTTTGGGTTGTGTGTTCCTCTAAAACAAAATTAATTCTAGCTGGATTAAGTGGTCGAGAGACTATATGAATCAAAATGGATTCCAAAACTTCAAATAAAGCTGTACCTGCTACCTTTTAGCCTTCTCTGCACCTCAGTTAACCTTCCCTGAATAATATGGGCATGACATCACATATCTTTCGTTGACTTCCAGCTCTGCAATATTTGATCTCCTGATTTTCCTCCCAGTACATACTCCTATATTTTGTCCTACCCCTGTCTTTTAATATGTGCTGTTCCTCCGACCTGGAATGCCTTTCCTCCTCATTATGTTCAATCTAAACCCAGTACTTTTTTTTTGCAAGTCTAATTTCAAGCTCCATTTCTGCCATGTGGCCTTTCCTAATATTTGCCTTTTCTTAGTTCTTTTTAATCCATACCTCATGTTACAGCTTTTAGCAATATGTTGGCCCTACTGTTCTCTAAGAATTTCACATCCACTGATTTGGTCTCACCAGAAGCAAAGATTAGATCTTGGTTTTAGTCATTTATGTTGATCTAATACCATGCTGTCAGGCAGAGCATGCTCAACATTTACTGACTCTATTCTAAAAGCAGTACGTTAATCTTCACCTCAGGACTATCTTTTTCTCACTTGACACCAAACAAAGGACTGAGTGGTGATGATAAGCCAGGCCACATGTCTTAGTCCACATTATTTTCTGTAGCTAGCTAAAATTCCTTTCCATCCCTTACATGATGTTTATTGGCTGCCCCTCATGATCATCTCAAAGTCTTACCAAATTCCTCCAAGTCAGATATGCCCTCTCCCATTTCTCACTTCCTATATCTCATGTGGTATTCTCCTCTCTTAAAATAAACTTTCATTATTTATGTGTAATCTAATCCACTTGGAGAGAATTTTTTTTCTAAAGATTTTATTTATTTATTTTTAGAGAGGGAAGGGAGGGAGATAGAGAGAGAGAGAGAAACATCAATGTGCGGTTGCTGGGGGTTATGGCCTACAACCCAGGCACGTACCCCGGCTGGGAATTGAACATGCGACACTTTGGTTCACAGCCCACGCTCAATCCACTGAGCTATGCCAGCTAGGGCTGAGAATTTTTAAAAGACACCTTTTTTTGAAGATCCTTGTGATGGCTAAGAGGTGCTTGGATAGCTGGTAAAACATTATTTCTGGGCGTGTCAGTGGCAGTGTCTCTAGAAGAGATTAGTATTTGAATTGGTAGAGTGAGTAAGAAAGATAACCCTGATCAGTGTGGGTGAACATCATCCAATCTGTTGAGGGTCTGAATAGAACAAAAAGGCAAAGAAAAGACAGATTTGTTCCCTCTGCTTGAGCTCAGATGTCCATTTGCTCCTGCCCTTGATATCACTGCTCCTGGTTCTCTGTTCTTTGGATTTGGACTGGAACTTACATCACTGGCCCCCTGGTTTTCAGGCATTCTGGTTAAGACTGGAACTATACCACCAGCTTCTCTGAACCTCCTACTTGTAGATGGCAGATTGTGGAACTTCTCAGCCTCCATAATCATGTGAGCCAATCCTTCATAAGAAATCTCTTTATAAATATTTATTATATATAATTCATTATATATCTTTATAAATATATAATAAATATTTATATTTAATACAAATATTATTTATATTTAAATATAAATATTCATATTTATGTGCATTACTTATATATTAATATAAGTAATAAATCTATTATGTATAATTTGTTATATATAATAGATTCATTATTTATATATTATATATATAATATATATAATATATTATATCTCTTATTTGCTCTGTTTCTGTGTAGGACCCTGACAAATAAAACCAGATACTACCATTGGCCAGAATTGTGAAAATAAGACATAAACCTGTGGTAAATATGATGCAAAACGACACTCCTGGACTTACATTATTCATCTGCACAACTTTATCACTTCTACTAGATTATAAATTCCCCAAGGACAAGAGCTCCTAACTCAGCACTCTGAGCTCTATTGTCAGGTAGAAAGAAGTGCCGAATTAAGGACAGACAAGTGGAAGTTGAGTTTTAAATACCCCATTATTGGCACTATACCCTTAAGCAAATCACCCAAGTTCTCTGAGATTCAGCTCAACCCTGTGTCAGGGGTTGGGTAACACTATTGTCTTAGTCTGCTCTGGCTGCTATAATAAACTACCACAGATGGGGTGGCTTAAACAGCTAGCCTTTGTCTCTCATAATTCTGGAGGCTGGAAGTCCAAGATCAAGCCCCTGCAGATTTGACTTCTGGTGAGAGCTCACTTCCTGGTTTACAGATGGCTATCTCATTGTTGTGCCTTCAAGTGGTACAAAGAGGCAGATTTGGTGTCTCTTCCTCTTCTTATAGGGCATTAATCCCATCATAAGGGCCCTACCTTTATGACATCATCTAGCCCTAATTACCTTCCAAAGGCCCCACCTCTAAATAACATCACATTGGGGATTAGAGTTTCGACATATGAATTTGGCGGGGGTGGGGAGACACACAAATATTCAGTGCATTGCAATCACATTGCTTAATGGCTGTAGTGCTAGAGTTAGAAGAGGGCCCATAACAAATACATTTCTTAACTGAGATCCACAAGTAGTGTAAACAACTACCCTGGTATTCCTGGAACTGAGGGGTTTCCTGGAGCATGAAACATTCAGTGCTAAAACCAGGGCCATAAATTACAGGCCATAGATTATGAGTTTGGTCATTAAGCAACACTTGAAAAGCACATCTACAAAGTGGCTCCAAATCCATTTCTTAGCAAACACATCAATGCAAACAAATATTATTTGAGTACCTATTCTATGCCACCAATGTTCAGGAGATAAGACAGTAAGTAAGAAAGAAAAAGACTTGTAGTCCTTCCACCAATGTCATTTAGAGTTTAGTTAGGGAAAAAACAATTATTATCAGGAAGTAATTACAATAAATGGAAAGAAATATATTTGTAACCAAAGCCCCTAATGCTATAGGAACATTAGCAGGGAGACCTAACCTAATAGAATACTGATTAGTGGTCTAGTATTCCATTTCTACCTGCTTTTCTTTTCTCTTTTTTCATTGTTGTTCAAGTAGAAACAATCCACCTGCTTCTCTTAAGGGAAAACACCAAGTTGAATTCTCAGGAGGAATAAAAAGCTCTCATGCTTTCCCAGACAGGGAAGATAACATCCATGAGTGGAATGGGCCGGGTGCAAGATTATAGAGAGTGGTGAAAATCCCAGCTAGAGGCATTTAAAATCATTTAAAAGCTATACTTTAAATGAAATAAAACACAGCTATTCTATATTTGAAGTTAAGAATACCCATGTTATTTCCTTTAGCAAAAATGCAGGCTTTCTTTTATAATTATCTCCTTCATAGGGTGGCTTATTGACACATGAAAAGCACACATCTTTGGAAAGGGCCTCCCCCCACCTACATACACCTGAGTATGCTTCCCACCACTCCCCTAATTCCCCATAAAAAAACAGATCTGGTGGAGGAGGGGTGCACCTCCTCCCAAGCTGGGTCCATCAGACTCTCTTGGGAATTTGAAACTTGATAGATGAGACAGACAAGAAGATTTTGGATCTGGACCAAGGTGATAGTTACTTTCTTCCATCAATAAACATTGCCTTACCTTCTGACCTTACCAAACTTTGGCTGCTCAACTTTTACTTTGATTTTTAAAGATTCTCTGATAAAGTTCCAATACATGTTCTACCATTCCTTCTTCACTACTTGCTTTTGTTTAAAGTAAGCTGGTCAAAGTTAATTTCTTCAACTTAATGACAAAATACCTTAAGTAATACACTTTGTTCCTACCTGGACTGTTACAACATCTTACCTGGTCTTCAGATTCCCTGTGTATTATCCCCCACACTTCTATTAATATGCCCACCTGCTAGATAAATGATCCTAAACCTTAGTGCTGTTTATGTTCAATTCTATTCAAAAGTCTTAAATGACTCCCTATTGTCCAGAAATAAAATCCACACTTCTTAGCCAACTTTAACTTCCAACCTTACTTCCTAAAACTCTTCTGTATGTATCCTGCTTTGGAGCAAACCAAGCACTTCAGGGTGTCCCACTAAAGCCTTGTGATATCCCACTTTCTGGCTTTTGTTTCTATATTTTCTTTCCCTGAGAAAGCAGTAATAGCTGTTATTTCTGGGTACTTCCATTTCCTGGTAATAGATCTTCCCTTTTCTGGCCACAGTGATTCATTCATGGATGGGCATATGACTCAAGCTCATCCAATCAGATTCTTTGTCTGGGAATGTTCTCTTGCAGCTAGAGGAGGTAACTGTCTCTTTTGATCTAAGGAGATACAGTGATGAAAATATGTGAATTCACATCTATTTTAGATGACACTCTTCCTTATCATATGGTGTGGGGTGGGGACAATGAGCCATCATGGAGAGGAATAGAGGAGAGGAAGGGAAGGAGGGAGGGGGGAGGAAGGGAGAGAGAGAGAGAAAAAAAAATAGACAGATAGAGACAGAACAAATTAAAGATATCATCTGAGCCTGGATCTAGATGTGCCAGATAGCAAGCACACCCCAACCTTTCCAGTTGAATGGACAAATACATCCTTTTGTTTTTGTTTTATTTTTGCTCAAATTAATGAGATATGTTTTTCTATCACTTAAAATAAAAAATATTTCAATGTAAAGATTTTCCCCCTATATAATCATGAGTTCAGATCTTCCAAAACTAAGCACAGAGTTTACCTCTTCCCAAAGGGCTCAAGGAGCTTCCAGCCTCAACTCCCTCCTCAGAGCCCCCTTCACTTCCTCTGCATCTGCCATTCCACCTTGTTATTATAAAGTTTTTCTCACACACACACACACACACACACACACACACACTACCACCACCCATACACACCATTTCTTTGCTGGAGGGTAAGCTCCTGAGGAATGGGGACCATGTCTGAGTTGTTGCCACATGTACCACACCCTGAGCACACCATCCAGCATATGGTAAGTGATCAGTGACCATTTGCTGAATGAACAGGAGCAGATTTTCATCTGGCCAGAGTTGGAGTCCTCAGCAGCATGGAGAATGTCCCGGTGTGCTGGATGACACCTTAGAACCATCAGGACAGAGTTAAATATGTTCTGGCCTAAATAGCAGCTTAAATGCTGCCCGATCTTGTAATGAGACTTGACAGCCCTGTGTAAATTCAGCAGTAATAACGTTTCTCATCCTGCCATGGATTTCTGGTGTGGAAATGTGTGCCCCAGAAGATTCAGCTTTGCAGTCCCAGCCACTGTCCTGATATTCATATCTTTGTCCATAATTGCTAGGCCACTTTCTTGGTGGAGAAGAAAATGATGTATTTGCTTGCTAAGAAGCAATGAAGAACCACTGGATCAAGGTGGGTTTGGGTTTTTTTTTTCTTTATATAAGTGATAGAAAAAATATAAGTTTTGATTCTCTATAGCTCCTTTTCCTGCTTGTTTTCCAAATAGCTTTAGAGAGTTGATTTTATAATTCTAGGGAAATAATTGTAAGAAAATTAAGAGGAAAAAGAAAACAAAAGAGTAGAAAGGAGAAAAGAAGGAAGAAAAGTTAAAGAGAAGGAAGAGTCTGGGGAAGAGAGAAAAGGATAGACAAGGCTGGAGAGAAAAGTGAGAGGAAAGAAGGGGGATGTCTTC
Source organism: Phyllostomus discolor (assembly GCF_004126475.2). Classification (NCBI taxonomy): domain Eukaryota; kingdom Metazoa; phylum Chordata; class Mammalia; order Chiroptera; family Phyllostomidae; genus Phyllostomus; species Phyllostomus discolor. The sequence goes on along the minus strand of NC_040905.2, from coordinate 106,958,642 downwards.
TCACACTTACATAACCAAAAATAAATGGAGTTTGAAGCAGAGCAGGGCCCTTCAGGAAAGCTGGAAAGGGCTCTGTGGGAGGAGATGCTCATCAGTGGTATGAGCAAGAGTGACAAGATGGAGTGAGTCCAGAGCTGGTCGAGCAGTGAGCAGGAAGGGGAGAGGCGAGAGGAGGTCCCTCGCTGTGGTCTGGCATCAGGCCCTCCATGGTGACATTGGGAAAGTAGGTCAGATTCAGAGCTGGCTGAGAGATGAATGGTCAGCCAGGAACAAGTGATAGGAAGTGAGGATGCCGAGTGAGAGGCTGACCTGACATGGGATCTGGGAAATGTGGCACTTCCTTAGTGTCTAAGGAAGAATGAAAGCCAGTTCCAGCAGCGATGCACAGTAGACCTTTCCCCAAGGGTGGAAATGTAATATGTTTGATATGGCAGCCAATATCTGATGTCCAATATGGTAGCTGCCCATCACCTGTGGCTACTAAGCACTTGAAATGTGGATAGTATAACTGAGGAACTGAATTTTTCATTTCATTTTATTTTAATTAATTTAAATCTAAAGAACCACACAAGGCTAGTGGCTGTCATATTAGGTAACTTAAGTCTGGGGGCTGTATTCATCATATTCACAAAGTACTTGATTGCCAAGAGGAACCAAAAGGACTGCTTTCCCAAATGTCATCAGTGTACTTCAAGTGGTACACAGATAGATGCATTAGGATGGCATATGGGCTAACTTTATTTTTTAAATTAAATTCATTTAAATGCATACTTCAAAAATGGAGCTAGCAATATCATACCTATTACTTCACAAATATCACTGCTTAGGAAGAAACTATGGTGGAATTTTATATCTCTAAAAAAGTAAATCAGTAAATAAAAAGTATTATGTCAAAAACATCACAGAAGGTATAGAGATATGACAAAAAGCAATGAACATATTTCATATAAATGGGATCATACAATATGTTGGTTTTGGGATCTGGTTTCTCTCACTTAGCATAATGTTTTCAGGGTTAATCCATGTTGGGGCATCTACCAATATTTCATTCTTTTATGGCTGACTAATATTGCACAGTATGGATGAACCATAGTAAGTTTATCCATGTACCTACTGGTATATATGTACATTTTTGTTATTTACATCTTTTAGTTATGAGTAGTGCTGCTATGAATATTCCTGTGTAAGTTTTTGTTTGAATACCTGTTTTTCATTCTTTCGGGTATATAACTAGGAATGGAATTTTTAGGGGTAATGAAAAAAGTTCTGAAACTAAATATTGGTGATGGTTGAACAACATTGTGAACATACTAACTGCCACCAAACTGCATAGTTTTAAATGGTTAAAATGGTAAATTTTATGCTATATGCATTTAACACAATAACTTTGTTTCTAAAAAAGTAGTGAAGAAAGTAGATGACTAAACAGAGACTGAGCTAATTGAAATGCTATAATAAATAGCTTAAATTGAGATATGAGGTTTATCAGGGATCCCAGAGTGTCCTTCTACCTGAGCATCATTTCTACATCTCTGGAATAAATGTGAGCTTGACGCCAAAAGCACAAAAAACAAAAGCAAAAGTTAAAAAGAGGGACTACATTAAACTTTGTGTGTGTGTGTGTGTGTGTGTATAAAACACACACAAAAGAAATTGGCAGCCTATGGATTGGGAGAAAAAATTTGAAAAATCGTATATCAGAAAAGGGACTAATGTCCAAATATATAAGAAATTCACAACTCAATAACAAAACTCTAATAATACAATTGAAAATGTGCAAAGGAGTTGAATAGACTTTTGGCCAAAGAAGACATACCAACGGCCATCAGGTACATGAACAGGAGCAGGAGCTCAACATCACTAAGTATCAGGGAAGAGCAAATCAAAACCACAATGAGATATCCCTCACACCTATCAGAATGGCTACAACAAAAAAAGACAAGAGATAACACGTGTTGGCGAGGATGTGAAGAAAAGGAAACCCAGCAGCACTGCTGGTGAGAAGGTAAAGTGGTGAGCAATCCACTTCTGGGTGTGCATCCAAAGGAAATGAAAAGAGGGTCTTGAAGAGATTTCTGCACCTCCATGACCACGGCAGCATTATTCACCATAGCCAACACATTGAAACAGCTTAAGGGTTCATCTACAGATGACTGGATAAAGAAAATGCGAAACCACCACCCCCCCCCCCAGGAAATATTTTCAGTCACAAAAAAGAAAGAAATTCTTCCATTTGGGATAACATGGATGGGCCTTGAGGGTATTATGCTAAGCAAAATAAGTCAGACAGGGAAAGACAAATATTGCATGATCTCACATGTGGAATCTAAAACACAAAACAAAAACACCAAAGAACAATACAACAGAACTTAACAGATACAGAGCAAATTTAGTTGTTCCCTAAGGCAAGGAGTGGAGGGGTGAGTAAAATGGGTGAAGGTGGTCCAAAGGTACAAATTTCTAGTTATAAAAATAAGATAAAATAAACTTATGGGATGTAATGTACAGCATGATGCTTATAGTTTATAATACTGTGCTGTAGATTTGGAAGTTGCTGAGAGTAAATCCTAAAAATTCTCATTACAAGAAAAAAATGTAACTATGTTAGACATTAAGTAGACTTATTGTGGTGGTCATTTTCCAATATGTACAAATATCGAATCATTATGTTGTACACCTAGAACTAATATAATGTTCCATATTAATTATATTGTACCTCAATAAAAAATACTTATGTCATAGGGCTACTCTGAGTATTAATAGAGCAATACACACAGTACACTTTGTGAAGAGCTTGAAACAGAGTAACTGGAAAACAAACATTAGTTATCATGTTATTAATGTGCACGATTAAAGGTGGAGTGACCTGGGCCAAGGAACAAATGCCATAGAATTTCATATCTAAAGGGCAGTAACAGCTGGGCAGTTCAGCAAATGTGAAAAGCCAATGGGCCTGAATGGTCTCCACACAGAGGGTTTTAAGGTTATTTATCTAATCTGACAGAACTACCTCTCACCACACATTGTAGAACTCCTTCCCGATAGACAGCTGCCCATCTGATGGGAGGTTTCCAGAGTCTGAGTGGTATCTCCCTACTTCCTATGAGGGCCCCTTCACTGAGAGGTCTAGCAAAGACTTCTACTGAGTTAGAATTATTCCCTTGGGATGTCAACCTACTGACTCTAGTTCTCTAGTGTTAGCAAAGGAGACTAATTCTACTCCTATATCCAGAAGGAGAACCTTTAAAACTCTGAAGGTGACTCTTTTGTTTTGCCACCCCTCCTACAGACATAAGTTAGACATGAGTGCTCCTTTCCATTCAAAAACACACTCGCAGATTCTTCTCTCCTTTCTCCAAACAGTATCTGGAATTTCCAGAATAAAACCCTATCCAAGGGACCTCTGTGTAAAGCTTTACAGGCATTCAGTACAATGAGTTACACAATCTTGTATTTCTGGTCAAAGGAGTAATTGAAACAAGTTTCTTTATGTTTCTCCTCTATATAGGAATGATTAATTATACTATTAAATTGGGGGCCCAACATGTGTTAGGCACAGTGCTGAGTGTATTACGTAAGTTATCCCATTTCATACTTCAACAGCTCTGCATCTAAGCTGTTAATACAATCAATTTTGAAAGTGCTCACATGTTTCGGAATCTCGGTCTTGTATCCTGGAAAAAAGTTCTATTCTATGCTTCATTTGCACTTCACTCATAAAAACATCCTTTAGTAAGAGCTTTTTGATGTACACGGTCCCTTTATTTTAGCTTTTGCCTTTAACAAGGAGGCAACGTTTTGCATTCTCCAATTCAGTCCTCAAAGGCTCCCAGACTGCTTAAAATATAGAAGGCAGATCCTATTGTGTGGGCTTGAAGTTTGGGAAAAGGTTTTTTTCTCATCTCTTCTTGGGAAGGATATTGTATTTCATCTACAGGGGTTCTTTCTACTTGTTGCTGATTTTCAAAAGAAAGGAAGAAAAACATTACAAAAATCCATTATGTGAGGGCCCTGGAATCAAGTGTGAGAAAACAATTTAGAACAGAGGCTCCTGAGAATACATGGTTTAAAGAGAGGTAGAAGATCATTCTTGGTCAAAAGACAATACACTTCTATTATTAATATAAAATCAGAGACTAATTTCTTCTAGTTGAAGTAGAGACAGGAGTCAAAAATGCCAAATTATCATTAAAAAAATGGCAAGTCTTAGTATTTCTCTGCCTGACAGCAACACCTAGAAAGACAATAAAACTTTACAGAATTGCCAGTTTCCAATGTGCTGGCAGCCAAACCCAGCAGATGCACCAACAAGAAAGGCAGACCCAAACCAGCCTAGCAGGAGCAGCACTTGGCAAATGGACGGCCTGCCACCATACTGGTTTCTATTTCAGACAACAAAATTGCCCAACACTGTCTAATAGAGTTAACTCAACCAGCTGTGTGGCTGACAGGTCTGCACCTGCTTACAGTGTCAGACCTGGCTTCTGAACAACACAGTATTTGGTTTCTTCTTCTGGTGCTAAAGTGCAGTAGAAAATATCCCAATGCACAAGATCTGGAACTAGTTTCCAGTGCTGTAATCTTCTGGCGCATAGAAGTTCAGCTTATCAGAAATGTACAAATGGCCCCAGAGTGAAAGGAGCTCAAGGCTAAGAAGCTTTCAGACCCAAAGCTGAGGGAGAAGTCTATGACGTGAACTTGCCCTTAATGCCACCACCTGGATATGACTATAGCAGTCTGACCAGCCCCCGGAGATGAAAAACCTCAACTGGAAACTAAAGCATTGTGCTACAAAGGCAGCTAAAGGGCACAAACAGCCAAGAGCGACATTTCCCACATGCAGGGCAGTGCATATGTTTCCACTTACTGCATCCTATTGACTGTGCAGAGTCAGAACAGTGCAAGCTGAAGAAGCTGACGCTGACAGCAAAATACAAGTCAAGAAAACAGGAATCAATTGGTTAAGAAACATAAAAATTGGGAGGTCTAGAACTGAATTTACTATCCTTGATAAAGGTGACCCCTGTCCTTAGGAAGAATGGCAACTTTCTAAACATGCTGATTAAGGTAGAAAATACATAGGAACCATTTTTTTCTATGATGGCAGCATTAGTGTCTGATTATTTATCAAGGCAATTGTTCCAATTTCTTTCTTTTTTTTTCCAGAGTAAGAGCAGAGATTTACAACTAGGAATATGCTCAATGCAAAGTAAATTCTATTGATATCAAAAGTATGTCATCAATAGAGGCAATTTAAGTGGAGATAACAGCACTGGCTTTGGAGTTAAATTGTTAGGGTGTGGGAACTCCCCCTGCAACTTGCTAGTCATGCAAACTGGGCCAAGTTATTACTTTACCTCTTTAAGCCTTAACTTCCTCATCTGTTAAATGGAGATAATAATAGCACATACTTCGTAGAGTTGTGATGAGAATTACACTAGTTAATAAATAAAAAGAACTTAGCACAATGTGCCAGGCACACTTGATAAATGTTAATTGTCATAGAAGTGGTAAAACCATTAGCTGTCATTATCAACATCTTTACTTCCTCCCTGAGATTGTTGAGAGAGGTGGGACAATATCACATTTCCAATCCTTTCCAACCTTTATCTTCTGGAATTGGAAGCATTAGAATTAGGTCAAAGGCTTCATGTGATCTTGATTATATCACATCATCTCTATGAACTTTATTTTCTTTATGTGTTAAATGGAAATAAGCTCAGATGGTTCAGAATTGTCACAAGGATTAAAAGATATTTTGTATTTGAATCTAAAAAACCTCTATATAGTATTATTGTAATAATTATTAATTCTGGCTATATGGGAGGAGAACCAGGCAAAATGATGGTCCTGTTAGCCACAGACCCTCCTGCACAGCCCAAAGCTTCAAGACATAGAATCTTGGGAAAAGTAAAGAGAGAAAGTTACATTAAAGGGCCATTCAACTTCTCAAGCAGACCAAGAGGCTGAGAATGGGAGCTTTTCACACATCCTGAATTTGCACACTCATTCTTCCCTTATTTTCCAGTGCCTACTGTTGGGAAGAAAGGTGCTCATATGAAACCATTCAGGCCTGAACAGCACAACTTTAAGAGCCACTGCCATCCAAAAGAACCTATGTACCCCAATGTTCATAGCAGCACAATTTACAATAGCCAAGTGCTGGAAGCAACCTAAGTGGCCATCAGTAAATGAATGGATCAAAATCTACAATACATTTACACAATGGAATACTACGCAGCAGAAAGAAAGAAGGAGCTCCTACCCTTTGCAACAGCATGGATGGAACTGGAGAGCATTATGCTAAGTGAAATAAGCCAGGCAGTGAAAGACAAATACCATATGATCTCACCTTTAAGAGGAACCTAATCGACAAAACAAACAAGCAAGCAAAATATAATCAGAGACATTGAAATTAAGAACAAACTGACAGTAAACAGAGGGGAGGGGAGAGGGGATAATCGGCGGCAAGGGGGGACGGATTTTTAGGAACAATTATAAAGGACACATGGACAAAACCAAGGGGTGGTGGGATCAGGGGAGGGAGGTGGGGATGGCTGGGGTGGGGGGGGAGTGGTGGGGGGAAAATTCAGACAACTATACTTGTACAACAATAAAAAATAAACATAAAGCTTTAAGTAAAAAAAGTATTTAAAAAAAGAGACACGACAATCCCACGACAAATGCAATATTTTTTCCACTATGTGGATTAACAGAGACACCTAGTGTTCCAGCAGGGAGCTGGCCCCATGACGCAGCTTTGACTGGGAGTTGGCTCAAGTCAACAAGAATTGCCCATTCCCAGATCTTCTTCCACCATCCTCCTTGCACCACTAGATCTTGAGGAAGCTCTTGAAATATCTCCTCTAGCTAAACAGGAATGGTGTTGATCACATAATACCTAAAATGAATTACCTTTTGAAGGACTGAGTAATTGATGTGAGGAGGTGACTAGCATCCTTTGACAGCCACTATTCCATGGCTTTTCTTGCCCTTCAAATGCTCAACCATCTCTTCTGCAGAGGCAGTGTTGTCTCATGGTTAGAGAGACCAAAACTGAGGGAATCTACCATGGAAACATTTATTTTAATTTCCTTATAAACATCAAAGTCTTTCCTTTCTCAAGGACTTTGCACACTTTGTTCCCTTTGCCTGGAATGAATTTCTCTGGATCTTTTTATGTCTGAGCCTTCATCCTTCAGCTTGTAGATGAAATGTTACCTCCACAGAGAAGTAACATTCTCTTCACTCTATACAAAGAAGTTCTCCCCCCATTCCTAAAGTTTGCCATCTCAGTACCCCATAGCTTTCCTTCTCCACAGCCATAATAAAGGATAACTATTTTATTTTTTTGATTTTCTTCTCATTTTAGTCTAAATTCTCTATTAGAAATAGCCATACTCTTATTTTCTCTGGTGTATCCCCTGCAGGGCTTGACAATGTAAACCAGATAAATTATTCAAGTGTACAGACAAATGCAATTGTGACTTTTGCACTCTAATGATATGACATTGAAAAGGTCACTTAACTTCCCAGAGCCTCAGTTTTCTCATTTATAAAATAAAGGTATCACCTACCTTATACATAGTGAGAACACTGGACATGATAGGCCCTGGTACTCTATTGCATTGATTTTAAGATGCCCTTTTTTTTTGCCCTGCATTTGAATCTTTTGGAAAAAAAATATCACTTTATAATTGCTGGAGTCTTAGACTATATAAATATGGTAATATCTCACTTTTATGCAGGACCCAAGTTTTTCCTACATTAAAAAAAATGATTCCTCTGGAAAGATATGGTTACAGGGCTCCATGTGTCTATTTATTGTTTAAGGAGCAAGTTAACATCAACGCTAATGCATTCTACTCCACAATGTCACCACTGCCTCCCTCTCATTTCCTCCCTAAGGACTGCCTTTCTAAATTTTTAAAAATCAATTTTTCCTTCAAAAAGCCCCAGGGAGTTAGAATAATGAAACACAATTAAGCTATGCAGAGCAATCCTGCCATTGAGGTGACACTTTTTGTCCCACTTTCCTTGGTCATTCTGAGAATTGTATTATTATACAAGCACTAACATTCATAGGTCACTCTGTGTGTGCCAGGCATTGAGCTACCTGCTTTTCATGCCTATTTAATTCTCTTAAACTCCCCCACTATGAGTAAAGACCAGCATTCTCTCCATTATACAGATGACAAAACTGAGGTACATGTGTATTTTGTTACCTGCTCCCACAGATAATAAGTGGCAGAAAAGCCAGACTCTGGTTCCAAAATCTGCAGATTTATAGGATGGAATTCTCAAAAGGCTACAAACATATATAGAACTCAAATTATGTCCATCAAGGAGTTTTCTGTTTGGAATTAAAGGGCATTAGTTGTCCTGTATAAAACAGTTTTTCTAAGACTTTTATTTATAATATCTCCTTTTTGGTCAAATTCAGCTTTATTAAAGGCAACCACATTAATTTAAAGAGTACTACACATTTACTAATTAGCATAATACTACAGATTAACTGCCAAAAATGTGTATCCATCAAAGTTATTTTGGTTACAATTAGCGGAAATTAACTTGAACAAACTTATACCACTAAAGAAATTTGATGGTTAACATTGGAATAGATCAGTAATAGGGTGGACTTCAGGTGAAGCTTGATCATGGCTCTGGCTGTTTCTCCATATCATAATTCGCTTAGTTCTGTCTAACGCATGAGTTACCTTTATCCTCAGGCTGATTTCTTCCGTGGTAGAAATATGGCAGCAGAAATTCCAGGTCTCACATCTGCACACTTGCCCTAAATCAAATAGTCCTGAACTTCTATCAAATAAACTTAAACAGGAAATTAAATGGCACAGGGGAAAGAGGAAGCAAATGAGACTCTAGATACAACCTGTGCAAGCTCAGGGGTCACTGCTATAGTCTACCTCACTCTCCTGCTAACACTCTCCAATAGCTTCCCATAGCACTTGAAACAAAACCCGAAACCTTCACCATATATTTAAGACCCTACAGAATGCAGTCTATTCTCCAAAGGCATGTCCCACTCACCCATTCTACTTCTGCCATTCTGGCCATCTCACTGTTCTCAATCTGTCCAAGGAATTGCCTAACTCTAGTCCCTGGCACTTGTTGGGCCCCTATCCAGAACATTCTTTCCACAGATCTTCACATCACTTTTTTACTCTTTTCATTTAGACATCTGCCAGAACTTCATCTTCCCAAACATTTTGTCTAAAATAACCCCCCTTCCTTCTCTATCCCCTCAGTCTGCCCTATTTTTCTTCCCAATCCCTGTCAATACCAACTTGACATTATGTGTTTATTCACTGATTTTTGGTCTCTGCACCAGAATAGGAGCTTTAGGTGGGGAGCTTTTGTGTGCTTTGCTCATCACTGTGTGTGTCACATACCTGCTAGTAGGAATGTAGTAGTATGCTGTCTACTACAGGAATGGGGCGTGTATTAAGTGTTGGATACATAAAGGGGTGAATGAATGAAAACAAATGGATGCATGAATGAATGGGCAGATGAATGAATGAGTTCCAGGCAACCAGCAGATGGATGTGGGTAACAGATGCCAGGGGACCATTTTTATTATTTGTTTTGTTTTCACCTAGTTGCCTGAAGACAAACACTCTCAGTCCTGTGTTCAAGGCTTCAAGTCTATTTAAGAAATACTCTATTTCAAAAGCAGATTTATTAAACTCAAGATCTGTAAACAGTTCAGAGGCATGATGGCTTCCTCCCCCATCTCTTATACTGAGGGGAAGATGTTTGCCAAAGGTTTGGCCTCCCTGCATATATGTGGATACAACACTTACGCAGATGACCTCATTATGACCTGGCTTGCAACCAGTATCAAAATTAAGTATTAGCTTCCCTCTTCCTTTCTGCTTTTATTTCCTTCTTTTGCCTAGTCAGAATTACTGAGACCCCCTTGCTGACATTTTTGCTTAAGTTCTTGCATTCAGTTATTTTGCAGGAGCCCTCCATCAGGGATATACAGAGTCTAAAGGGGCTCTTTCTAGAACAACTTAAAGGAGCTTGATGATTATACAATTGAGCTTTTGACTATTCTCATGAAAATTCTCCCAGGAAAGACCAGCTTCTCCCTCTGTTCGCCAGTTGCTTTATTCTTGGCAGTGCCAAACATCAATCTCTATGATACTGACAATAATAGTAATTGATATTGATGGTAAGAATAGTAACGTTTTCAGAAAGGTTTTGTGGTTTATGCAATGATTTCCCATCCATTACATTTTTGTGATAAATTTACACAAAAGACAAGCAAATGACTCTGGCCCAGTGTGGGAGGACCTTTGTGTGTGCTTCATGGCACTGGAGAACTTCCCAGGGTGTGTGCTTTGTATGTGCTTCATGAAAATGAACCTGGAGCTTCACCTTTCCCTGAGAAGCAGAAAATCAGAGAATTGATGCTAAAATCAGAGAGGCAGTCTTGATCCTGACTCTACTAGGTGACCCTGGGAAAGACATTTTTATCTCTAAGATATTTTTCTCATGTGACAATGAAAACAATAACACCTATTTCATGGAGCTCTTGAGAGAATAAAATAATGCATGTAAAAATGCTTAACAGAGCATTTAGATCAGAGCAAGTGCTGTGTTAGCAAGTATCATTATTCACTCATTCAACACATTCATTAATGTCTATGCTAGGCTAGGTACTGGTGTACACAGATAAAATGAAGTTCATCATCATCATTCATCATCATCATCACACTATTATTATTAATCACAAAGGACCTAGAAGGAAAGGACTGATGTAGTAGAAGCAACACATCTAGGTCTGGGAGGAAGAAAAATTGGGCTCATAGCACGCACTTGTCATTACCAGTCTGTCATCAGTGAGAAATGAACCCTGTGTCTTTTTGGTCTCAATTTCTTTATTGGTAACAAAACACAGAGAAGTAATTCATTATTTTAATGCTATAAAACCAGTTGAAAATAATTTGTTGCAACTAATATCTTTTACGAATCTGAGCCAAATGTTATGGATTACTTTGAAAATATAAATTACAGCAGAGTCACTGTAATCACTTGCTTGCATTCTAATGTTTTCTTAAATGGGAAAAAAGGGGTTGGAATTACCACTTATATCTCAGGGATCATGATACTATTGCACAAGCATCCAGAAGCCTCCTTATGCATAAAAAAGAAAAATATTTTGAAATTATTGGTCTAAGTGATCTCCAGCATCTCTTCCTGCTCTGATATCATGCAATTCAATTCTAAATTATGGTACCCAACACCATAAATCTACAAATGAAGAAGCTGAGACCCAGAGAAAAGCTCAGAGTCTTTCCAAAGATTACAGTCATATACAAAAGCAAAGTTTAGATTGGAACCCTAAATGTCCTAAAACTTAGTTTGTGTTCTCTAATGGTTAATTTTATGTGTCAACTTGACTGGGTTATAAGGTTCCCACACATGTGTTCAAACATTATTCTCAGTGTGTCTGTGAGGTGTTTTGAAGTGAAATTATCATTTGAATCAGTAGGTTGAGTAAAGCAGATTGCTCACCCCAATGGGGTGGGTCTCATCCTATCAGTTGAAGGCTCGGATAGAATAACAACACAAAAAACAACCCTTCCATGGGTAAGGGGGAACTCCTGCTATCTGACTGCCTTGGGCTGGGACAACTCAAACTGAAACATTGGTTCTTAGGTCTCAAACCTGCCAGCTCTTGGATTGCAATTTATACCATTGGCTTTCTTGGGTCTCCAGATGGCTGACTGTACATCTTGGGACTTCTCAGCCTCCATAATCACAAGAGCAAATTCTTTAATATCTATTCTCTCTCTCTATTGGTTCTGTTTCTCTGGAGAGCCCTAATATAAGTTCTATATCCACCACCACATGAAAACCTTCATGACAGCAGGGAACATGGATTGCCTGATAATTATACCCACACCAATCTAGACCCAGATTTTTAGTCTTTTTGTCAGCAAACCCACTCTTCATGTCCTCATATTCATGAACCTCTGTGTGGACATCAATTCCTAACTGGCCTGAATAAAAACCACCTGAGCAAAGAGCCCCATACCCCATGATTTCATGACTTGAGGACATATTCTGTGTCTGAATGTTGAACAGTTTCCCATTATTGAGGGAGGAATTTTCTGTATTCAATCCAATCCTCCATGCATGAATCATGAGGTTTCCCAGTCTGGCTGGTGGGATCAGATACTATTTCTGGATCCACGTGAGTGTTGAGCACTGTTACCTCTAATCTTTGTGGGCATTCCTCTCCCTGGCCCTGATTGGTTTCCTCATCCACTTGTATTGATCAGTACTCAGTTCAATACTCGAGAGGGACCTTAGGCAGATCTCCAGTGTTCTTCATTTGTACAGATCATTTTTCTCAGATGCTGTCTTGTAAATTCTAGCTTCCCTTGTGGTCTGGGCTCAGCTTCATCTGCACAGCTCAGAGAGGCTTCTAGGATTTACCTGGGTTCCCCGACCTTAAGTTCCAGCCTGGAACCCCTCTCAAGGCAGTGCGAGCTGGTGCATTCACAGGAGTCATGTAGTTTATTTTCTATCTTCTTTGCCTTGTAGCTAGTGTCTTGAAAATCATCATGTCATATATTTTTGCCCATTTTGGTTGTTTTATTTAGTAGTGTGTATCCATTTCCTGTTGTCATGTCTTGGTCAGAAGTGGAAGCCAGTGTGATGAAATTTAATGACCATAATTATGACCAATAAATCTTTTGAGCATATACCAGAAGTTAGAATTTGCAAACCCCAAAGTTATTTTTATAGCATATATTGAAATTCCCAGTATCACTAAAAATCAGATCAGAGCCATATACTTTACTAGGTTTAAATGGTAAACTGATACTCTTGGCAGTGACTCTGAACAAACAACACAGGTTTCATAGGACTCCATCATTTGCCACTGATCTGAGAAAAATCTCAGGATATTGCAGAAAAACTGAACACTCACCCCTCCTCTTACCAGAACAAATATTTTCTTCCAGCTTTAGAAAAACAATCTACACATTAATTTAATCTGACAAGTGAACTCCCTTTGGATAATTCAGTAAGTTCACACCTACTGAAGAGTGGGCAAGCTATCCAGGCACAAACAACTCAAATTTTCACCTGTAAGTTGACAGGAGAAGGAGGTTTACGACCTTGGGTCACAGAAAATGACCACTTAATCCCAGATGACCATCTCCCAGACACCTCTAGCTGAAACTTTAAAAGACCGTTTTATATTGTTTTGAGAAAAGGTGAGTTCAAGATTAGAGGCACCTCTCCAATCCTGTGGAGACTCTAGTCACAGAAAATCATAGACCAGCAGTTATCTCTGAGACTTTGCCAGATGTTTGACCAGTAAAGCTGCAAGTGTGTAGAAAGAGAGAGACCTAGTTGTCCACAGATCTTGTTGAACTAACTCAGGTATGAAGATACCTAGAGGTAAGATATCGGAACTTCCTGTCATCATTCATTCTGATATTTATGACTCGAGTTCTTGTTTTGGTAATGATTATAAATAATGATCATTATGATAAACTAATAAAATAAATACAAGACATATTATGACAAAATAAAGTGCTTAAAGAGGACATGGAGGTAATATATAATGAGTAAGTGGCCCTGGTGGAGACAAAGGTAAATTAAGCAGGCCCTTCTTACTCTAAAGGTCACTTTCTACATCCAGTGGACTGTCTCCAGGTAGGAGGAAGTGTCCAGTACACAACAGTGACATAGGAGGCTCCTGAGTTCACTTCCTCCCCTGGACACACTGAATCTACAGCTATAGATGAAGCATTTGACATGCATGACCTACACATGGATAGTTTCCCTGTGAAAGAAATCCAGAAACTAGCAGAGCAATTCCTACACATTGGGTGAATGAGAAAATACCTACATCAAAATGAATAGAAAAGGCTGAGACACACTCTCCATAAACCCCACTCCCACCATGGCAACATACAACTGGGAGGGAATTCACAACTCTCAGGTTTTCCCTGAGGAGCGCAAGGTTTGCCCCCAAATGCAGTGCCCCAACTTTTAAGAATTAAAGGCAGGAATGTGGAATTATTATCAGTTCTTCATATTTTCTAAGATCAGCTAAAATATAATTTTTCATGAAATCTTATAATTTTGAAAATAGTAAACCATTCTGTGAGTCCACAACAACAGCTTCAGGTCAATTTGCAACCTCTGAAAGTACTATAATGAAGTTTAGATCCAAAGAAAACTAGATTTAAATTCTGGCTTCATTTGATATTAGCTGTGCAGCTTTTGCCAAGTTAACTAACTTCTCTGGTTCTCACTTTCCTCATCTATAATATGAGTTATTATGGTTTAGAATTGACTTGCTGGTCATCCATCCAGCATCCATTTCCCTCTCCCTTATTCTTAATGTGACATTTTTCAAAATGGATATCATTGCACCAAAGATGAGCACAAGACCTAATTTGACAAAAACAAAGAAGTTATCCCAGGTATTGCTGACAACAAAATTAAGGTCATGAAAGAAGCAGTCTGAGAATAAAAATGACACTTACCAAAGAACAAAGTCAACAGATCATAGGGAAAAAGAACCAGAACCTTGATCAGACTATACCTGAAGTCCACAATACCTCTGGAATTCCAATCAAATAATTCTGTCACAGAAATTAATTAGTGGATTATTACCTGCAGCAAAAACACCCGAACTCACACCTAAGGGTAAAGGATAAAGTATTTAAAGTGACTGGCATAAAGGAGGCACTTATAAGACATGATAGGTTGTATCAGAGTACTTTAACAGTTCTATTATATCACACTTCAAAATATATGTGCATACATAATATAACTAATGAAACTTGAAGTTTCCCCTTTCCCCACCCATAGTGATGTATTAATTAAGTTTAAAATTTAAAACGTCTTTTTATTAATAGTGATGGAAATGAGCACAGGTCTCAGGAGAGCTGTTCTCCCTCATGCAGGAAACTGAACAGTGTATGTTTATTCCTAGTGTTTAGATGGGACTTAACGAAATGAAACAAGTCCTTAGGAAACTGGCCATGGGGATTTGGGCGAGAGTACACCAAACATTAGCAGATCAGCCAATTCATTCATGAAACTTTGGGGTTTGTGTAAAAATGTGGTTGGCCTCTCATGCCCATGCAGAGCCCAGCTAGCATCACCAGGATGAACAGTGACTCCTCCATTCCTGGGATTCATGCCAGCCTTTGAGGTACCAGGAGCCTGCAAAAGGGCTCAGTCATTCCTGTAGGCAGGCATCGCTCACATGGAGGCAGGAGACAGGGGAAGCAGAGAAGCAAGAGGACAAAAGCAGAGCAGGTGAAGAGGCCTGTTCTGGCTGTCTAGCTCCCACCTGGAAGGGATGACAAGGAGGGCTTCTGTCCTACATTCAAGGAAGTACACAGAAATGCTTCCAGGAGAGCAAAAAAAGACAGCTTGTAAACAAACCAGCCATGAGCACTCACCCCTCACACTGGGCCACATGCTCCTCTCTTGTGGTAGAAAGAATTTTTAACTTTGTTATATTATGTGACATCAGATGTTTCCCAGACATGTCAAGAATAAAATGTGAAATCTAATGAACAAAATGAACTAACAAGCAAAATAGAGATAGACTCACAGATAGAGAACAGGCTGACAGCTGTTGGTGAGGGTGTGGGAGATGGTTAGGGGCTAGAGGGGGAGGGATTGAGCAAAAACAGGAAAAAGACACGGACACAGACAACAGTGTGGTGATTGCCAGGATGAGGGTGGGGATGGGGTGGTTGAAGACAGTACAGGGCGATAAATAGTGATGGAAGGAGACTTTACATGGGGTGGTGAACGCACAATACAATGTACAAATGATGTGTTGTGGAATTGTGCACCTGAAACCTGTACAATTTTGTTAATCAGAATTACACCAATAAATTCAATTAAAAAATAAAAAGAATGTTTATTACATGAAAAATAAAATAATAAAATAAAAAGTAGAGGTTGTTTCCCCCTTCCTGAAGTATCAGCTCCTCATCTCTCCAGATCCAAAGCTTGGCTCACCATCTATGTCATGGCTCTCGACCAGTAAGGTATTGGTTTCCTTTGACTCAAAGGACTCACTGTTCTGATGGTTTTCCTGGCAGTTTATTCTGTGATACATTTTACTTTACTACTAGGTTGCAGTAAACCTGGGTAGGTTAGCAATGGTCATAGATTATAGGTTTTTGGAAGGTCATAGTACTTATCACAATGTCTAGCATACAGCAGATACTGTACAGACATCCACCTGACTTACAACAAAATCAAGACTGGGATAGGGGGCTTGATTGGGGTGGGGGAGAATACAGCTGAAATTCAGAGCCCAACTCTTTCTTCCCATTATTCACCTCCTGCCTTGGGCACTCATGCTTTGCACCTGGTCCCTCCTCTGATTCTTCATTCTTCCCTGTGTGATCTCACCCAATCCTGGAGCTTTAACTGTCATCAGTAAGCTCAAAACTCATGTACTGTATTTTCAGTCTGAACTCAGACTCTGCTCTCCAATTGCCTACTTGAGATTTCTACACAGGTGTCTCAAAAGTGTGTTCAGTTGAACATGTTTGAAAGTAGATGTTCCTGTTTTACTCTCCCCCAATTTGTTCCTTCATCTGTTTTGTAAAGGGCACCATCAGCTGTACAAGTGAAAAATGATTGACTGTCACATCTCTTTTATTGTCTTATGGTCATCTATCAAGTCTTGTTAATTTTGCCTTAAAAGCATGCATTAAGCCTACCTACCATCCCTAAGTCACCATCTTCTCTCTTCAAGACGATGTCATAGTCTCCTAACTGGTCCCAGTGCTTGACCCTCTGCCCCAATATGCTCTCTGTTAGCAGGCACCAGAGTAAGAAATAGGGTACTTTGCTTTGCTTTGTCTTTTTCCAGGAAAAAAGTTGCAGCAAATTATTAGTATATGTCACCAAATTAACAAGTTTCAAAATGGAAATTTCCCCCATATTGAACCATGGAGGGAATAGATTGATATATCTGTTAGGTGTGCTGGTCCCCAAATCCAAAGACTTGAATCTGGATGAAGGCAAATTTGAATACTATTTATGCTTTATGTGTGACCCCCCCAAAACCTAAACCACCTTTCCCTCAAGATAAAGCCACGGCCAATTTCTGATCCTTTCAAGTTGCCAGCATCAGGTTTCTACCATTTGTTAAGCTATTCATTGGATGCCAATTGGAAATGATTGACTTGCATTGCAGGGTTGGCATACGGTGCTTTTGACTTCCAGCCGAAAAAGAGAGGGCTGTGTGCCAGGAGAGATGCCACAAACAGAGATGATGCTGAAGAGAGGCTGTTGGCTTAGCTCTCAGAATGAGCACATCTCCCACTTCTTACAGATCCATGAGGACCCATGAGGAGTCCAGACCAAATTACACAGCTGGTCCAGGGAAGGAGGAGAATTTACACCTATAGGGTAGGAACTACATCCTAGATGCTAGGCTAAGTATATTGCATGCATTTAAGTGTCTCCATAATCCTCTATGGTTAGAATTATCTCTGTTTTCAACTAAGGATATAAAGGCACAAAGTAGTGAAGTTACATACCCAGGACAATGCAGATAATGAGAGGGTTTGAACACAACACTGTCCAAACCCACATACCACAAAGTCATGTAGCTTTGTGGAGTATGTTTTTAGTCTCAGTGTGCTACATGTCTCCTGGATTCTCTCACTACATATCTCTTTAAGGCTCCGCCTTTCCCCCTGTTCCTGAGTCCAGAGCACCAATCAGATTTACATCACAGACCCACAGGATGGCTTGGTCTCCTGGGTGCTTGGTGTCATTGCCAGAAATGTCTGTCAAGCATATGGTGATCCCACAGATAAATACTTGCAAAAAGTTATCACATTCACCCTGTTTTAACTCCAGTCAAGCTCAGATGATCAACTGAGTGGCTCTTTTGCTGGCATTCAAAAAGGAACCAACAGTGATCATTCTGATTATCAAATAAAAGTGTGCCAACCAGGATAGTGTGGTCTCTTAATGGGTCATTAAACCAGGAACTTTTTCCTATGGTTATTTTAGAAACAAAGGATGAAAAAAGCATCAGGGTAACTTGGATATGAATTAAACTCACTCTCACGTACCTTCCATCCCTTTCCTTCCAGTCATGGGAATGATTTACAATGCTGTTGCTTCTTAAAGCGGAGACCTGACTTCATAAATCAAGAGGTTAATGTAAAACACATAAGTGGTCAAGTCAGGTGTCATCAATTATAAGGCCAAAAAAAAACAACAACCCTTCCCTTCAATACTGATGCAAAATTCTCCCAGGAGAAGATGTTTTTTTCTCACTTATTTGGGCTATACATCTACTTGAGCACTCCTATTTGACTTGCTCTGCAGTAACTTCTCCACTCCTACTCTCTTGACTAAAATGGGAGCAACAGGACATATAGTTGCAATTCGGCTGTTAAAGGATAAGATTGAAACATACTTCCATTTCTCACTTCCCTGCCTTTGTATAGCTTTCAGTATAAGGAGTATAAGTTAAAGTAATATAATGATGGTGATGATTATCATTCTCATAATAAAATAATAAGAAGGCAGTAATGACACTTATGAAATGTCTACCACCCGCCAGGCACGATAAGAAGTGTTACACACATACACTTTCATTTCAATCTGCTACAATAAGAAGAGACAAGTATAACACACACACATGAATACATTTTAGAGAAAAACAAAAAAACAAAACCTGGGTTCCCAGTGCTTAGTTAGCAACTTATACATGGTCAGTATGTGCCTAATTCAAAACCAATTCTATCATAATACCCAGCCCATGAGTTTCTTTGTGCCACACTGCCCTACTTCCCCCTGACCATATTCCTCCCAAGCAATCCCTTGGCAAGAGGATTTAAATCTAAAAAACATCTACCTATCCCTTCTGCAATCTCCTCAATTACAGTAACCATTTAGAAGCTGAGGGTTAAGGGGTAGGCACTTTTCTTGTCCCATGTTTCATCTGAGGGAGCAGAACTGGAGGAAGTAAGTAACGTGCCAAAAGTCTTAGATCTAGGAGAGTTCCAATCAGGGATTCAAACCAGGCAGTCTGGTTCCAGTGCCTACACTCTTACCCTGATGCCACCCTGCCTCCCAGGGGGCCCCATCCACCAATGAACTGGACAGATATTTTGCAACAGAACTGGACAGAACAGTCTAGGTTCTACACCAGCAAAACAGGTAATGGTTTACCTTTGCAGTTCTGGGAGTTGCCAGTGATATGCTCTGTGCTTGGCGATGGAACAGATGTTTAATAACTTTGTGGTAGCGAGGAGGAGGTTACATAACATGGCTGAGCTATTTTTGAACTTTCGAAAATGCTGACTGCTCTTTTCAAAGTGCCTTCTGTAAAACCAGGGATGTTAAACTAAAGAATATTCCCCCCTTTCCCCCACTTTTTTTATTCTGAAATCCCAGAAATGGAAACAGGTCCACAGTAAGATCATTAGCACATCATCCTCAGCAAGCTCTCTTTTGTACTGGTCAAGCATCGTACGCAGTAAGTCATGGTTACAGTATCCTAACAACCCAAGCTCTGTGCATAAGATTACAAATCATATCCGTGAGGACCACCAGAGGACACAATTATCTAGCCCTGAGATGTCGTGCTCAACTAGCTGAAGCTGGACCCCAGATCTTCTCAGTCACACATGCAACCATCAGGCACAACTTCTTAGAGACCTGTTCTGAAGCCATCTACATCTTCCCTTCTGCATCAAGGGAGTAAGGAGAGCTCTTTGTTTACTGGATACTTTACAAAAGAAGAATTTTTAATCCAGTGGAAAATGTGACTTTTAAAGTTTGAAGTGAGAACACCTAACTCCAGAGTCCTGGGCTCCACTGTGCAAGCTGATGGGCCCATCTCAGGCTGAAGACAGATCTGTTCTCTGCCCTCAGCCATCCAGATTGAAGATCCCATCCTATCAACAACCTAAATGCCCATTAAAGGGGGATGATTAAATAAAAGATGGAATACTTATACAAAAGAATACAGCACAGCAACTGAGAGGAATATGCTAGAATTACATGTATCTTCATAGATGAATCTTGAAAACATGGTATGTTGAGGTAAAGTAAATTCTAATATATTAGATACCATTTTTGTACCTAAGGAAGAACTATATTTGGTCTAAGGTTGCACATACACCTATACTGAAATACAAAACATGTACATGGATTTGAATGACACCAAATTCATTGTAGTGTTTTCCCCTCCCATGGAGAGAAAGGGAGAGAAGCGGGACTGAGCAGAGGTATGAGCAGGATCACTACATTATCAGTAAGGTTTTATTTTTTTCAAAATTTTGAAACACATGTTGCATGATAACCTTTGCTCTCTGTGGTAGGTATTGGGATGGGTGTTTTATTGGACTCTGCACTTTTCTGTACTATTCTTTTTTCTCAGTATTAAAGAAAGAGTTCTTGTTATCTGAGTTATTTTTTAGATGAACTTCCCCTACCACATCAGACTGTACATTCTTTGAGGGGTGAGGTCACACAGGGACTACAGGGCCCGTTGGACGATAGGAATGATTTCTGGAGGATGGAAAGATATATAGTGCCCTTAATCCTTTTCTTACAACTGCCTTCTTTGGCTTTCTCAAGCTCCAAGTACTTGCCTGGCCTTGGGAATGTCCCACTCTTTCCTGCATGTGTTTAAAAAGCACGTGATAGTGAGAAAATGTTGTCAGGGGCCTTGGCTTGTGCCAGGTTCCAGCCTCTCACACTAGGTGAGCACCACCGGACTCCAAAAATGGAAAAAGTTTCATTAAACACCAGTCAGTGGATGATGGCTTACCACACCTGATGCATTACCTCTCTGGGGCTGAAATACCATGTACAAAACTGCCACATTCAAAAGCATGACTCCTGGAAATAGCACAACAGCGTTTCATAGCAGTAGGATTTTCTTTTCTTTTTTTAGCACTGGAATTCGGGGTGGTCACTGGAAAGGAGATTTGAATGTTTTGCCAATTATCCTTCTCAAATTCCTTTTCTTACATATGTTATATTTCAATTACTCTAAAATTAAGTTATGTTTCCATAAAAATCATGCATTTCTGAATATTCCAGCTGCAGGGCACTTCTTATAATGAAAAGTAGGAATTCATTAGCCCAGCTCTTGTCTTCGGCTGGCAGGAATCGTGCCTCTGTGAGAGGCTCCCATGTTTCCTACTGATTTATCTCCACTCCTGATATGTGGACAATTATTCAGAACACTGAAAGTAGCAATGTAGACACAAAATCATTAAAGAGAGGAAGGGGAAAGGGAAATTTCAAAGGACCATGATTTCTTAATTCAAGAGTTTTTCAGGGTTATGTCAATTTTATGCACATGTTACATACATGCACACACACGTATACTCACACTCACTCACACTCACACACACACACGCCCCAGCCCAGAGATCATCCCTGAACTACAGCAGTTTCGAAGTCCTGAAACCTTCTGGGAGACACTTCCGAGGCATGTGTTACTCTGCTAATAATAAACCAAACTAGTCTGCTGAGTAGAATTCCTGATGACCAAAAACAACTTCATTGATCACTCTGTCATTAAATAATTACCAGGTGCTAGGCACTGTGCTAAGCAGCACTTTTCATGCATCACCTCACTTAATCCTCACAACACCTAGGACATTGGTTCTTGATGCACGATTCCCAGACCAGCAACATCAGCATCTCCCTGAAACTTGTTAGAATTACAAGTTCTTAGGGTCCACCCCAGACCTTTGAGTATGGGGCCCAGCAATCTGTGATTTCATAAGCTTTCCCCGTGATTCTCCTGCATGCTGAAGTTTGAGAACCATGGCCTAGAAAATTAGAGGCTGTTATCATTGCTTTGCAACAAAAAACTGAGGGCTAGAAAAGTAAAATGATTGTCTAAGTCATACAGAAAGTGGTTGAAGCAAGATGTAAATCCTGATGAGTGTAACCCCAGAGCCCAGTCCCTTAACCATGGTGCTACACTGCTCATTATACAAAAGAGAAGCATGGATTAAATCAGCAAACACCAGCAAAAACATGCAAAATGGGTGTATGAGTGTGACTGTAGTAAATCTCAACAGCTGAGCCATAACACTGGACCACAAAGAACTATGACACCTCTCAGAAATGTAAAATTTAACTTAAATGTCCATTAAGATGGGAATCATTATATAAATTATGATACATCCATGTTAAAAAATATAATGCAGCTTCACAAGTGGTGTTTGCCAAGATTTCTAGTGACCTACAGAAATATTTAGTACATGAGAAGGAAAGGAATTCAGAAACACAATCAGAGACTAGGAGCACTGGTATGGCCAGTTCTCCCCAATGTTAACATGTTGGTGAGGATGTGGGAAGTGAAGTGATTCCACAAAGTGCTGGTGTGAACATAAATTGGTTTGGTTACCCAGTAGGACAATCTGGCAACAGATGCTTAAATTTTTAAATGCATATGCTCGATGACCCCAAAATGCTACTTCTCAGAATCAACCCTAGGGAAATACTTGCAAGAGTGCATAAAGAGACATGTAGGATGATTAGACTACATTTTAGTTTCTAATGGAAAAGACCTAAAACAACCTAAATTTCTATCACTATGAAGTTGGATAAATAAATTATGGTATGTTCCTACTGAAGAATGCAATGTGTAAGTTACAAAGAATGTAGATATTCATATATATATGTTTGCATATGCATATGCATATATCTATACATACACACAACTACATATATTTATACTTGTGTATGTATTCATACATATGTACACATATCTACACACATTAATACACATGTATATACACACACATATCTACATATATACACATGCATATATCTATAGATAGAGAATTGATGGATAGAAAGATGATAGATCTCAAGTGTACATTTCCAAGGTATATTGTTGAATGAAAGAAAAGTAAATTGCAGGAAACAAAGCATGAAGTTACTTAAAAACAAAAGGAGAGAAGAGAGGAAGCAGGGACAGAAGTGCAGAATCAAACAAAAAAACCCCATAAACACATACACAGCATTCTCAACTTTTAGTGCACATTTTCAGCAATGAGTGTGTATTGCCCTTAGTATTTAAACAAACAAACAGCAACAACAACATCACTCTGATCCCAAGCAAATACAGACAAGCAAAGAGCCTCCTCTTACTGGTGCAGAGTGTGCACTGGGGTCTCTGGCTTCTCTGTCTGCCCGTAGCAGCTGGCCTTGGCCTCCGGGATGTAGGAGAATCTCTCCAACATAGAAGATGCGGCAGTGGTTAGGATGCCCAGGCCGTCCCTCACTCTTGCTTCCAGGCTGTAGTCCCAGTCATCATAGGAGACTGAAATCAGTCCTGATGGAAACTCTTTGGGAATGAGCTCTGTGTTCCCAGAGACCAAGCTGGGGACAATCCAGAAGAAATCATACCCGGTGAGGCCAAGAGAGCGGGCCTCGCTCAGGATGAGGACAGCCTCATCTTTGGAACAGTAGAGCAAGATGACAGAAGAGTGGATCTTCTTCAACTGGACTTGAGTCTTTGCATCCTCAAAGGAAGTGTCCAGGGTGATCACGTTTTGCATGTCCCAGCCCACAAAACTGTTGTCCACTGTGGTCTTAATGAAACTGATGAAGTCCCTGTAGCCAGGGAAGATGGTGGTCACCAGGGAGAAGACATGCCAGTCATAGTCCTGCATGATCTTCAGCATGACCATGGCTTGTTGCTGGATGGACGCTCCAAATTGGAAGAAGGTAGACGTCGGATCCTGCCAACAGGTTAAAAGAAAGGAAAACAGGATGAGGCAGAAGGCAGTTTATATAGCACCATCTGTCTTTATAGGCTCAAAGAAGCTCCTTCCTAGAAGTAAAGGAAAACAAGTCACCTACCTATTCATTCTCAACATTCCTGAGCACCTACTATATGCCCTATCCTGGAACAGATACTGGAAATACAAAGGTGAGAGGGGCCCTGAACTTACAGCTCACACCCTGGTATAGTGAAGACCATCTGTTATTTTTGCCATCCCATCATGTATTCTCCTCATTTTCCTCTAGCTCATCCCATTCACCCTGCCCTTTTGACTCCATATGTTCCCGACAGAATGAACTCTCTCTGGCCCCCAGGCTCATAACTGGAAAATGAGGCCAACAGTGACAAAACAAGATCAGTAAATAGAGACAGATACCTGATGATACACTTGGACCACCTGGAGTCTGCTGTGCCTGAAGTCATTTACTCTGGACCTGTTGGTTTATAAGCCAACAAGTTCCCACGTTCACTTGAGCCAATGTGAGTAGAATTTCTGTCACTTGTATTCTAGATTCCTGTGTAGTATAGAGTACAATAAATGCTGAGTGAACATCTATCTGCTGAATCAACAAATATTTGGTGAGCACCTAAAAATGTAGCATCATTTAAAAGCTTGGAGAAATAATAATATATAAGACAGACACAGGCATTGCCTATGCCTTGTCTGTGGAAAGGCAACTTCTGTAATCTGGGAGCTGAGAGAGAAATAAAAGGATGTTGAAGGGGAATCCAGGTATAGAAGAAGAGGAAGGAGTGAACATTGGAGTCAGAGGAGCCTGGAGAATAGATGTTGACTACTCCAGGAATTGGAGATAAACCCATTATGGTTTGTGAAATAGAGGGGGTGAGATGATGTTGAACAGCTTGGCAATAACCCCATCATATATAACCTCAGGGGTTATGTTCGGGGGTTTAGACCTTATTCTGAGCATTAGGGGGAACTGCTGAATGCTCTCACACTGGAAAGGTAACTTGGGTGGGGTTGAAGGGCTTCTAATAGCTCACATCTCACCAAGTCTATGATCTGATCATGAGAACAAATTTCCATTCAGGAAAGGCAGGTGGTACAATTTACAAATTACCTTCACACCCCTTGACCTGTCAAATCTCTACGATGGTCCTGTGAGGTTGCTATATTGTTAAGAGGGGGGAAAGGGGCTCAAAATGGTCACAACTAGTGAGTATCCAAACTCAGACTGGGAATACACACCCACCACCCTTTCCAACACAGACCACAACCATCTTGGGATCACTGAAGATCTGCCTATGGCAGATGCTTACCCTATGCTTACAGCAAAACAGAAGGTATGGCTCTGTGTTATAACAAAACAGGGTTTCACAAATGCTAGATATATTTCTTTCTGGAAACTGAAAGAATTCTCAAAGGGTCCTTATCGTATTGCAGCCACGCTTTCATTTTGTATGCTGTATTTACCATGTGCACTTAACACAAACTTAGTAGTACAGCTATGGGGATTCCGTTGTGTGTGTGTGTGAAGAGTTCTTTCAGAACAATACATTGTAGCAGTGCACCTCAATTCTTTGAAAAAGTCTGCATAGTATTTCCTGTAGGCTCTCACTGAACGGAAAGCTTTATCTGAATGGCCCAAAAGCTATAGTTCTTCAAAACACTCCCCTTTTCAAAAATGCACGGGTTAGGGTGCAGTGCAGCTTGAAGACAAAAAGAAAAAACAGGAATAAATGCCTTCTGGGCCCCTTCCAACATTACAGTTCTATGAATTTTACCTAATTAAATCAATTAGAGTGGAAAACAGATTTAAAGACTTTGGATAATTATCTTTTTCCCTACAGTAGCTTTTGGAGAAATCCAATATTCTTGGATTGATTAATCATTTTAAATCATCCTCAACAAGACTGTGAACTGCTCAAGGGCAGAGATTTTGCTGTCCTCATCTCTCTGTCCCCAGAACCTGGCAGAAGGTTTGGCACATGACACATCACTTAATGGAGGGTGAGGAAATGCATGAGTGAATGAATGTGTGAATGAAGCCTAAGAAGAATGTCCTTGGTTTAAACAGAAACTGAAAGGGAAGAATTCAGTATCTGAGGTTGCATATTTATTTATTCATTTATTTATTTATTTGTTTAGTCCATGCAGACTCCAACAGCTTGGGGGCTCCTCTCCACATCGGCTGTCCTCCAGACCACAGGGACACACCAGAAACCTAAGTTGATCCTTAGCCTATTTCAGAAACTAGCATCGCCAGATCAATTGGCATGCTAGTTTTATAGCACCCCCCCCACGCCCCGCAACGAAAACCAGCCCACTCAGCCTGAGCCCAAGGAGGCTGCATGCAGAAAAGGAACTGTCTTTTCTCGCAGTGACGAATAATGCTTTGGGGAGAAACTATCACTCATGCCCTTCATGGACCTCACACAGCTACCTTACACCATTTTCACTTCCACCAACATCTGAAACAAACTTCAAAAACCGCTGTGGAACAAAGGCACTGTAAGCCCCTCGAAGGGATGGAAGCAAGAGTTATTTGCAAAACAGAATTGCACAGCGAGGCACTGAAGAGGCTCACGTTTAGCTGTGGGTTTTTCTAAGGTAGTTTTATGGACTGGCAGGAGGTGATGGGGGAATTTGGCCACATTCCCAGAGCCTGGCAGCTGATATGCCAAATGGTTCTTTCTTTCAGGGCCCTGAACATTCTTCCTGCTTCCTGCCTGGATAGCAGAAGCCGTCCCTCCTGCACTTAACCTCCTCCTGCCGCCACTCAGCCTGTCCTTTTTGGATTCCATAGATCAGTCTCTGACCACCTCTGGCACCAGCCTCTCCAGCAGCGTGAAGCAGCGAGAGAGGAACAGATTTCAGACACCCACTTTGGTTCTGAAGCAAAAGCAGTTCTCTCCCCATGCTCACTGCTCTGCAGAACATAGAACAAACTGTTTTAAACACAGAGCGAGGGAGGCAGGGAAGTGTGGGATTCTGGGTGTCTGCTCTCAACTCTGTTTCAGTCCCACATGACAGAAGTATCGCTCCAATGTTCCAGAATGTTCCAGAGCTTGACTGAGTCCTCAGGGTGAGACCTGACTCCATGGGAATCAAAGCCTGATGTTTAATGCTGTCTGATATCAACTTTCATTTCATTTATTCATTCACAAAGGCTATAAAGGACACCAACACCCATTATCTCTTTGATTCTAACTCGCCAAGAGATGAGGTATTGCAAGTGGTTATAACACTCATGGCTGGCATTTCTCATAAAAACAGAGGAAGAGAGGTTAAGTGATTTCTCTAAAATCCATGTGGCCCCTTGCTAACAATAGCTCAGTTATTGCAAAATGTCATCTAATGTTTCCTTACACACAACAATGGCTCTCTTGTTCCTGGCTGCACAAGAAAACATTTTGGAAAGTTATTTAAAAATACCAATGCTTGTACCCATGCCAGTTCAACTGAAACTGAATTTCTGTGACCCGAGTATATGGACTCTATCTAACACTGACTTATGTTTTTCTCTACCACATCTCAAAGGCAGGATGTTTTTCAAGTTAGTATCATCAAAGCCTAACAATGTCTGACACACAGTAGGGACCCAATAAATATTTGGAGAGGAATAAATGAGCAGGAAGCTCATCCACAGGAAGCATGAGAGAACTGGGCATTGTTATCAACCCTGCCTTCATTTCCATACTTATTTTCCTTCTGCCTACAAGAGTAGGTACCAACAAAAAGGATAATGATGAGCCCTGGTTTGGTGGCTAGGTTGGTTGGAGCATTTTCCCATACACCAAAAGGTTTTGAATTCTATTCTCCTTCAGGGCACATACCTATGTTGTGAGTTCGACCCCCCGTTGGGATGTGTATGGGGAGGCTGCACATCTAACTTGCCCAAACTCACATCACTAGTACACAGCAGGGCCAGGATTCCAGACCAGATCATCTGAATCTAGTATCTGGATGCTTAGCTGCTGGGAAAGTGATTTCAGGTATGAAGAACAGGAAATAGAATGTGCGTGCGCATGTGTTGAATAACCACTACTCAATCTTTCTCTTTTTTTAAACATTCTTTAAATCCTCACCCAAGGATATATTTATTGATTCCAGAAACACAGGAAAGGGGGAAGAGAGAGAGAGAGAGAGAGAGAGAGAGAGAGAGAGAGAGAGAGAGAGAGAGAAACATCAATGTGAGAGAGAAGCATCAATTGGCTGCCTCCCATACTCACCCCAACCAGGGATCAAACCTACAACCTAGGTAGGTGCCCTGACTGGGGATCAACCCTGCATCCTTTTGGCGTGTGGGAGATGCAACCAACTGAACCACCTGGCCAGGGCCCACTCAGTCCTTCTTTAGGCACCCAACCAGAAAAGAAAATCCCACAGAAATGAGAATCAGTGTCAAAGATCTTGCATCAACTGGCAGTCAGTGTATGTAGGAGACTGGGGCTGAAAGGGGAAATCACTCTCAGGTGCCATTTCCCTAAAGCACATCAGGTCCACCATTCACAAACACAATATTTCATCCCACACAACTTCCACTCTCTGGACCATTTTACAGCTTATTTTCTGTACTTCATTTTCTCCCTATCAGTGAGGAAGAAAGCTCTCTTCCTATACTTACCACCGCAGTTAACCGCCACTGAAGCTCAGAAGCATCTATTATTTCTTCATCACCCACAGATTTATTTCTTTTTCCTTTCCCTATTTTACCTGTTCATATTCAACCGACAGCAGTTCTCTCACACTATAAAGTGTCTAACCCAGCCTCTCTCCTTCCTCTCTCACCCACCTTCCACATTGCTAATGGAACTCCTCTTAATGTTCAAATTGGAGGATTGTATTCTGCTGCTTAATTTTTTTCAGGAGCTCCTATAAACTTCAGGATAAAGCAGAAATGCATGTCAAACCCATCACAGTGTAGATTCAAGTGTTTGGGGCTCAGCCTCTATCTCAATACCTGAGAGATGTCGGGTACTCCATAAACATGTAACAATTGAACTACTAAATGATCTAATAAAACTAAATTATTGAGTTTGGAAGGAGAAAACCAAAGGAAGCCTTATTATTTTCCCTTGTCTATCATTGCCCTAAAACACACCAGCTCCGTCACCCACAAACACAGAATTCCACTCCAAGCAATCGTCCCTCCTTGGACCATTTTATGATTTATAGTTATTGGCCTAGTTTGCTTTTCTCAGGAGCAAACCCATCAGCATTCTTCTAAAGTAGCCTAACACCACTTTGCTCTGCTCTCTCTCCTCCTCACTCTTCAAATGAGAAGTTTAATCTTAATTTTCTGGTGACTGCTGGACTCCCAGCTAAGGGAGCTATCCAAGATGGCTGGAGTGCTCTGATTCAGAGACCAGGAGAGGAATGCCAGTTTTAACTCAGAGCCTGTGCTCTAGTCTCTCGGAACAGAGTGGAGGAGATGGGTATTAAGTGGTACACTTTCTAAAAAGAGCTCTACAATTTGGGAATCAAGGCATGAAGCCATGTAGAGCTACAAAGTCTTCAACCACATTTGAGCCTGGGCTTCCAACACAGCACCTACTGGCCACATGTGACTATTTAAAGATAAAGTAATAACTGGAAGTAAATATTTGGTTTCTCAATCACACTAGCTACATTTCAAGAACTTAATGGTCTTTAAACTTTAAAGCTGATGCTCTCCTACCCCTGCCAACCTCATCCCTAAAGATGCCAATTCAGTTAGTCTGGGACAGGGTCCAGGATTTTTTTTATACCCTGGGTGAATGTAATGTGAAGCCAGGGTTGAAAACACTAATCTAAACCTTCACCATCCAACCCTGTAGCTGTGCATGAGCTCACTTGGGAAATTCTTTATGCTTACAGATTTCCAGGCTACACTTCATCCCCACTGAAACACAGCCTTTGTAAGAAGCCTTAGAATATGTATTTTCCCCAGAATATGCTGGTGGACAGCAAGACCTAGTATAGCTAAGTCCAATTTCTCTATTTTCATGGTGAGGAAACTGAGGCCACAGAACCTTGAATGACTTGATCCAAATCAGTGGTACCATGTGAACAGACACAGGGCCTCTTGCCTCCTAATGTGGTGCTTTCTTTGCTGTGTCATGATGCCATCAGGTATGAAATATTTTCTATAAGGAGTGTGGGGTTTGTAGGAGGGACACGGTCTTTGCTGACAGCCTACCTAGGATCTCCTTCATACTACAAGTGAGTTATTTAACTTATGTCTCTATTACCCCATCTGAAAAATTGGAATAATAGTAATAGCCACCAACTTAGAAGGTCACTGTACATAGTTTCAGAGATAATGAACATGATGTACTTGGCATATAGGAGGCACTTGGTCAGCTTCAGTTGATGTTAATAGTGTTGGTAATCATAGCCTTGACCTTGTCAAGCCCCAAGTCCCACATCCATCATGGACTTCTTAGTGTCTTGCTTCCTACTTATTCCTCCCCTTCTGAATTTCCAACACCTTTGTCTTTACCTTCCATCTCTCAGCCCGGACTTGTGTATGGTTGACTAGCTGCTGAGAGGCACGTATCTTGCCTGCCCTCAGGCTAGAGTCCGGAGGGCAGAGCATCACACCCTTCTAAGTCCCCCTCCAAACTTTGCATGGTGCTGGGCTACTCCCTTGGGAACGAAAGTAGGACTAGCATTCTAAGTCTGTAAATCTGCCAGTGGGCAGAAAGGGAGACTAGTGCTTTATGTATTTGAATGAACCTGCCAAATGTACTGCTCTAGAAAGAAACATTCATCTATTTATTGCCTTTCATTCATTCTGTAATTTAACAAACTCGGACACACACCAGGCGTTGTTTGGGGGAAGTGAATCTAGGGAAGAAGGTACCAAAGTGAAGGTCCCTGCTTTTAATGTTTGTGTTCTTCTCTTTTTTCCTAGATGTTTCCTGCATGGCTTGTCTCCTCAGGCATCATCCACAGGACTCCGAGAAGCTGTAGGAATATGCAGACACAGACTGATGGCCTGGCTTTCTTTCCAACATCATAGAAAGGGATTGTATGTCATGGGGTAGAGCCCTATGCTCCTCTATGGCACCTGCATTGAGCCCTGAGAAGAATGACCTGACCTCCCGAGGGTGTCCACACTGAATGAAGTTTCCATTCTTGTGAGAGGAGACAGACAAGGAAAAAGGAAATCACTACATAAAATAGTTTCCAGGAAAGCAGATGATGTAATAGGTGAGGAGTGGGGTGGAATATAGAGGAGCTCCACTTTAGATCAGTTGGTTGGCTACATTGGTGCTACTCAAAAGAATGCCAAGGAAAAGTCAGCCAAGAAAAGCTGAGGGGTGGAGTATGGATAAGGAGAACCATCCATGCAGAAGGAACAGCATGTGTAAAGGTAGGAAATGGTCTAGCAAGTTCAGGGAACAGAAGAGAGGTCAGAACAGCTGACATTTCAAGGAGAGCAGTAAGAGATGAGTTAGGAAAAAAAAAAAAAAGCCCTGGCTGGTGTAGCTCAGTGGATTGAGCATGGGCTGCTAACCAAAGTGTCGCAGGTTTGATTCCCAGTCAGGGTACATGCCTGGGTTGAAGGCCATGACCCCCAGCAACCACACATTGATGTTTCTCTCTCTTTCTATCTCCCTTCCTTCCCTCTCTTTAAAAAAAAGAGAGAGATGAGTTAGGACAGTAAATGGAGGCCGTATCACGCAGTGAGTGTCCTGTAGATCATGGAAAGGGGTCTGGATGTAATTCCTAGGTCAATTTTATTCCAAATAAGTCCTCTGTTAAATGCAGCATTAGTTTCTCCCAGTAAGGGAGCAAGGAGGGGACCTGGAACTTTGGGTATGTTGGGGTTTCATGTGAGCCAGCCCCAGTCTTCCCTTTGGAATTCTGATCTGTGCTCAGAGGGCATCCTACATTGAAGATACTATAAAGCACAGGTGGCGAACACAAGGCTTGTGGGCTGAATCTGGCCCTCCACCTTGTTTTATCCGGCCTGGCACCTTGTTTCTATCTGGTGGCAGCACTGAGCTCCTTGCCCCTAGTTAAGGAGTAGTTACATTTACACAGTCCTAAAATTACATTCAGCCCTTTGAAGGCAACCGTGAAGCTGATGTGGCCCCTGGTGAAAATGAGTTTGACACCCCTTCTATAAAGCATGTAACTGTTGTCTATATCACTTAGTCAGTTGGTATCCTAACCTTGAATAGTAAGGTTGGAAATTCCATATCTACCTGGGTACTCCAGACCTTGTCTTAGTTCATCATCCAGAGCCAAGTTCTCCTTCTATAATGCTGGAGGAGATAATGCACAAATGTATGGAGAGATGTATTCCTTGACTCCAGTTGCAACTAGTTTAGGGCAGCCCAATATCCTCTGCATTATTCAAAACCACATGATGATTGATGCTCTTGGCCCCAGCCTGGCTTTCTGGATCATTAGCAGAGCTGGCCAAGAAGTAACACCTGCTGAGATTCAGGCCCTTATTTTTATGCAACGACGTAGCAAAGGTGGAAGCTGGCTTCACCCAAGTGCTCTGTCAACCTGCAGGTGAGTGCATCTGACTCAAGGCTTCCAGACAAGGGCTGTTAGCAATTACAGACTGACTGAGGCTACCCAGGAGCTTCGTTTTGTTGTTGTTATGTTTTATTTTGTTTTTTGCCAGTCCCGACTCTAACTAAGATACTGGCCTCGGTCTGTGCACCTGAATAATTTTTTTCAGATCCCTTTTCTTAGAGAAGCAAAACCTCCCTTGGTCACATCATAGATATTTGTTATCCTGACCACTGATCATCCTTTCTTCCTTTACTGACAACAGTGAATTTCCACTGGGAGTCATCCTTTCCCCTCTCTCAGTCAAGCCAATTAGCTCATCCACTCCCCACAATGTCAGCAATTAGTTCTAGGGTAGGAATATGTCCTAACCTGCTCTATACAGACCGACTTTCAGGATTTGTGGAGAAAGCAACCAGGAAAAGACAATTTCTCTTACTGTTAGACTTGAATCTGAAAGGATGTTCAGCCATAATTTCTGGCAGCCATCCTGCTACCCCATATACCATCCTGAGAAGGAAGTCAAAGGTGAAGCTGAAAGATGGAGAGTCACCAAGTTCTGACATCTCTGTTGAGGACCTTGTTCAAGCCATACCTGAAGCCAAGTACCCATGGTATCATCACATGTCCCAAATAATTATCTCTTTTTATTTAAGCCAACTTGAATTAGCTTTTCTGACACTGGCAACCTATGATTCCTGGTGCCACTTTGGCTAGGAAAAAAAAAAGAAAGAGAAATAATGTGATTCATTCCTCATTCATCTTCCAAACTTAGATCAGAAGAATTTAAACCACAGAGTGGTACATTTCCCTTCACCATCCTTCCCTTTTCTTATCCATGCTCTCCCTCACCCCTGGGGTGGGGGGGTTCCCTCTCTCCATATCTCCCCCTTCCCTGTATGAGCTTCTTTACCCCTTTTTTATTGTTGATTTTTCTTTAACATGACACTGTGATTGATTTCCTCATGACCCAGATGAAAGACATGACCAGTTGCCACCAATAATAATCACTTGTGATTAAGCTGTTCCAGAGAGGCGAAAAAACAAACAGGTCCTGTTCATTAAGTCCTCATCTCTGGCTGTCACACACAGAAGGGCTGCTGCTGAATTGAAGGAAGCAACTTTATTTTTGGAAAAAAAGAAAGTCTCTGGCATTCCCACACACTTGCTAGGGACAGGCCCTGGTGGTAAACATTATAGAAATGTTATAGAAGTGTCCTCTTCAAAACGCTCCACTGTTCTCTAAGCAATGTCTACAAACAGCTCTGAGAGCTGAGCCTATGGAGGAAATTGCTGCTCCCTTTGGGGGTCTGTATGTCCATGTTATTAAAGTCCCAGCCATTGGTGCCAAATAGACAGAGGGCTCAAGACTTGGCTCTTTCTCTTACTAATGTCAGGACCTTGGGCAAAATCCTTAATATCTTTGAGAAGCCATTTTCTCATTTCTCAACTGGAGGGAACATTAGTCCTTACCTGGAGGAAGTGGTTGTGATGGTGATCGTGCATGGATTGCTCCCAGCACATACCCAGAGCTTGATTAACAGGAGCCATGATGGCTGTGGCTGTTGTCACCATGAAAGAGTTAACCACAATGACAACAGTGAAACCCAAAACACTACAGTCCAGCACGACATCAGTGCAAACACAAATAGTCTCCCTATGGCTCTTTCCACATGTTTCTTACATGTCCTGATGACAGCCCGACACCACGGCTCCCAAGGAGCTCTCATTGTGTGCCAGACACAAGCTGAGAGCAGGCTGATAATTCTGCCCAGTGTTAAAACTGAAAGTCCCGCATCCCTGGAACTTCTCTGGTTCAGACCAAACCAGAACCACTCCTCAGTCTTGCAAAGAGTTTCAAATATATTCAGTCCTTACACTGACTTTCAGAGAAACATTTCTGTTCCCATTTTACAGTTGAGGAAGCTGAGGCTTATAGGGACATGCTTTATTACTTCAGTAAGCATGGGAAACACTGGGAGACCTTGTCCCACTACAGACACCATTAAGTGGATGCAGGGTAGAACACTGCCAACAAGCTCCCAGGTGGCATCCATGTTCTGGTCCAGGGGCCAAGCTTTGAGGTACAACATTGGAGAAGCTCAGCAGCATGTCCAAGGCCATGTGCAGTATTTAGCAAAGCAGAGGTTCAGACCTAGGGGTCTGACCCCACAGCAGCCTTCAGCCATGATGCCAGGGGGCCTCTTTCTCCCAGAGAAGAGTGGGGAGTGACACAAGACAACGTCTGTTGCCTGACATCCTCACCTCTGCATGTTTCCATCGGACCTCCCGGCTGTGACAGTTGCATGTCACAACCTGTCAGTCCTGTCGTCTTATCTGACAAAGTGCTTTCAGGAGAGACGATGAGTCAGAATGCACTGCACTGGGGAGAAGGGAAGAAAGAGGGGCCACCCTGGGTTGAGCCACCCTACTCCAGGGAGAAAGCTGGAGTCACCCAGGAACCCAGCAAATCTGGGGAGATAGCCCATCATTCAGAAGGTGCCTACACCCATCTGCTTGGTGAGAAATGATTCCATCAGGCACACAGCCACCCGCTTTCCTGCATGTGGGCCCTGCTGCTTTCAAACTTGAGGGAGTTGCTGAGTCTCTTAGAGCCTTCATGTTTTCATCTTTGAAATGTACCTAGTGGGACTCTGGTTACCTGGGGGGGTGCCAGACATCAGTGACACAGGGATGCACAAAGCTCCATGAACTGCAAAGTTGGGTGGGGGGCAATGTGCCAGCTCTCTGGATACAAATGAGCACTGCTGCCCCCTCTCTCCCCTCCTCCCCATCCACCCCCAAGGTGCTTCCAGAACATGTCCAGTCTATAGAGGATCTCACCACGAGGCATTTTAAGTGCCTATTTAAATATCTGTCTCTATATGACTGGATTAATGCTAGTTCATCTCTGCAGCAACCAGTCTACCTCCTGGTACATGATGGGGCCCAGAACACATTAGTTGAAGGTATAAGTAAGCAAAGGAATGAAAGAATGAAAAAAATGAAAAGAAAGAAAGAAAGAAAGAAAGAAAGAAAGAAGGAAGGAAGGAAGGAAGGAAGGAAGGAAGGAAGGAAGGAAGGAAGGAAGGAAGGAAGGAAGGAAGAAAGAAAGAGAAAGAAAGAAAGGAAGGAAGAAAGGAAGGAAGGAAAGAGGGAGGGAGGAAAAGAGGGAGGGAGTGAAGAAAGAAGGAAGAAAGAGAGAGATGGGTTGTAAGTATGACAAGGTAAAAGAATGAACAGTGTGTCAGGGGCACATCCATGAAATTGGGAAGGTGGGGTATAAGTGAGAGTTGCGTGCATGGGGGTATGAGGTAAAGGGAGCTGGGAGGCACATCTGAGTGTCTGATGCACAGGAATCCTTTGCTACCCAAACTTTCACAATTCAAAGGCTGGAAACAAATACACAATTTTAGGGCTATTAGGCTGGCATTCCTTGCTGTCTGAACTCTTGCTATTTGCTCTCCAGACCTTAGGAACCAAACAGATTTAGTAAAAAATGGTATCCCTCTCTATCCAAATCCAGGAATGGAACAGGTTCTACCTAGAACCTGTGTCCATGCTGCTGTCAGCACTGACTCAGAGCTTCCATGAGCACAGGACACAGTTTCCCTTCCCCAACTCTACCTCACTCCTCAGCCCCCCTCTTCTGCCTTCCCCTCACAATTACATATTCTCAGCACAGAAGCCAGACACAAAAGACTACATACTGTATGACTTCATTTACATGGCACATCCATAACAGGCAAACCCATAGAGACAGAAAGCAGATCAGTGGTTGCCAGGAGTTGGAAATGAGAGAGGAATGGGGAGTGACAGCTGATGGATATGGGGTTTCCATTTGGGGCTCTGGAAATAGCGGTTGCATAACATTCTGAATGTACTTAATGCCACTGAATTGTACACTTTAATATGGTTATAATGGTAAACCTTAACTATTTTATCATAATAGACAATAAATAAAGCAAGCAGGACTTACAGCTGAGGTGGGTGCTTCATCTAGGTTTCTCCAGTTTGTAGCCCCCTTGGTGCAATGGGGACCCCTGGGGAACTCTGGGACCTCATGCTCACTTGAGACACGGACCCAGCTGGAAGGAATAATCCCTGGGGGCCTGTAGGAGCACACTGCCAACCATGTCTTCATGCTCCTCCTGGGTATCTGAAGTCCCCAAGCAGCCTTGCAGTCATCAGTCACCCTCTGACCTTACAGAACCTACAGACTAAGTGGCTGTGACAACAGTCTCCTCTAGCCTGAGCTCCTGAGTGAGTGTGGCACTTCCTGTTTTCTCACACTCTCAAACAGAATGGTACCATTGCTTTGCCAGAGCACAGACCCAGCAGAATCCTGGAATGAGAGCTGGTTCAGTGGAAGACGCACAGATTTCAGGGATGAGACATATCTGCATTCAAACCTCCGTTCCACCTTGTACTAGCTTCATGGCCTTGAGAAACTGACTCAACATCCTTAAGCCTCCGTTTCCTCTGCTGTGAGATAAGAAAAGCAATTGCCACCCACCTCATGGATCAGATGAGCTCACATACACAATCTTGTCAGCACCATGCCTGACCTACAGTGGCTACTACTTACTAATTATTACACACCAGTCACTTAGTCCACATTATGTCATTTGCTCATTAATACAACCCCATAGAGAAGGCAGTGTTAATGTCAAAGTGAATTCATTTGAATTTTGTTGGATTCCAGAGTCCCAGCTTGCTGCCACTGGGCAATGTGCACCCTCCTCTTCTTAAGTCTTAACCTGTTTACTCCCTTTCCTTGACCCAGCACCGGCTCCTGTTGCATACATTCTAAGGCTGTCTAAAGCTCCCTGCTTCCTCAGCACTGCGCTGGTCATTGCTGGCTTCCCCCTCTAGAAATAATGCCTCTGAAGCAGAAGAATGAACCTCAAACTAATGCCAAGAGATTTAGCAAGGTAATCCGCTCCATTTTACTTGGAGATAATATTCCTCTTGCTAATCACTTCCCTATGAAGCTAACAGATTCCAGAGCTTCCTATAATGTGCATAGACTGAGCTTCAGATTTATTCATTTTTCATATTCTCAGGGACTAGCAGACCAAATATGGAATATGGCTGGCCCTTTGAACAAGGCCACACTAAATGCTCATGTGTGCATTTGTGTGTGAGTGTACTCCCACATGTTCTCTCCAGCAAGTGTTAAGCCAAGATCCACTTGAAACTCAAAAAAAGAGGATGAATTAATTGGGACTGGAGTCCACCATCACAATTGAACTCTGAGCACAAATTAGGAGTGTAAACAAGGGGTGGTGGGTAGGGAGAGATTTTAACAGAAAAATCGATGGTTTGTTTTCCTGAAAAGTGACACAAAAGGGAAAATTGAATGTCAGCCTCTGAAAGAGGTTCCAAATTACTATTTAAAGATGAAAATTGTGGTTGACTATGGTCCTGCTCAGCTCTGGGGCCTCCCAATTGTAGCCACACTCACTGCCGGCTTCAGGCAGGGGCCAAGTCAGCTGACTGCTCTCCAAGCTCAGGCAGGTTTATCTTCTCTAGTGAAGATGAACACAAAAGGGCCTGATGAACATGACATACTGACCTCCCAGCCCCCAACGAGAGCCCTCATCCTTAGATAGTTCATATTTGTTTCAACCCTTGTGGAAGCCATGGGAAATTAGTAGATGGCTCTTTTTCTTCCCATTTATACAATAAAAACCTGAGGCTGGAGGATGGAGGAGGGTGAGGGGGGAAGCAGGCCCAAGGGTAGGTCCATGCCTTCTGGTTCATTATTTAGAGAACCATTAAATCTGGTTCCAAAGCACTTAACACTTTTATGTTCCAAATAATTCATATGATTTACTTATTATGTTTATTGTTTCTTGTCTGACTGTCATTGATAGAATATAAGGGATATTTTGTTTAAACAAACAAAATATATATTAACTGATATATTCCAAGTATTTGTAACAGAGCCTGCTGTGTAATGGAGCGAGCTTAATTCATATATTTGTGAAACTGAATTGAAGATATTTAACTTCTTGTTTGAAGGGGAAAGTCAGGCAAAGAGAAAGTAGGGAAGGAGGGAAAAAGGAAGACAAAGAGAGAGGGAGGGAAGAAAGGAGGAGAAAAGAAGGAAGGAAGGGAGAAATGAAAGAAGAAAACAAGGGAGGAAGGAGAGACAGAAAAGGAGTGAAAAAAGAAGTAAGGAGCTGAGGTTTTCTACAGTAGATGAAAAGGATCTATTGAAGAATTTTAAGCAGAGATGTGACATGATCAGATTTTTCTCTTCTGAAAAAAATCACTATGGCTAGAGTATAAACACCTGGAGAAGGGAAGGACTAGAGGCAGGAAGAGCAGATCAAGAGGCCACAGAAGCAATCCCAGAAAAGAGGGAAAGACCTGAACCTGTACAGTGCATATGGAAACAAAGAATATGAGAAATATTCATATATGCCTCGGAGATCAATTCTATTGGCTCTGGTAGCCAAATGATGGGACTGGAGGGGATTTTGAGGTGTGGAGAGGGGAGGGACTTGAGAAGGATGGCCAGTTGAATGTGGTATCACTTACACAGGTGGAGAAGATGAGGAACCTTGCTTTCTCCCTACACTTGTATCCCTGGTACCTCCCACTATACCTGACATACAGAGGTGGCTCAGTAAGTGTTTGTTAAACAAATGCGTGATCAAGGGGACAAGCACCTACTGGAAGTAGAAGGGAATAAAGCTTTGGATGAGCTGCTCCTGAGACTTCCAGGTAGGGGAGCCCAGCAGGTAGCAGGATATGCAGATATGAAGGTCTGGAGATTAGGAAAGAGAATGGGGCTTAAGTGTGACAATTAGGAGCTGTCTACCTGTAGGGGGTTGTTGACAGCTGTAGATATCTCCTAACGTATGCACAGTGAGAAGAGCCTGGAGAACTTTAGGAAAACATTAAATTATGGTGTAGCACAAGGGAAAATACATGAATAGGAGACAGAGAAGGCATGCAGGAGAAGTACAAGAAGAAAGCAGGGGAGCATGAAGTCTTAGAAGCTAAAGGGAATGGAGAGCTTGAAGATGGAGGAGGGTGGGAGGTGTCCAAAGTGCCCAGCAGGACAAAGACTGAAAGAAATTGATGCACAGGGCAGTGATAGGGTCACTGAAGCTTTGGCATAAGTGGATGACACAAAAGCCAGACCTCAGTAATCCAGAGGAGTGAAGGAGACCCAAGAAGTGAAGCAGACCCAACACTTGGAAGAAGACCCAACACTTCTAACCAAACTGTGCTTCCTCTCAAACGTCAAAGTATTTTGAGGCAGAGAGAAGAATCCCTCTGCTGGTGAGATCACACTGAGGCCAGCTGGTTCCTCCCCCTGCCATCTCTTTTCCCATTCACCAGATATTCTGCATTTTCCTCCTGTGCTGGACAAAGAAACATGTGCAAGAAAACACAGGAAGTCCTAAAACAAGTCCCTACATGCTAAAGGAACACAAAGGGAATGTTTTTCTTCTTAATTCCATAATATTTATTTGGAATATACCTTCCATGTTGAAAAATGGGGTCCCTTAGTTCTTCACTCTGGACATCCCTTTCTCTTTACAGAGAAAATATAAAACCTAATTATGTTCTGCTCCTGGAAACATAAATGAAGCAAAGGTTGAACGTAGTCAGCTGACTGAGACAGCCTCACAGACACCCTCTGGGGCAGAGATGCTGCTCTGTAGCTCACATACCCTGCATCATCTTTCTGTTGCCATCTCAGTGAGCATTGCCAACATCCTCTCATTTGAACAGGACAAAGAGAACAGAACACCTAAGAGCCACTCAACACTCAGCTCATTAACAGCCTCCTCAGGTGCCTCTTTTTCTGAAGCTCACATGACATGGTGATTGAACAATTCTGGCATAGAAGCCCAACACATCTTCTTAATCCCTTGCCAACAAAACTTTCAGGCCACAAATTAGGAAAGCAGAAGCTCTGCAGTTATAAAAAAAAAAAGAAAGTCAGAATTTAATAGGCCTTTTCCCTCTGAATGACTCTTTCTGCCCAACACTCAAATTCTCTCCACACTCAGATAAAATGCATCAATGGAGTCAGCCAGGCTGTGGGACTAGCCTGGATTCATTATTAGTCAAGGTCCTCCTTTCTCCAGGCCATACTTTGTTCATAATGTCAATGAGTGTTGAGTTATAGCAAGTGGTGAGAGATTTGCCCTGTGATGGATTTTATGCAAATAGTAACTGTAACCATGTGCTGCCCTCACCTGGGATCATGATGTACTTATTCTGCAGGCTGTCTGGCTGGGATTGGAGATGAGTTTGATGTCATCCCTGTAGGCACTCCACAATCCTCACAACCAATTATCTGAGTCAGGAGAGGGTCTCAATCTCTTGACACCTGAATTCCTCTCCACTCTGGTGCTGACCACTCAGTGTCTAATGGCTCTCAGGACAAATAGCATAAACCACAGTGTGGCCTATGGATGCAAGCAGGGTCAGGGCCCTGCTACCTCTGTAGGCTCATCTGAAACTACATGCTGCCTTGCTTTC
Source organism: Phyllostomus discolor (assembly GCF_004126475.2). NCBI lineage: Eukaryota > Metazoa > Chordata > Mammalia > Chiroptera > Phyllostomidae > Phyllostomus > Phyllostomus discolor. The sequence continues at coordinate 106,917,837 of NC_040905.2, read as the reverse complement.
TTCCTGTCCACTGCAGTACCTCTCAGCCCACTGTGCCCACCACAGAGCCTTTGCTTGTGCTATCCCGTCTCGCTTTTTCTCAGCCTCTTACTCATCCTTTATTTCATTGCCAAATCATTATTTTTAAAGGCTACTTTCACTGACCTCTTTGATTAGGCAAATTTCCTCTCTTTTATGTTTTCCTTGTATTTATATAGCACTTAATGTGGTTGTTAATAAACTTTTATTTACAGCAATTCCCCCTTATCCACAGGGAATATGTCCCAAGACTCCAGTAGGTGCTTGAAACCTCAGACAGTACCAAACCCTGTATATTCTATGCTTTTTCCTCTACACACATAACTATGATAATGTTTAATTTATAAATTAGACACAATAATAAATTAACAACACTAAACTAAAACAACTATAACAATATACTGTAATAAAAGTTAAGTGATGGCAGTCTGTTTCAAAATCTTACTGTGCTGAACCCTTCTTGTGCTGGTGTGAGATGATACAAGGCCTGAGTGATGGGATAAAGTATGGCACACAGAGTGGTGTGCAATGTAAAATCATGACTTCTTGTTTCTGAAATTTTCCATTTAATGTGTTCAGACCATGGTTGACCATGGGTAACTGAAACTACAGAGGGTGAAACTGCAGATGTGGGGGTAATACTGCATAGGCTCTCTTGAGTGTCTGTCCCTCACTGAATCATATACTCCATAAAGTCAGGAACTATGTGTGATGTTTAATTTTGTTTGTTCTCCATGAGTTTACTAATAACTATATCCCATGCACAGAGAAGGGCCTGATTCAGTTTATGGCTTTGTTTTGGTTTACTGGCTGGTTTTGGATGAGACTAGCAATCTTGCCCAAGTGTGTCAGCATGCATTAGGTCCTGGAGACACCCACACCAAGGAGGACATTTAATTCGGATTCTCTCTCCACTTCCAACTTCAGCAAGCAGGAAACATAGAAGGTTACATGACCTTTGATCAGAAATGCCCAGCTGCCTGTGTCATGCTGATAAATCTTGGCCAGGTGTTGGGTGTGAGTCCCTCCCATTATTGCCATGTCACTCCCTAAAGTTGCTTGTGTCATCCCAGAAAGGTTTTCTTGTTCAAGTGGGTGATCACGATGCAAAATGTTTTTTTGCTGCGATACTATTCCTGTCTGCTATGAGGTGAAAACTGAGGTGTGTGCCAGGCAAGTTCAATGTAACAGGCAGACTTCGTTCCAAGGTAGCTCACACCGAGGGGAGGAATTTGAAAGCACCCATCATCCTGTGGGCTTTGTTGACTGTCTTTCATTTTTGTTTTTGTTGTATTTTGCTCACTTTAATTTCTAAATTTTAAAACTTCTGCTTTTACCAATAAGCAACATCATACCCATATTTAAAGTAGAGAGTATAAAATCTGATCCTCAAGGGTTCTGTATGAGTCTGTTTTACGAGGTGTATGTCTTGGGAAAGGCATTTAATTTCACTGATCCACAGAACCTCAGTCTGTCCATGGAATGACAAGCTGTACCAGCTTTGCCAACCCCTAGAACTGTACAAAGGATCAAATGTCAAGTATCCCTCAATTGTGTTTTCCTTTAGTTAATTCATTCCTTTATCCTATTATTTATTCTTCTCTGTACCAAGGCTGGGGATTTAGTGGTGAACAAAAACAGCTATGGAACCTGCGCCCACAGAGCTTATGGTCTAGATGGGGCAGGCAAGCATTAATCAAACAGTGATGCAAATGTAAAATTGCTATTGACATTTGCACTTTAAAGGGAAAGTATATGGTGCCTTAAGAACACACAGTGAAGAAAATTGAATAATGTAGATGGTTAGAAATTCTCCCGAGGAAGGGATACTGGGATAGAAGTGACTTTGGCAGACAGGAGAGGAAAGAATGCCACTTGTGAAGAGGGAACTTCACGTGCAAAGGCAAGAGTGAGGGTCTGAAAGGAAGCCATGTGGGGCGAGGGTGGGAGAGACCTGTTTTCTGCTTATAAAACATATTTTTATCTTTTAAACATAAAGAACAGGCTATTACCGTTTTCTCATCTCACAGTTGCCCAAAAATCTTTTCACAGTTTCTACTTAATCTCTTTCAATAATTCCCTGGCTGCTAATCAGAGAAAAGGTGCTAATTACCTTATTAGCAGTGTTTTGCTTCTTTGTGACCACAAAATGCTCTTAACTTCCTCCAACATGGGAATACCCTTGGCCTGTCACTCTGACCCTGGCTGCTCTTTGCCTTGGCCTGTTCTCAGCTAGGAAGAACACCTGGAACACCTAGACTACCTGGGACCAGACCCAGTTTTACTCACGGGAAAGTTCAGTGAAGGAGCCTGCCCACAGTTGTCAACTCACAAATGGCGGATCCAGGAGGGGCCTGCAGATCCAGGGCTGATTTTGCTGCATGACTGCCACCACATGCCTCATGGGCCACCCAAGAAGGAATGTGGCTTTTCACCTCTAAAAGCACTCCTCAGCATTTGGGTCCAGATACTGTGGTTTCCTTTAAGGAACCTTCTTTTTCATGCATTCCCTTGTAAAACCCCAATTCATTTTGAAAGACATTATCGGGAATAAAACTTCTATCCATGGTTATGCTCTGCTTATATTGAGCAGCCAGAACAGCAGAAATAAAATAAATATAAACCCTGAGAAGTAGATTCCTAGAGGAAAGGAGATTACTAGAATTATGCAATCACATCACAGCTAGAGAGGGCCAGAATTCCCAAATAAGGAAAGCGAGCAAGAATGGGGCACCCTCAACTCTTTGTTCTTTGGGTGATTTCTCAACCAATATGATGACCAATGACAACTCCAGAGGGCTTGGTGGCTCAGAGAGGTATTCCCTGGATCTCTCTGAACCTTGTCTAAGGACCATTCTGTAGACATGTGTAGGAGAACATCACCTGAACCTCTTCCTGAAGGCTCCCGAAAACTACACTCTTAGGGTTACATAGTGTCACATGTGTCACCCTTGCAAGCATCACCTGCCACCAAAGATCCTCCTCAAGCACTTGTTGGCTTGTTTTTCATATTTATGGTGCATGCTTCTCTAGGTTATACTGGGGAGGAGGGATAGTGATAAAGTGCGTTAGGATCCCAGCTCTGCTCTCTCCAAGGTGTCACTTTGAACAAACTGCTTAATATCCCTACACCCTGGTTTCCTCCTCTATAAGTGGAAATTACAATTATACCTTCTGTGTAAGAGACTATGAAGATTGAAGGTGGCAATGATGTAAAAGCACTTGGCACACAAAGAACTCCCAATACAGTTAGTTGTTACTGTAATTGCCATATATGCCATCTAGCCCACCCTGAACTGCCAGCACATCCAGCCTCCTTGAATGCTGACTTGCACAGAGTCATGGCTCCTCACATTGGGCAATGTTGGGCCTCTAAACCCATCTCTGTTGGCAAACTAAAGGTTATTGTTGACTACCCCTCATACCTATGAATGATGCCACACACGCATACATGTGCATACCACACACACAGATACACACACAAGTTCAGCCCCACTGTCCTATTTTACCCATAGTCTTCTGGGCCTTAGTCCCATAGATTTTATTTGTATAGTAGAGTCAAGGTTTGGCACAGAAATCTGTATTTTTAAAGCAGACTCTGAGTCACTGTGTCCTCAGATTGGCCCTAGAGCAGATCCCATGGGATGGAAGCATGTTGCCAAAACAACTGTCAAGAATTAGAGTGAGCTGGGAAAAGAATGTTTGCTCATATACCATGTAGTAGGTACCCACTGCATATCTTAACATTCAAACTAGATTGCAAGCTACTTGAGGACAAAAACTAGAATTTGAATGGCTTCACACTTCCACCTTTCCCTAAGCCACATGTGCTCAATAAATACTTAAAGTACCCCCAGCAGATTATAAAGTCCATAAGAGCATGGTCTTTCACTGTGTAGTACCTGTGTGGGCTTATAGGAGGTGTTCAATAAATGTTTGTTGAATGAATTAACATTGAATATAGGAGATGTTATGTAAAATCCACAAAAAGAAAATTGATGCTAATTTATGTCGACTCGGACAAATATTTAACTTATGCCCCATAGCACACATTTTACGGTCATCTTCCATGCAGCCACTGACCACTGCTGGACTGCTGGGAGCCTCCAATGTGGTGTAGTCTGCCTCTGTGCTGTCCCATAAACATTCATTTCCACTCAAACATTTGGTTTTGAGTGTCACAAGGAGAAGTAACCATCTAGGCCAGAAAAATCCAGGCTGGATTTGCATTAATCTTCTTCAATGCCTTGAAATCTTCCTCAAGAGGTTCACAGCCCTTTTGAAAACATCTTCTCCAACCTCCGCAGACACAAAAAGTCTACCTTCATCTGCCCACCCCTCACCCATCCACCAGCTCTCATCTCTGAATCGGACATTGTGTCTCCTCCTATTTCAAAACCTCATGTGCCCTGAAAATCCTCCAATAAGAGCTCATAATGGGCTTATAGGCTCCACCTCATTCTGAAAATCAAGTTTGGCACTTTGGTTTTGGAATCCTTCAATCTATTTGCAGAACAAGGCTTGTTAGTATTTAAATATGCAACCCAAGCTCTGGTATGCGATATGTGAACTCCTCACCTGGGATGATGAATTCCGGGAGTCTCGCTCCAATTTGTTACACAGGATTCCTGCTGTGCTAAAGCAAGAAGCCCAGAGAATCTGCAGGGAATTTTTGATGTGATTTTCTTCTTTTATTAATTAAAAAAGGAGCATATAGTAACAAAGCTAGGGATCCATTAAAGGCACCAACAATGCCAACACTCTAAGGCACAGGTGGCAAACACAAGGCCCACGGGCTGAATCCTTTCCTCCACCTTGTTTTATCCATCCCAGTACCCTGTTTCTACATGGCTGCAGCGTGGAGTTCTTCACCCCTAGTTAAGGAGTAAGTTACATTTATACAGTCCTAAAATTACATTCGGCCCTTTGAAGGCAACCATGAGGCTGATGTAGCCCCCGGTGAAAATGAGTTTGACACCTCTGCTCTAAAGGTTAGGAGATTCTGTGGCTTCAGGGTTGGGACCCAACTCAGCTGGCTCAAGAAGGGAACAGTAGAGCCTAATAGTACAGAATATGAGCTTTGCCTAATGTTCTGCACACAGGAGGGGCTCAACAAATGTCACACAGAAAGTAATCTATTAGCATCAGTTAAATGAATATTGAATGAAATATATCACATCCACTGAATTTATAACAACCCAGGAAAAAGTTAAATAGGAAGTAAGATAATTTTTCAGGTGTACCATGATCATTAATATATTAAACAGATAATATACTATATAGAATAATACAAGAAGGTTGTACACTACAAAATAAAATAGTGATTGTCCTGAGGTGGTGGCATATAGGTGCCTTTATGTTTTCTTCCTTTGCTTTTCTATATTTCTCAAATTTTCTTTAATTAACCTGTCTTTCCTTTATAAAGGAAAAAAGTCAATGAATGTTACTTTAAAAAGACAGCCCAGACAAGATGGGGAACATATTTGTTGGATCAAGGAGTCCATTATTTATTAATCATATTACCTGGGCCCAATGGGTAACTGTCTTGGTCTCAATTTTTTTATTTATGAACTAGAAATAATAACATTTACCATTCAAATGAGTTATTGTTTCCATTTGTGTAAGATAATAAATTCAAAATGCTCAGCACTATAGTGCCTGGTATATAGTAAACACCCAATAGCTAGAGAAACATTTGTCCTTATGCCCACTTATTTAATGGTCCTTCATTAAGCCTCTACTGTGTGCCAGGAACCACTATCTCACAAATGCTGTAGTAGCCCATGAGGGAGACATTTTAAACTTGAATCACCAGGTACCATTCGAATGTCAATAAGCAACCAAAATCCCATAGGAAGCCCATCTTCCAGGCTGGGAACTCATCTAATGATATGGGCTCATGGATAAAATGCAGAAGCAAAGACCTTTCAATACTCAATACCATGGATGAACCTCAAAAACATTATGCTAAGCAAAAGAAACCATCCACAAAAAGAATGCTCAGTATACAATTCCATTTATAACATAACATGACAGAAATTTTATTTACAGTTCAAAAATGGGCAAAACTACTCTACAGTGATTGAATTCAAAGTAGTAGTTATCTTGGGGCAAAAGAAACTTTCTGGTCCACTGAAAATTTTTCAAAATGTATATGATTAAATTGGATTCATCTGGATAACCCAAGATAATCTCCCCAACTCAAAGTCACAACTAAAAAATATTTTTTTGCCATGTAAATTAATAAATTCACAGATTCTAGAGATTGGGACATGGGCATCTTTGGGAAATCATTATCCTATCTACCACACACTATATTGCTTAGCACAATGCCTTGTTTATATGTGGCAAAGAATGGTTCATTGCTCTGATATTGCTATTCTTATTATTACACCAGATTCAAAGAAGGAAGTGATAGAGCCTCTGGGGCTAGCAGGCATGTAAATGTGAACCAAATAAACTGTAAATCCTGAGGATGCTCAGGTCTTTAAAAACTGCCCATCAGTAAATGAATGGTTCGAAAAACTATGGTACATAGTTTACACAATGTAATTCTATGCAGCAGAAAGAAAGAAGGAGCTTCTACCCTTTGTGACCTCATGGATGGAACTGGAAAGCATTATGCTAAGCGAAATAAGCCAGGTGGTGAAAGACAAATACCATACGATCTCACCTTTAACAGGAACCTAAACAACAAAACAAATAAACAAGCAAAATATAACCTAAGACACTGAAATAGAGAACAGGCTGACAGTGACCAGACAGGAGAGGGGAGGGAATTTCAGGGGAGTTTCAGGGGAAAAGGGGAAGAGTATACAGGAACAAGTATAAAGGACACATGGACAAAAACTGGGGGGGAGGGATGGAAATGGGAGGGAGGTGGGGAAGGATGGGTGGGTGGGCTGGGATGGGAGTAAAGGACAGACAACTGTACTTGAACGATTAAAATAAAATTTAAAAAAAACTTCTTCAAAAGATGAAATAAATCTAGAGTTAGTCTCCGCTTAAACAAAAGTTTCTAATAATGTAAGACTTTCTCATTAAGTACTACTATCTGTTACATAGTCAGATGGTGGCAGAGCAAACACTGCTGGGTGTTTCAGCATTTCCACACCAATGGGTAGAATAGATTTCTGTCCTAACCCCTGATGCCATATCAATCAGCTAGTCTGGTCTGACCCATAAATGGCTACTACCTGGTAGTGGGTGACAACAGCTCTGTAAACCATTTACAAAGAACTCTTAGCAATTAGTGGGGTAGAACCAAAAAATGCTCTCAAAAGTTGCCTCAACTTCATTAAAAGTTGTGCAGCTAGGAAGCCAGGAAACTGAACACAAAGCATGTTGGGCTGGGCTATGGAATAGAAGGAAGCTCTTTGGATGGCTAATAAACTTTCTCCCCTCATATTAACGAGATATTGTAATAGATTCTAACACTGCTTAACAATCCCCCACACACTTGCTGCAACTGCTGACTCCACGAGAGTAAGGACCATGCCCAGAAGTCATAAGTGCATCTCCTAAGCCTAGTTCAGCATCTGGCACAGTTGGGACCCAATAAAAATACTGAATTAAAGAATGAATGGATGGATAGAGAATCACTGATGGGAAGATGAGGAAATGAGTATCACAAGCAAGGGTGGTATTTGGATTCCAAAGCAGGGCTGGCTATCTATGTATGGCCCTTATGCTAAACCTACCATGTAGTCTATTTTATATGGCCCCAAAACACAGCCACACCCATTCCCTTCTAAAACTTTTTTAAAACATTCTTTTTTCAAAAAATATTTTTATTTATGTATTTTTAGAGACGAGAAGTGAGGGAGAAAGAGTGGATGAAAAACATCAATGTGTGGTTGCCTCTAGCACGCCCCCTACTGGGGATAGGGGATCTGGCCTGTAACCCAGGAATGTGCCCTAGACTGGGAATTGAACAGGCAACCCTTTGGTTCACAGGCCAGCACTCAATCCACTGAGCCACACCAACCATGGCTACATGCATTCATTAATGTATTATCTGTGGCTGTGTTTCAGCTCCAACAGCACCACATGCGGCCTCTTTGTCTGCCAAGCCTAAAATATTTACAGTGTATTATGGTAGCTGATCAAAATAATCTCAGGGTCTTTTATATGCAGCTTCCTAGGCCCAGGATCTGAATTTTAACTAGTTTCCCAAAGTCTGAGAATCCTTGCACTCAAAGGGTATAACCTAATTTCACTAGAGCAGGGTTCTAAACATTTGGATTGAACTAGGATCACCAAAATGTTTGTTAAAAAGCAGATTGGCAGGCTCTGCCCCCAGAGTTTCTGATTCAGCAGGACTTGTATGAGAATGTGCACTTTTAGGTCCTATTCCCAAAGGATGTTGATGCTGCTGGTCCAGGTACCACACCTGAGAACCACTGTGGGGGGTTACCCAATGCCAATCACTGTTTTAAAGTCACTGTGTTCCACATGTTAGCAGTTGATTCTGGGTTGAGTAGAGGTGAATTTAGGGTGAATTATCCTGCAACTCTGTGGCAATACAGAATATGAACTATGCATGCGCTACGAGGCTGAGGCAGCAAACTGATGGAAAGACAGCAGTGGTTGTGGCCAAAATACAGTTTCATATAGTGTTTCACCAACTACAAAATTGATCTTCAACTACTATCTCATTTAAGATCCAGAACAACACTATGAAGAGGCATTGCTATTACAACATGAGCCTCATCCCCATGTTTCAGGAGAAAAACAGGAGGCTCAAAGGGTTAAAGATGGAGGTAAGTTCTTCCCCTCCACTCCATCCACATGTTTAATGAAAATCTCTCTAAGCCCTGTCTAGCATCCTTCTTTCTTTTGTTCCCTTATCTCCCACTTCTCCCCTTATATTGACTCTTCTAGACTTGGCCTCATACATGCCCAAGTCTCTCTCTTCCTAAAAATAAACTTTCATAGCACTGCTTCTTCTCCCAAGCAACAATTGCTCACCTTCCCTTTTCTGCCAAATAGCAAGCAGCCCATGCTCTCCTTATGATCACTTGTCTTCTCTTTTGCCCAAAGAGTGGTCTGCTCTCCAGCTCCACATCCTCACCTTTCTCAACTCACTATTTGCTGTTCCCAGTCCTCACTCCTCCACAGAAATTATTCTATGACAGTACTCTTCAATAAAAAATATAATGCAAGCCACATATATAATTTTACATTTTATTGTATAAATAGGTGGAGTCAATTCAAATAAGGTATCTTATTCAACCCAATATATCCCAAATATTATCTTGCAATGTGCAATCACTAAAGAAATAATTAATATGATATTTTGCATTCTTTCTTGTTCATAGTAAATGTGAAATCCAGTGTGAATTTTACATTTACAGCATATCTCAGCTCAGTCTAGTATTATTTTCACTGCCTAGTGGCCACATGTAGTCAGTGGCCTTCCTATTGGATAGCATAGGTCTCTGTGCTCAAGATGATCTTCTGGTAGACATGTCTCATAATCCCTTTTCAGACCTGGGGTTAATGAATTTTTCATCTAGTGACTGTTACCTCTCTTTTCTCTGTCTACACTCTCTTCCATTGTTTTCTGAGAAACTTTTTCCTACTTGTTCTTCTCATATACCCTCAATCATTTCTTCTTATTGGCAACTCTTCCTTCACTCACCCCTTGAACAGTTGGTGTTCCTGATGGTTCTGTTTCTTCTCCATTGGTCCTTTCTTGGTAGATTAGTTACCTGGAAATTTTACCCATTCTTTATGCCTTTAACTATATGTTGATGGATCTCAAATCCATATTGTTAGGCCTGCCCATTCCACTTGGCTTCTATATCCAAATATCTCGGCATTCATGAGATCTTATTAGCCAACTAAACTCAACAGATTCTAAAACAGACCTTATAATCCACCATCAGAACCTGCTCAGTGAATGACACGCCAATCCATGGGACATCCAGACCAGAAACCCTAGAGCCGTGGTTCTCAACAGGGGGTGATTACAACTCCCAGGAGTCATTCGGCAATGTCTGGACACATGTTTAACTGTCAAAGCTTCAGGGGAGGAGTGTTACTGGCATCTAATGGATAAAGACCAGGGATACTACTGAACATCCTGCAATACACACACACACACACACACACACACACACACACACACACACTCTCCACAACAAAGAATTATCCAGTGAAACTGGATCTGTATCTAACACCATATACAAAAGTCAACTCAAAACAGATTAAAGACTTCCATGTGAGACCTGAAACTGTAAAACTTCTAGAAGAAAACATAGAGGAGACATTTCATGACATTGGTCTTGGCAATGGTTTCTCAAATATGACACTGGATCATAGGCAACAAAAGCAAAAATAGACAAGTAGGACTCAACTGAAAAACTTCACAACAAAGGAAAAAAAAAGAAAATGAAAAGGCAACCTCCAAAATGAGAGAAATATTTGCACATATCTGATAAAGGGTTAATTTCCAAAATATATAAAAAGCCCTACAACTCAATAACAACAACAAATAACCCAATTTTAAAAAATGGGCAGAGGATCTGACTAGACGTCCTCTAAAAAAGACATGTCTCCAAAGGCCAATGGGTATACAAAAAGGTGCTCAACATCATTAATTATCAGGGAAATGCAAATCAAAACCAAAATGAGATATCATCTCACCCCATGTAAGGATGGCTGTTCTCACAAAAACAAAAGATAACAAGAAATGAAGATAGTGGAGAAAAGGGAATCCTTGTTTACTGCAGGCGGGAATGTAAATTGGTGAAGCCACTATGGCAAGTAGTACGGAGGTTTTGCAAAAATGTTTAAAATAGAATTATCTTATGATACAGCAATCCCAATTCTGAGAAATTGAACAAAGTTATTGAAATCAGGATCTCAAACAGAGATCCTTATTTCCATATTAATTTGCAGCATTATTCACAATAACCAAGATATTCAAACAACCCAAATTTCCATCAACAGATGAATTGATAAAGACAATACTGCATCACATACCTATGATGAAATATTATTCAGCCTTTAAAAAGTAGAAAATGTTGCCATTTTTGACAGCATGGATAAACCAGAAGTACATTATGCTAAGTGAAATAAGCTAGATGACAAAAGGACAATTACTGTATGATACTACTTAAATAGGAGATCTAAAATAGTCAAACTCATAAAAGCAGAGAGCAGACTGGTGGTTGTCAAGGGCTGGGGGAGGGAAATGAAATGGAGAGTTGCTGTTCAATGGGTATACTCACTTATGGCAAGATGAGTAAGTTCTAGAGATCTGTTTTAAAACACTGTGACTATCATTAACAGTACTGTATTGTACCTGTAAATACTTGTCAAGAGGGTAGATCTCATGTTCAGTGTTCTTACCATAATAATAATAAGAGAATATAATTCAAAATGTCAGGAGTTCCACTGCTGAGAAACACAGTTTCAAAGAGCAGCCTATGGACCCTCAGCATTAGCATCACACGGAGCCTAATAGACACACACATCCCTGGGCCCCACCCCCAACCCACTGAACCAGTCTATGAGTGCTCTCACAAGCTCTCCAGGTGATTCTTATGCACACTAAAGTTGGTGAATGATTGCTGTAGGTGGAGACAACTTTAATGTCAACTACATCCATTGAGCTCCTGTTTTGTGTCAAGCATCGGAACAAAGAAAGGGAAGCTCAAACTCAAAGTCTGAATGAACACATGACTTCAGCCTTCAGGATCCAATTTCCTGGGCCTCCATGTAAGTCATTTAACTCACTTTTTTCTCTTTATTAAATTATTCCAGAAGAAAGAAGAAATGACTACCCTACCAAGTAAATGGTCCAAAGCAACAATTATATGATACACAAACTGCTTCTTAGTCCTGGAGCTTGAAGCTGATTTCTTTAAGTTTGAAACCAAGAAACAGAACAATGCTTGGTGCATTGCCTAGTAGAGAGACACTGGGGTACAGACCAATATAGGAGTATCCTCAAAACTTTTCACCCTATTATACTCACTTTATATTTTAATACATGAGAGAAAGTGCTCCTCAGATATGGGGATAAAAATATAAGCTGGATATATAAGGAAAAGAGGCCTTGAAGATTGTTTAGGTTCAGTCAGCTGCTGGTGAACTCCGGAAAGAATTAACTTAGAGAACAGACAAATCTGGAGTCCAGTTCTGGGTCTGCCTTAACTGACTGAATTTTTTTAAAAATCGTTCCAGTTCAAGAGATGTTTATTAGGCGTCTTTGATAAGCCAGGCATGGAGCTAGGCACTAGAAATAAAAACAAAGCAGGCAAGTCCCTACCTTGGGAAGACAGGCTGATGAATTCTCCATGTAAGAGGTTCTGAATGCATCAAATATGGTCCCTCACCCTGAGAAATGAAGACCAAATGGTGAGGAAAACAAACAGGTCTTATAACTGCAGGACACTGTGGTAAATAATGAAGTAAATACAGGATGCTGTGAAATAATATTGAGATGGAAAGTTCATTCACTCTGGGAAATAAAGGTGTTTATAAGAAGGCAAGGAGTAGTGCAGATAGGTATTTGAGAGAAGCAAGAATGGAGGGAAGGAGGCAAGTTAGAAGCTATTTCAGTATCAAGTGGATAAATTAAAGATGACCACACATTTCTTGCCAGCCTGCCTATTGACAGATAGGTTCTTTCTCCTCCCTTTGAATCTGGTTGGCCCCATGACTATGGGACTAAAGAAAGTATCTGATATAAAGAATTTACTGGATGGACTTAATGTGATCAATACACATGATTAACATGTGAAAAAGAGAGGGGGTAGAAAAAATACTGGAGAATAAAGGGGAAAAACTCCCAAACTTGGTGAAAGACCGAAATTTACAAATTAAAAAAAAACTCAGAGAACCCCAAACAGAATAAATGTGAGGAAAACCACAAAGGCACTGCAGAGTCAAACTGATGAAATTTTTTTTTTTAAATCTTGAAATTAGCAAGAGAAAAGTGACAGGAGATTATGATGCAAAATTTTCAGTCTTAAAGATTAGAAACTATAAAGTCTAGAGTCAAGAAGGCAGTGAAAACCATCTTTAAGGTGTTGAAAGAAAATTCCTCAACTCTATATTTGGTGAATATGCCCCTCAAAAGTGAAAACAAATGGAAGACTTTCAAATAAAAGAAAACAGAATTCATTGCCAGCTGACCAGCACTTCAAGAAATGCTACCAGAAGTTCTTCAGCTGAAGGGAAATGATATCACAGGGAAACCCAAATTCCTTCACAAACAAATGAAGAGTATGGAAAATGGTAAGAATCTAAGAAAATGTAAAAGACTATTTTTTCTCTTAATTTAAAAAAATATATATGCATATGACTGTTTAAAGCAGAAATTCTTACACTGTCTCCCATGGCTTTAATGCACATACACTGCGGCATAAAGGGGGATGAGGGAGGCACATGGGCTGACACAGTGAAAGGTTCTACATTTTACAGGAAGTGGTACATTAACCCCATCATGTAGCCTGTGAAAAGCTAAGGATGTTCATTGTAATCTCCAAGGCAATCACTTTAAAATTGCAAGACATGTAGCTAAAAACCACTAAACACATTTAAAATGGAATTCTATAATATGCTAAATTTTTTAAAGGGCAGATATTGTGAATAGAATGGCCCCCAGTGATGTCCACGACCTGGACCCTAGACCCTGTGCATATGTTGTTACATGGGGAAAAGTTTGCAAATGTGTTTAAGACCCTTAAAATAGGGAAGTTGTCCCTTGAGCCCAGTTGAATTGCTTGTGTCCTTAAAAGCAGAGAACTTCCTCTACCTGGAGTCAGAGCAATGTGGCAGAGAGGTCAAAGAGATCCAGAGGTTGAAAGGGGGAGAGAAGCATAACCCACCATTGCTGGAGGGGGGTGCTCCATGGAACGCCTGAGAAAGAATGTGGGCAGTTTTCAGGATCAAAGATCAGCCAGCCCACAGCCCACAGACAGCAAGGAAATGCAGATCTCAGTCCTAGAACCCTTTAAGTGTGTGCTAATTCGTTACAGCAGCAATAGAAAACTAATACAACAGGACAGGGCAAAGAGAGAAATGAATGGGAAATGGGAAATAGAGAACACATGATAAAATGGTATACTTAATCCAAAGGCCTCAGTAGTCACATGAAATGGTAGTGGATTGAAAGGTACAGATCATCAGAATGTATCAAAAAAAGCAAGACAAACTATTTGCTATCTGTAAGAAATGCACTTTAAAGACACTAACAGATTGAAAGTAAATTAAAGGAAAAATCATATGCTACAAAGCCAGTAAGCATTAGAAAGCTGAATCATCTGTATTTGCATCAGATAAAATAGACTTCAAAACAAGGAGTAATACCAGACAGACTTTTCATAATGATAAAATGGTCAGTTCTTCAGGAAGATATAACAACCATAAATGTGTGTGCACTTAGAATCCCAAAATACATGAGAGCATTAAAGGGAGCAATAGACAACTCCACAGTCACACTTTCTCTTCAATCTCAATCATTGATGTCTGCCTTTAGGCATTCTTTGTCTATAAATCAACTCACTTTTCAAATGAAATTAAGCTATTTTAAGGGAAATTTTATAGTTTGCACAAATGGGGAACTGTGTGTCACTTACACAAATAATCACCATGAAAATAAAACACACTCTATTATTAAATCCTAGCATTCTTGCATTAGTTCCTGCCCACCTGGAGTCCATGTTCCTCGATCTCATTCACCAGGTGCATCCCACTTTCTGGGAAACATTGATGTAACACAACTCTCTCATGTAGTCAGAGGGGGATTAACTGGTCTCATGCCCAAAAGGAGTCACTGCCACACCCCTATCTTCTGAACCTCTGTGGAGTGCCCCCTTCCTCTGCTCTGCTCAGTCTCCTATTAGCAGTAAGAGTGAAACCCAAGACTTTTCCTGAAGTTGGTATTTAGAACCCAACAGAAAACCCTAAGATTCAGGATCCTGAACCAACTTAAATAGTTAGGTATATATATTACATACTTTTAAAATTTTCTACATATTAAGATGTTTTGGCATCTTAAAAATCCTTTCTGGCTGGGGAAAGATTGCCTCTTCTGGGGCTAGTCAATTCTTCAAGATGGCAAAGGACTCGGCAGGAGGATGACTGATTCACAAAGGAACCAGTCAGAGTTATACCCCTTCTATCTGCCACCCTAACCCTCCTGCCACCCACCCCCCCAAGGAGGCAAAATTTCTCTTGCCTTGATCATCCAAAGACCAAGGTGCCAGGCAACCAGGGACCATCCCTGTAGTTTAGAACCCTCCAAAATTATTCAAACAAGCCATCCTAAACTGTTTACCCTATCCAGTCTTGCTTTTCTCTTGGAAATCCCCAGAGAAGCTTTGGTCCAGGTTTTCCACTCCTTCCAGCTTATGCTTCCTGACCCAAACCTAGTGTTCCTCCCTTGGCCCTGTGTGGTGTGTCTCTTGTTCTCAGGGGAACTGTGAGTAACATGAAACTTTCCTTTCAATGCATCGACCTCTCCAGATGGTCACTCAGTCACCTCTGTAAGTTAAGACCCAGGCACAGAACAGTGTGCTGGGAGCAATCAGCATCCAAGAATCCTTAGAGCCAAGTGTGCACTGTCTTTCAAACATGACTGATGTCATCCATGGGGTGACAGAAAACTGGGAGTGAGTGCTCCAGTTCCAGTAACAGAATCTCAGGCAGGCGACCCCAATCACACAGGAATCTCACAAGTAATGCACATCCACTGAAGCTGTTCACTCATGACTTGTAAATTTATCCCTTGGAGGGAAGCCACTATCCATCCGGTGGCCAGCCTGGCACCACACCCAATGAGAAATGACATCTTGAATGCAACTTATCAGGCAAAGACCACATTAGTGGAATACAAAATAGTATATCCTGCTTATGCTCAGTACTTGGCTATAAATAAACTTTGTGCAAGGCCTGAAATAAGAGGGCCAAAACCAACTTTGCTTCTGTTTTCAAGAACAAATAGGGAGTTAACTCTCCATATTCCCTAAGTGATCACAGTGATCAATCTCTAATCAACCAGTTTTTTACATGGCCCCCACTCAGTGCGAGGCTGGCATGCAAAACAGCTGTTTCAAAAATTAAACAGACCTAATGTTGGGTCCTGGGACTGTCATTTGCTAATTGATCAATTTGAACTTATTTTGGTCTCTAAATCTCAATTTTTTAATCTGTAATACTGAGGAAATATTATTTATCTCACTCTAAATAGGAAAGCTAAAGTAAAATCTAATAACATTCATTGCACACCATCTTTCAGACACTATGCTAAGCCTTTTCTGTGTATTGGAGCCTATGTGTAGAATCTAATGAAGAATTACATGCATGTCCAGGCACTCTGTGTGGGGTACCACCCACTCCAAGGTCGACAGTGGAAGGCAGAACTCAAGTGTATGTTTAAGGAATTCTGCCACTGATTTTTTTTAACTAGTACACATGTAAATGTGTCCCTCCCCATCAATACCACACACATGTACATACACATGACTCAGTTCAGATGGCTGACTTCTCCCAGGGAAGTATACTTGGATGACTACATACCTCTCTTAGTTTTAATCCAAACACCAAGCAAACATAAAATCCTTTCTAATTCACGAAAAAAATGATGTTCTTAATTAGGTTGACCTGGGAGCTTGGACCACAGAGGCAATGAAGAAAAAGCTGTTTGGCAAGAAAAAAGTGGCCACTGTTTGAGAAGTCTGGAACTTGTATTCTGGCTCTACTTCTTAATAACTTGTTGAGTGGGGACATGTCCTTCACATTTCTGAGCCTGTTTTTCTGTGCAACATCAGACAATTAGATGCTACATTTCTAGACACTACAGTGCTACAGCATCAGCAAAGCACCAGCCACTCATTTCTCAAAGCATCCATGGAGAAGTTGTGAGCCTCAGGGAGTGGAGCTACAGAGGATGATTCAACTTCCTCTTCCCCTTCCCCCTTTCACCCTATTCTCTTCCCCCTCTTCTCTCTTTCTGCTCCTCCTCCACAAAGAAAGGGTCCATCCTCAGTTAAAACATCAGATTTTTCCCATTCTTTGACCTGGGCCAAGTTCACCATGAAAACAACTTTGCCAAAAGAAACATTCCTGCAGAAGGAATTTTCATTTATTTTCTTTTCAAAGAAGAGTAAGCAGGAGATCAACAGTTGGTGTGTGTCTCTCAGAAGATGAAAGGAAGTGGCTCTGTATTTGCAGCTGATGCCCCACCAGAATCAGAGTGATGTCTTAATCTCTGATCTGGTGACATGACGTGGTTCCAGTTCCTCATCTCAAAATGGCAGGTTACTCAGCGAGACAGAGGGAGAACAGCAGATGGATGTGACAGTAAATTCTGCTATGTACCCACAGACACTTCTAAGACATTAAAAGTTGTGCCCACATTTCCTACTCCCACAGCGAAACCTGTGAAAAGATCCTGATGTCGATTTCAGGAGTGTGTGGGATCTTGCCCTCTCTTTTCACCACAAGCCCCTTGTGCTGGTCACGCCAAGCACAGCTTAAATTGACCTCTCTGGTTGTGAGAAAAGTGAGGCAAGAAAAGACTAAGACTGTAACAGGTCTATTTTATCTGCTTAAAAAGAACACCAGTTCTGGAGGCTGAGGAAAGGATTTGAGCTTTGTTCTGTGACTTATGAGCAATGACAGGAGAGGGACAACTCAGCACCCACACAGCCGAAATGGGAGGGACACTGAAAAGAGCCCGGCGGGGTTACCCTGAAGAACCACTTAGACCCATCCTGGGGCCACTCTCCTACTGCTCATTCTACTCTCACCACAGTGCAGCTCGGCAGCTTCCAGGCTGACCAGCTTTTTCTGGCCTTGGCATCTTTGCACTTGCTGTTCCCTCTGGAATGCTTTCCCCAGCTCCTCCCCTCCTCAGTGGCTCCTTTTCATCCTTCAGCCTTCAGCTGAAGTGTCACCTGCTCTGAGAGGTCTTCCCTTTCTAAAGCAGAGCCTTTGTCCATTTGTCTTTACCACAGCTTTCTACTTAGAAAGAGCACTTTTCAAAATCTGTGATTAGTTTCTTTACCTGTGTACAGATGTCTCCCTACAATAGAATGTAAGTAAACTGCAATCTGATCTCTGTGTGCTGTGTCCTCATAATCCAGTGCAATGCCAGCTGCTTAGGCATTTAATAAATATTTACTGAATGAATGAATGTGTTAGAAAATACTTGGGAACTATAAAGTCCTATGTACATATAAGAGATATTCTATATACATATACATGAGTATATGTATTTTATACACACACACCATATAGAAAGTGAAATCATAGACTCTTTCTGATGATACTGGAAAATCGCCCCATATAACATTTCACCCAGTGGTCTCTACACTCCACAGCTAATGCACAGGAGGAAAACACTTGGCAAGGACCCCAGACTGAAAAGATATCAGTCACTGTGACTGTCAGGCACAAAAACTGAAAATGTAATCAAGACTGTTTGTTATTAACTTTTTGACTTGATGGATTCTTTTCTGTGATCTCAAGACAGCATTGCCATGCTGCTCTCAGAGCCTCCAATAACTTTTTAGTGTTCTGTTACTTCTTTTTCATTCTAATTTATTTTTGAGATACAATTGACATACAACACTGGGTAAGAGTCAGGTGTGCAACATGTTGATTTGATTTTATATATTGCAATATGATTACCAGTGATTACCACAGCAGCATTAGCTAAACACCTCTATCACCTAATAGTGTTCAAAAGAAATGGGGCAGATAATTTTTACCAATCTGCAAGGTTTCATTATAACCCAATTAGATCATTTACAGGAACATTTACATAATCTTAGGACACTATATTCTTTATAAACCTGTCATTATGAGAAATGTCAAACACAGAAAAGAGAAAGGATATTGTAATGAACTCCTATGTACAACATCACCAAATTTCAATTATTCATGACCAATCTTGTTTCATCCATATTCTTACCAATGTCACCCTTTACCTGGATTATTTTGATGTAAACCTCCAAATATCATGTCAATTCATGTGTAAATATTGTGGTATGTATCTTTAGAAGTCAAGGACTCTCTTTTTAAAATATCACCATAAGACCATCATCACAACTCAAAATTATTTTTTAAATCTTTAGTATTATCAAGTGTCTGGTCTATATTCACATTTCCCTGATTGTCCTATATACTTCTCTTTCCAACATTTTATGTCTTCGAATTAGAATACAAATAAGGTACATATTATTATGATTAGTTAATATAACTCTTAAGTCTCTTTTAACATACAAATTTCCCTTCCACCTTTTTATTTATTTTTATTTATTTACCTATTTATTGATTTTAATCCTTTCCTGAGGATATGCTTAGAGAGGATGGAGAGAGAGAGAGAGAGAGAGAGAGAGAGAGAGAGAGGCATTGATTGGTTGCCTCCAGTATGCATGCAGACATGGGATCAAAACTGCCCTGACCAGGAATCAAATTGCAACCTTTTGGTGTATGGGATGATGCTCCAAGCAACTGAGCCACATGGCCAGGGCCCCTTCCACCTTTTTTTTTTTTTTTTAATTTCATTGTATTATTGGTTGAAAACCTGGGTCTTTCATCTCAGTTTTCCAGTCTGGATTGTACAACATGAGACAACTGGATTCTATGATGTCATTAATCAGATTTATACTCCTCCCATATTTGTTGAGAACTGGATTAGCTTAATCTAAAGGTTTGATCAGACGCAGATTTTAATTATTTTCCCAGACTATTTCATAGGTGGTACGTACTTCCTTTAGGAAAAAAATTTCCAGTTGTCTCTTTTTGTAATATTAACAGGCATTTATGATCATTGCCTAGATTCTTTAATACATTAGTTTGCAAGGCAGTGATATTCTAATTCTATTACTCCCTCTTCATTTATTGCCTGGACCAAGGTCAAAAAGATAAACTTTCTCTCATTAACTATTCAGTTAACCCAATGGATACTTTATATTTATAAGAAAGGCAGGACAGACTTCCGACCAAGATAGAGGCATAGGTAGACACACTGTGCCTCCTCACCCAACCAAGATAGGGACAACAACAATTTAGAAACAGAATAATAACAGAACTGACAGAAAATTGAACTGTATGGAAGTTGGACAACCAAGGAGTTAAAATAGACACGTTCATCCAGACTGGTAGGAGGAATGGAGTCAGGAAGCTGGGCAGAGAAGGGTTGCATGGCACAAAGAGCATTGGGACCGGGTGCATAAGACTGCAGGGGGTGGACCCTGGGCGCACAAGCAGTGGCTGGCAAACCCCGGCCGAGGGGTGGCAACTGGCAGACCCAGTGAGGCAGTGATTGTGAAGCAAGGCACCGCACGCAACCCAGGATCCCAGCACTGGGAAATAGAGCCTTGGGGCACTGATTGAAAACACCTGTGGGGGGTTGAGGCGAAGGGAGAGACTCCCTGCCTCACAGAAGAGGTCGTTGGAAAGACCCACAGGGAGCACAAGCCCACCCACACAGGAATCAGCACCAGAAAGTTCCAGTTAGCTTGGGGGAAGCAGCGGAAGGGACTGAAATCAGCAGAGAGCAGAGCAAGTGCCATTGTTCCCTCTCAGACCCTGCCCCCACATACAGAGTCACAACCCAGCAATTGGGTTGCCCCACCCTGGTGAACACCTAAGGCTCCATTCCTCATACGTAACAGGCATGACCAGACCAAAAAAAAAAAAAAAAAAAAGAGATGGCTCAAACAGAAGAACAAATGAAAGCCCCAGAACCCATCCTTTTAATCAACCGAGAGATAGCCAACCTAGCGGATGTACAGTTCAAAACACTGGTGATCAGGATGCTCACAGAATTGGTTGATTTTGGTCACAAATTATATGAAAAAATGAAGGCTACAATGAGTGAAATGAAGAAAAATACACAGGGAGCCAACAGTGATGGAAAGAAAACTGGGACTCAAAACAATAGAGTGGACCACAAGGAAGAAAGAAACAACCAATCAGAAAAGAATGAAGAAATAAGAACTCAAAAAAATGAGGAGAGGCTTAAGAACCTCCGGGACATCTTTAAACATTCCAACATCCAAATTATAGGGGTACCAGAAGGAGAAGAGGAAAATAACAAGTGGAAAAGTTATCTGAACAAGTAATAAAGGAGAACTTCCCCAATCTGGCAAAGGAAATAGACTTCCAGGAAGTCCAGGAAGTCCAGAAAGCTCAGAGAGTTTCAAAGAAGTTGAACCCAAGGAGGAACACACCAAGGAACATCATAATTGCATTAGCCAAGGTAAAAATGAAGGAGAGAATCCTAGAAGCAGCAAGGGATAAGGAGACAGTTACCTACAAAGGAGTTCCCATCAGACTGTCAGCTGATTTCTCAAGAGACATTACAGGCAACAAGGGGCTGGAAAGAAGTATTCCAAGTTGTGAAAAGCAAGGACCTACATCCAAGATTGCTCTATCCAGCAAAGCTTTCATTTAGAATGGAAGGGCAGATTAAGTGCTTCTCAGATAAGGTCAAGTTAAAGGAGTTCATCATCACCAAGCCCTTATTATATGAAATGTTAAAGGGACTTATCTGAGAAAAATATGATAAAAAAACATGTATAGTAAAATGACAGCAAACTCACAATTATTACAACCACACCTAAAACAAAAACAAAAACAAACTAAGCAAACAACTAGAACAGGAACAGAACCACAGAAATGGAGAACACATGGAGGGTTAGCAACAGGGGAGTGGGAGGAGGAAAGAGGGGTAAAAGGTACAGAGAATAAGTAGCATAGATGATAGTTAGAAAATAGACGGGGGAGGGCAAGAATAGTATGGGAAATGTAGAAGCTAAAGAACTTATGACACATGGACATGAACTGGAGGGGGGAAATGTGGGTGGGGGAGGGTATGCAGGGTGGAGGGGGATGGAGGGGGGGTAATGGGACAGCTGTAATAGCATAATCAATAAAATATTTTTTAAAAAAGAAAGACAGGACAAATATTGATTCTTTCCCCTTAGCATAGAGTTTTTAAATGATGAGTTGGTTTCTTAGCATCCACCAAAATTTCCCAGTGAGTTACCTTTTAAAATATTTCATTGTAAACTCATGAATGTGTTATTATAAACTCATGGATTCTGTGTGTTTCAATCTCTCACAACTAGCATCCTTATTGGTATCCGAAGTCTTCCACCTCTGGCCAGTGGGGACTTCAGGTTGCCTTCTGAATTCTTTTGACCTGTTGTCCTTGGTAACATCTCTGCTCTCTTCTATGAAAAGGTGCTCCAGCAAGGATGAGCCTCTCACCTAGAAACAGCCACTTTCCCAAGGGTTTCTCTCTTTGGAAAATAATATTTCAAAATTAAAAATCTGAATGCTAGGGGTGCTTATTGTTACTGAGTTGGTTACTGTTTTAGAGTATTTGTAGTTTAAGTGATTTTTAAGAATGAGCAAATACTGGTGAAGCTCCGAAACCTAGTAGAAATTATCCTTTTATAGGAGATCATTATATTTATAGTTACAAAGTAGATTCTAATATAGTCATTCAGATTTCTACTTTGCCTTCTTTTTTTTTTTTTTTCATGATAACTCTGTATGGGATTCAACTATGATCCTCTAGTGTTCTTTTTTGAGTGAATTCAGTTTTCCTAGACTTTCAGGAGAAAGAGGTGGGCTAAGATAGCTTCTCTCTTTCATGGCTTTATGGTTCCCTGTTCTGTTTTTACATAAAGTGATTAAAAATATGGTGTCTAATTTTTTTGAGCACTTCCTCTTCTGCTCCTCTCACCTGTATCCATCTGGACTACTTCCATCATTTCCCCTGTTCTCTGTGTCCTGCCTACTGACTGCAGTTTCTGCTCCTAGCTTGTCTCCTGCAGTACAGGGCTTTGTCCTGGAAGAAAACTCCGGTCTGTCCATTCTGAGTGTTCATAGGCTCACACCTGAAGGCTACTCCAGTACCCTCCTCAGCCATTCCTGCAGGCCCCTTACACTCATTCTCAAATAAAGCCAGCAAGACCCCCCTAGTTTCTGCTGTCATCCTTGGAATGGTCTGCCTAGCTTTCCAGGAGGACCCAATGATTGTTTCACCTTCTCAAACTGTCAGGGTCATCAGAAGTAACTCTTTTCCTCTACTTTCTCACACACAGTTTCCAATGCCACATGGGAGTTGCAGCTTCTGGGGGTTTTATCCACACACTCATTCGGAGGGTTGATGGGGACATCCTGTCTCACAATTCCTTTGCAGATACTACCTAGGAGGTGGGTTTATTTGTTTTATTACCTTTGCTGTTCTGTCCTTGTATTGAGGTGTGGATTCAAAGATGTTCAAAAGCTCAGCTGCTACTACATCCCAGATTTCCTTAGTAAGCTTATTCTTTTTTTGTTTCCTTTCTTTTCTTTTTTTCAGAAAAAGTTATCACCTTTACTTTTAAATGAAAAATAAATAAACTGAGTTAGTATGAGCAACAGATGCACAAGAAATCACAAACCACTACAAAGGAGATTTTAAAATTCTTTGAGGCATTTCTGAGGAGAAAACCACTTCAATTTTTAAGCCCTGTATATTGGAGGGGAAAGTTCTGTCAAAATCTAGGTGTTCTAACAGGTACTTTCCAATCTCTAATTTATAGAGGACCACTTTTCCTTGCCTTTTTATTCTATGCAGACACAGCCAACTTCAAGGATTGATGAAATCTGAGCAGATAAGCTTATTCCTAATGTGACACTCTTTCAACTACAAATGCACGTACCAGTATGCGCTTCTCGAATACACACTCACATATGTGCGCACACGCACACTCTCTCTCTCAGAAGTAACTTGACTTTGTGAGGCTCTGCCAGAAACTAAACTATTAACAAATGTCTCCTGATTTGTCCACTCTGACTATGCTCCTCAGTTCACTTTGGTCCAAACCTAGGGAGATCAGTTCCCTTGCCATCAGTAAGAACGAACCAAATGGTGTTATCACAACATCCAATAATGGGGCCAAATGATTTATATGTTCATTTCTATATAGTTCTCTGTATGGTATGAAATTTCAATTTATCCTCCTGGTTTCTATCTGCCTTCATCATTAGGAAGTAGTGTTTATTAGTCAATATTTTAAAAGGGAAATACATTGGAACGAGGCTGTCCCCTGACCAAAATCATATGCAGTCTCACTCATCTTGATTCCAGTAAGTGGAGGGTTCTTGATCATCTGGCTGGGGAACAAGTTCAATGGAAAACAGAAGCATCCATCTTCCTCTGGAAATGGAAACCATCAGCACCACTGTCTCTTCTGCCTAGATGCCAATATATACTAAGACAGGAAATCCACCAATAAAAAGGAATTCTACAACCAAGAGAAAAGTATTTAGGAAGAGGATTAATAACTTTGGTAATGCTTAAGCTATGGCATTAGGTGAGTAAAAGCAGGACACAGAATAAATCTACAAGGTGACCTTAAAAGATACACATAAGGAAAACCTACCAAAATGTTACAATAGTGATGGGACAACAAGTGATCTTTTTCTGTTATATTTTATAGTATTTTCATGCATTTATTATAACTGAAAGCCTTTTAAAGGAATAAAATATGCTAATATTGCTAATGTTTTGTTCACCCTTCAAGATCTAGATGTCACTCTCCCTGTTCCATAAACCCTATAAGCTCACTTAGGGACTGTCCATCCTTCAGACCTCTACAGTGCTAATGGCATAAGTCAATAATTTGGTGGGCATCAGAATCACTCAGATGAGTTATTAAAAGGCATATGCCTGAGTTCCACTCTAGGCCCACTGAATCATAATCTCTGAATATGGTGCTCAGGAATCTGTATTTTGAACCACATACCTAGTGTTATTAATGCAGTTATTCCCTGGACCCTACTTCGAACTACTGTATTGGAGACTTGACTTTTCACTGGGCACACAGATTGATACTTTCTGTTAATGGCTGTTACTGTAGAGCATCTGTAATGCCTGCAACCAGGTTACTAATTATGGATAAACAGCCACAACTTGTCCCAGAGCCCTCGAAAATTATTCTGAGCAATAAAGACAACCCAAATACATGCCACCTCTTCCTTTTTAAAACATTCATATGGAGTTGTATAGCAAAACCTATTCACTTCCATCTATAATTCAGACACTAAGGGAAAATAAAAAGCAAAAAGAATAATGTGGTTTTCTTGGTATGCCATCAGGCACACAT
The DNA here is from genome assembly GCF_004126475.2 of Phyllostomus discolor. Taxonomy (NCBI): domain Eukaryota; kingdom Metazoa; phylum Chordata; class Mammalia; order Chiroptera; family Phyllostomidae; genus Phyllostomus; species Phyllostomus discolor. Next base: position 106,892,686 of record NC_040905.2, on the reverse strand, counting down.
GAGGAATTCTACCAATCCACAAAGAATGGCTACTTAATGACTGTGGTTTATGCCCTGTGCAAATGCAGCAGAATAAACAAGGGCATATGAATGTAAGCAAATATATCCATAAATATCTAAAAAGTGGCATATTCAAAATATCTAGTCACCTCTGCCTTGTGCTAAGCAGAAAATAAAACCAATGACACCAAATAGAAGTAAATTATTAGACATTCAAATTGTATACATTTAACATACATAAAAGCAAAGAGAGAAGTTGTCACTCATATGAGATCTATTTACTCTGATTAGTCCAATACAGAGGTAATGGCCTTCGATAGTTCTAGAAGAATCAAGATGAACTCAGATCCAGATTTGGGTAGAAAGGGGAAAAGTCTCACACATGCAACCAATTTAATAAATATCAGGAAGTTGCTCTACAAAAAGTCAGTCTTTCCAGATTGGGGACAGGATTGTTTCTACTGAAGAGATGAGTCCAAAAGGTGTAAGACAAATACTTCAACCCATCCAGCACTGTATTCAATGGTTCACTTGGATTGTTTCTAATCCTTACAGCAACCATTTTGCAAACATGATATCAGAGACTTGTAAGAAATAAACCCAAGATTCTAACCCTGGCATCTCTGCCTCCAAAATCCATATGGTTTCTATTACACCAACCTATCACCTATCAGAGGCAGTGGGAAAATACCAGGTCCAAAGAACAATATGGACCTAAGTCATGTCTGATGTCAGGGGCAGAAATCAATGGTGAAGGGAAGGAAACACTAAAAATGTTCTGGGATTGTGCCTCTCCTGGATGCTGAAAGAAAGAGGCCCATCATTATGTATGTGTACCTGCAGGGATAAAATATCTTACAGACATACATTTTTAGAAAAGTTTTAGTTTATAAAATAATGGACAAATCATTACACAACACTACTCAATTTTTTATAATTTGGATACATCCAAGTAACTGCTTCCCAAATCAAGATACAGAGCATCACCAGAAATCTCCCTCCAGCTTCTTTCAAGTCTATTTCCCCCAATAGTTATCAGGTCATCTGTCTCTCGGTTTCTCTCTCTCTATCTCTGTCTCTCTCCCTCCTCCCCCCGCACCACACAGAGTTTTAACAAGGACAAAGAATATCTAAAGAGCACCTTCTATATATCAGGCACTGTGATAGGTGCCTTAATCTTCAGTTTATTTCTTTATCACAATAACCCTCCAAAGAAGCTATTATTATCTACATTATGAGGAGGAGAGAATTAAAGCTCAAAGATGCCATATAACTTCCTCAGTTTGATACAGCTAAAAATAAATCAAGGCATGATTTAATCTCAAATCAGACTAACTCCCAGCCCATGTTCTTTCCACAACACCACGGAGGCCCCAGTTCTCTCATTTTTGATGGAATGTAGCCCCAGATCCTGAAGAACACAATGTTGTCAACCATAAGACAAGAAGGAAGAAGAGTACAATCAATATATCTACTTAGCTAACAGACTTAATCCTATAGCTAACCCTTATTTTCCCCTTAATCAATGCTGAAACCTTAATCTGTTGGTCCATTTTCTTGCCTTAATAAAGAGATAAAATTTTGATGTGTCGAATCTTGAAGACTCTGGCAAGGGTTTAGTACTGTCACTCTGAACATGAATAATCTCTGCCTAGGGATCAAAAATATAAGGTTGAGGTACAAATGAATGCTGACCCTAGCTTCTGCCTAGAAATAGAGTTCTGACCACATTCTTAATATTGGCATTTCTTCCACCTGTTTTTATCTCATAAAGGTCAAGTGTAGGAGAAATTTGGCTAGCAGAGCTTGTAGGATAGGGTTTGAATAGTACAGTTCTTTTCTTTTTTTTTAACAAATGACCTGTTATTTGTAAGATGTCCATGTTCTCATTAAAAAGGAAATGGAAAAAGGCAAATGTCTGGTATTTCTTAATGAGGCACTCCACTCAGCATATTACAGGAGTTATCAGATATAATGTTCCCAACAATCTGATATTAGGTACTATTGAGTCCACTTACAGATTAGGTACTATTGAGTCCATACAGGAAAACAGAGAGGAAATGATGTCCCCACAGTAGAGAAACAACTGAATCTTGGTCATCTGGCTATCAAAAGGAAAACCATGACAGTTACCAAAAGACAGAAGGGTGAATTTTAAGGAGACAAATATAGTGTCCACTACAATGGCCTTTGGGAACAAACTGAACTTCTTCTGGCTCTAAAGTCTAGTTCTGAATTATTAAAATGGTCTGACTGGCAAAATAAATGATGTATCTTCAAGTTACAATCATGGTTCTTAACATGAAGTCTTCTCAGATGATAAGATAGCTTATAGAGAAAGCTGGAAGGAGTTGAAAAGGGGATTTATGTGTCTAGAAGCTCTCAGAGCTGAAGTTCCCATGTGAAGATGGAACAGTGAAGGGATATTCTATTTATTCAGCCAATTGACTACAAACTGCTTGTGCGATAGTTCTTGGTGCTATCAAAAGTAAGAAACAGGTCAATATATATCTCAGTTCCTGAATTTAGGAAGAAGATATCTCTTGCAAAAATAACCTGCCCTCCTTTAGCGCCTTCAACCAGAGGTAAAGAACAGAAACAACTAACATTTATTGTGAATCATGTGTAACTATTTGCTAAAAATGCAGATTGTACATTGCCCTTAATTTCACACAGAGACTATCCTTGCATCAACCAGAGCTAATAAATCAGGACAAAGAGGAATCAAAGCAGCCATGGAGAGTGCAGTTCATAGGGAAATGTTGACACCAGACAAACCTGAGACAAAGGAGTAACACTTGACAAAGTAATCAATAGTATATAACAGGAAGTACAATGAAAGCCATACCCAGGCCCCAATTTATCTCCTTTTTATCTTATTTCCAACTTACATTTTCCTTCAATAAGTGATGATAACTAAACTCATATCTTTAAAAAACAATATTTTTCCTAAGAGTTGAGACTGTTCCATTTTGAATCTCTCCTATGCATGGGATGTTTCTCCATCTTGCGTTACAGGTGGGGAAATAAAGACACAGAGTAATTCTGAATGATGTCATGTCCCCAAGAACACTAAAAATCTCTTGTCCAGTGGAGAAGGAAGGCCAGAACCTAAATGAGCCCCAAGTCCAACCCCCACTTGGTAAAGACATAGGCTCCAAGTCCACAGAGACAAGAGGCCTCAGGGTACATCATGAGTCAGTATACAGATGGCTTGTGGAAGGAAGAGGATGCAGTTCTTGTTCTCGTACTGTCCCAGATTTCAGAGGCATCACTGCAATGTCCTGGTGTTCCATTACACTATCACTTCTGCTCAGTTGCAAAGAGTAGTTTTCTATCTTACAGGAGTTGCAGGTGGATACTTATTCTTGAACGTTCTGGAGCAAGGGAAAAAAATTCATCACATGAAATATTGTTCTGCATGCCATAATCTCACATCTTTGGCACAAATGCTCAGTGGTAAAGGCAATGCTGTGAAACACCCCTGTTCCCACTTAAAAAACAAAATGAAAACATGAGATCTTCAACTGCAAGGTTCGTTTTTCCAATTTCCAAGGCAAACTGCTGAAGAGAGCCTTGCACTTGTCAAAATACAAAACCCATTTATCAGTGCCTGGATAGTTTCTTTCACTTATTTGAAGAGGTGACTTGGGTTACCCAACTCAGATTGCCTGGGCCCAGGTCTTGTATCTCCTTCTCCCCAAGACAATAAAGCAAAATGTCATTGTTCAGGTAACTGCAGAGCCTTGCACATCCCCAGGTGAGAGGTGAAATGAGAGGGGCTCAGCAATGGGATTCAATCAATTAGAAAGAAAACATTCCCTTAACTAAATTCTGCCCCAAGGATTGACTTCCCAAGATGCTAACCTTTGCATGTCAATGGAAGAGGGAGACTGGGGAGTTGATTCACTATTCTAAATGCAGGTGTAACATGAGGGAAACTATTGATTTCTATCAAAATAGACAAAGAGCAAATAGAAGACCATGGACAGAGAAGGATATGAATACAAATGGAAACCACTAGGTATAACACTGAGAATTTCTGGACTAAGTTTCAAGCCAAGGGCACTTATATCACCAGAGCATGAAAAAAATGTTACCCAAAATTCTACACTCAACCAACATCTCCATGTCATTGGGTTTCCTTTATCCTGAAAGTGTGTCTTTTGCCTACAGTTGCCATGGTAATGAAGGTGTTCTTAGGCAACATCTTGATGACAATAAATAAGCAAATAATCTAATTTCAGCTAGTTATAAGGGTTAAGGGGCAAATAAATGCAGGTTGGTATCACAGGGGATGGGGCTCTTTTGGAGAATGGTCAAGGAGTACCTGTGCCCTAAAGGTCCAGGAATGGGCTTCAGGGAGCTGAGAAATCCCCTGGAATCGGAGGGAATGAAAACTCTTATGTGTCTGTGCATGTTCCTGTGAAGAGAGTCCTTGGCTTTCATCAGATTCTCTATAGTGCCTTTTACCCCTATAAAAGGTTAGAAATAACTGCAGAAGAGAAGCATTTTAGAAGGCCATGTGGGGACCCAATGACAAGAAAAAAATAGGCATGTGAGGATGTGGGGTGAGTTGGGGAAAGGACAAGGGAAAGTAAGACTAAACTGATCTGGGTGGCAAAGAGATGGTCAAGATAATTTGCGGAAATTAAGAGAAGAGAGATTCTTAAGCAGGTCCATGAAGGGGATAGAGGAGGAAATAGGATCTTCAAAAGGCTTCCTAGGGGTTCACCCCCTCAGGATGTGCCATAAAATAAACATTTGTTGTTGTTGTGGTTGTTGTTGTTGTTTTGGCTAAGATACCATGAGCCAGTCTACTCTCTCAGGCCACACTGGCACAGATTCAAGGGCAAGGCCCGGATACGGGTGAGGGAGTGGAAGAGGAGTTCAAAGCAGTCTGACTCATGCTCAGAATGAAATCTCCTCAAACAAGTAAGTGTACCCAAGGTCCGGGTCATCTAATAAGACCACCCACCTCCTAGTCTTCTCCCCACCCCCACCCCACACACACACACACACACACACACACACACACACACACACAATGTGTACTGTGCTTCTAATGTTAATGATTCTTCACACTACATTCTCCCATGTCCTCACTCACTTTTCTTTGAGTGGTTCCCCCAATCCTATATTCTCAGAATATTTTTTCAATGTAAGGAGGAAATGGTCCCTATAAGCCTAGTTTCCACTTAAGGAGGGATAATGAAGTAATGCTTATAGGATCCATGTGGCACCCTCAGGGGGGCTAAGATATAATGGGGGAGGGGCTTCTAGTGAGGCAGAGAAATCAAGAAATAAGAATTGGAAGTACATTGAACAACAGTGACCAAAGAGGTAAAATAACAGATAAAGGAGAAAATGGAATGGGGGGTCAAAGAGAGAATAAAGAGCAAGAGGGAGAAGAGAAGGAGAGAAGAGAACAGAAGGAAATAAAAAGAGAAAGGAGGGTTTGGAACAAAAAAAAGAAAAGAAAAGAGAAACAAGTGTAGAAATAAAGCAGAGGGTGGAAGACAAGGGTGCCAGAAAGGGAAGAAGCAACACAGCCAAATAAATGGCAGTTATATAAGGTGGAAGGTCATCTCCAACAATTATATCCAACTGTGTGTGTGTCATTATTTGCTTCTTTCTGTCTCAACAATTCAGCTGCAGAAGACACAGACCTCAGTCTCTCCCACTCCCTCTGTTCCCCAAAACAGCAATTCTCTGAGACTTGGGTGCTCATAGAAATTAAGTTCAACTAAATACAAACTGAACCCCAGAAGACCTGCTTATACGTGTTACCATAGTCATTAAGAGAGAAAATTAACTGCCTGAGGCCAGAGTGCAGAAATCCAAGTAGACATCTCCCAAGTGATCCGTCCCTGAGTGGGTTGTAGTGGGCACACCTGTAAGTAATATTCCAAATGCAAATGCATTTGTCTGTGCAGAGTTTCCTTGTCAGGATTTATAATCATGTATACATAATTGTTGTGATTGCTGTAAAATATCTGTTTACCCAATACACTATAAGCGCCATCCATGGGACTAGGCCATGCCTATTGTTTTAACTCCTTAGTATTTGGTGCATATTACTGTATTTTTTGGACTATAAGGCACACTCCCCCCCCAAAAAAAATTGGGGAGGAATAATGGTTGTTAATGCTGTTGTTGAGTTCTGTTTACATTTACATTGGTGAAATATTATATTATTTATGTTATTAAATATTTTACCACATTTTTTGCCTCAAAATTTTTTTACTATTTTCCTCTCCTAAAACCTAGGTGCATCTTATGGTCTGAAAAACACGTTAACTACTCATTAAATACAATAATTGTGAAGAATGGGTAGATGATCTGAGGTGGTGATCCCAAACCAGAACTCACAGTTCATAAGAAGCCAGAATGAAAGAAACACCACTAATTTTTCTGGTCTGATTCCTCTACTAGGTTTTTTTTTAAAACCATATAATTATTCCTCACACCTATGAAGTTTCAAAAAGAAGATGCCAATCTTAACACAATTCTTTAAGCTATACCAGTCCATTCTTTCAAACAAATCACAATTGTTTTTTAATCACCCCATCCCCAAAATTTATCATCCTGACAACACAGAAAGAACAACCTGATTAAGCTTAGAAAACTCTCTAAAATCAAAACATTGATTGCCCAGTAAGATTCAAAACTATAGCTTCACCCTGAACTGGCTTCTAGAATTCCTAACCATGGAACGAACCAATAATCCCAAGCATTCAATATGCTATGATTGCTAATCACACTGGGGAGAATGCTGAGTCTAAAAGCTTTCATTGTTCAGCACTCCCCACTCATGCTATTCCATACCAAAGGGCAGAGTAATGGTGTGATGACTGGTTTCACCCAAATTCCACCCCAGGGCATCTCTGCCTCTCTGTGGACTCCCTCTGTGCATTTTTCTCGGTATTATTAGTCTCTTTGTACTTCGCTTCTTTCCTTGTTTTCTTTCAATTTGATTAATTCATATGTACACATTCAAAATATAAATATATTCTCCTCTGGCAAATTCAAAATTGAGACACAAAGCTAAAGTCCTTTTGACCACCACCCATAATACTCAGTCAGCCCCACAGCAACCACTGTTGTTATGGGTTTGTCATGCTACCATTCGAACTTCAGCCTGTGCATATATGTGCCATATTTATATAGAGAATTATATGACCCCATTTCATAACCATTTACACAAAGAATAGGATATATATTTTTTCTATAATGTGCTGTTTTCACCCAAAACAATGTCTTAGAAAACCTTCTGTGTCAGTATAAGACTATTTCATTCTAACACATTTTTTTCCCATGTACACACATGCCATAGGTTAGCCATGACCTGAAGTCAATATTTAGCTATGTCTAGTTGTTACTGCGACTGCCACATGCTACAACATGGGTAAACTGCAAAAACATTGTGCTAAGGGGAAGAAGCCAGACATAATATTGTACGATTCCATTTATGTGAAATATCTGGAATGGGTAAATCCATACAGACAGAACTCAGACTGGTGGTTGCTAGTTCTAGTGGGAGGGAATGTGGGATGACTACTTAATAGGCAGGGGGTTTCCATGTGGGGTGATAAAAAAGTTCTGGAACTAGATAGCAGTGATGGTTGCACAAAACTGTGACTTCACTCAATGCCACTGATTTGAACACTTTAAAATGGTTAAAATAGTAAACTTTACATTATGGATATTTTGTTAAAATAAAACAAAGGTAGATCTGCTGGATCACAGAGTAGATGCTCTTATAATTGTATTAACACTCAGCAAGTTGTCCTTTAAAATCTTACTCCTTTTCTCTCTGTTGGTATTATTGTATATATCTGTTCTATGTATCTTTCCCAATTTGTTTCATATCTGACTCTCCCTCACCTTCTCCCTCCCTCTTTCCCCATCTTCCTCTCTCCCTTGCTCCCTTCGAGCCTACTCAATGCTCTGTTTCCTTTTCAGGAGAGTGTGGAACTCCTTCTGACCTTCCTCTCCAAGACTGTGCTTGGTTCTGATGATAGTCACAAATATTTCCTCCACCCTTTAAAAAATCACCCAATGTATCAGTTCCAACCACATGTAAGGCCTTCCCCTTCTTGCTGCTCATGGCCAGCTTCTTGGATGGCTGGTTCAGGAACATAAACATGCTGCAGGGAGGGGCCAGCATAGGATGTGTGAAATCCGGTTCCCTGTAGCCAGATCAAAGCCAGTGGAAGTGCTGCATGACTAGAACAACCAGAGTTAAGTTAGAAGTTCCAGTGTATCACAATTTCTATTATATGAACGAGTATTCCCCTCAGAAGAGCATAGGGCTCTACCCATAAGGCAGCTTCCCAGGCACCAGAGAGGACATCTTTATGTCTAAGATTTCCCAGCTATGCTGGGGAGGTAGAGGATGGCAGTGATAAAGGGCCCAGGTTCTGGTATCAGATTGCCTGGGTTCAAATCCCGATTAACTGCTTAACGAATATAGTAACCCTAGACATATTAACTGCCATCTCTGAGCAATATTTTGTAATCTTTACAATGTAAGCTTGATAAGATCAAGCAAAAAATGTATGCAAAACGTTCAGCACAGATGCTGTTACATGGTGTATTAGATACTATTTGCTGCTGTAATAAATTACAAGCTTTGTGGCTTAAAATGGGCTCCTCTGGGCTAAAATCTAGTGTCTGCAGGGTTCTGTTTCCCTGGATACTCTAAGTAGGAATACATTTCCTTGATTTTTTCCAGCTTCTAGGATTTACTACATTTTTTTGGGTCATGTCCCCCTCCCAGCAATCTCATTACTCTGACCTCTGCTTCTTCTGCTTCTATGGTCACATTTCCTCCTCTGGCTCTGACTTCCAACCCTCCTTCTTTCACTTAGAAGGATCCTTGTACCATGGCTGGTGTGGCTCATTGGATTGAGTATCATCCCTGAGAGCAATAGGTTACCACTTTGATTCCCGGTCATGGCACAAACCTGGGGTGTGGGCCAGGTCCCTGGTGAGGGCATGCAAGGGGCAACCAATATCAATGTTTCCCTCATACATCAATGTTTCTCTCCCTCTCTTTCTCTCTCCCTGCCCTTCTCTAAAAATACATAAATAAAATATTTTAGAAAACAATTTTTTTAAAAAATGGCCCTTGTGGTTTTATATTAAGCACACCAAAATAATCCAGGATAATCTCCTCATCTCAAAATCCTTAACATAATCCTATCTTCAAAGTCCCTTCGGACCTGTAGGGTAACATATAAACAGATTTGGAGAATCAGGATGTGGACATGTTTGAGAAGCCATTATTATTCATATCCCACATGGTGAGACTCATATATTTGCTGCTGCTGCTTCCATATTAATCCCACTACTACACAGAAAGGAAACTTCTTGTCCTCCTAAAAGGAAAGTGAGAAGCGTTCATGGCTCAACTCTCAAGAGAAATGGTAAAAATCCAATATCTTTCTTTGTGGAAATGCCTCCAAAATTACTTAATGCAATATCTCTTTCCTTCCCCACCAATAGGTCACTCATATAAAGTACTAAGCACTGAGTAATGTCCTCAAGTACTATTAAGTGGTCCTAAAGTTCTTGAAGATACTTTGGCATGAAACAGAAAAGGAAACGGAAGAGAGAAGTGTTCTGGGTACCTTGGCCTATCTGAACTGTACTGATTTATTGTGTTAAGAAGTAGAAAGGCAAAGATTCTTCTACATTATCCCTCATGTTACTTTTGTTTTAAACAGCATCTCATGAGCACATTTTTCCTTTTTCTCCTTTTTCTTTTCTTTTCCTGAACTGCTGTTCTCCCTCACTCCCTTCTCTCTCATTCTCTAGAAGCTGATGCAATACTTAGGTCTTTAGGTTTTCATCCCCATTGCTTTGGTGCTTGTCTTGGTTGTAATACAAAGGCAGACTTCACCAAAAACCTCTAGATTCCAGCTGGCCCCAGGAAATCTGTTCTATCACTGGCTTCAGGATTATTTTGAGTTGATGAGCCAATGATGTCATCAAGATTCTGTTCTTTCCAACTTTCCATTCTGTAGTCAATGTGTTAAAACCATCCTATGGAAACAGATGGATTCTGCCAGCCATTCCAGGAGCCACGTGCATGCTCCTGCATGTCCTAAATAATAAGAGCGTCTCTTCAAAAGATTCTCAGAAGCCCCTAACCAAATTACCCCTAATCTCATTGTTCTTAACTGTGACTCATGTTAATCAATGAGCCAATGACTGTAGCCAATAAATAGGAATTGTATTGGTTAGTTTAAGCCTGAGTCACATAGCCTGCCTCCCCCAAAGGACATGAACTGCATGAGGTAGGGGTCTATATCCAAAGGAAAGGTATGGCAGTTGCCAAAAGAAGAATGAATTTGGGGAGGGCAAACACCATGTCTGCCACAATGGTCTTTGAGAATATATTTAACTTCTATGAGCCTCAGTTTGCTTACCTATAAACTAAAATAATACCTACTACCTACATTTAATTTGGATTAGATACGGTAATTCTTACTAATCATTTATCCTGGCATATTGTTTACCCTGGCAGCAGTTTGCCAATAAAAGGTAGCTATTAATATCATCATAGTTATCAACACCATTATCATCATAAAAACAAACATATTTTCCTTTGGGTCTTACCAGGTGAGCCTTCAGCAGCTTCTCAGATGGCAGATGGCTTTCAAATGGCATAAAATAAGCAGATAAAGCATGTTACAGGATGAGGTGGCATCAGGATCCTTGGTGCTTTATAATCAGTACAGTGTAAATGTTAATTTCACAACCCTTAGTGGGCTTCAGCCCTTGGGGATTTAACAGAAATAAAGTTTGGAAGGGGAGAGCAACCCAAATAGATGCCCACTAGTATGTCATCAACTAAGGGGTGGGAGGATTTAAGAGATGAAAACGTTACTTCAATCTGTGGAAGAACTTTCTTCTAGGGAGAGCTGGTTACAGAAGAAATAGCTATATGGGAAGGTAATGAGACCATCATCTCTGAAAACTGAATGACCAAGAGATAGAAAAGGAACATCCATCAATCAGATGGGCGAGGGAGCAACAAGGGTAGACATCTATATCATGCTTTTCTCCTGTCAGCCTGGAACTCCATGACAGAAGTTGCAAACTGAAGTGCTTACAGAAATCAGGCAGGTAGCAAAACTGAGCAAAGTGGGGTAGATAAATACCAGAGATGAACCAGAGATTGCCACCTCATTCCCAGAGGCAGCAACTACTGAGTTCTAGCTGTCTATAGGCTATGAGAATACAGACTTAACCCATATCTTTTAGTATTTCCAGATAATCCAAAAATCAGAATTTTGTGTGAAATATTCCTACTTTAAAAGTTGGCAACTTATTCACATTTAAGATTTTGTGTGAGTCAGAGAGGACTCATTTGTGAATAAGAATTGTCCAGTGCGCCCACCACTTTGTGGCCTCTATGAGAAAGGTGATTTCTCTATAAGGCACCACATGGACTTTCATTTGTGTCAAAATTCATCAACATTTTATAAAATAAAATAAACTGTTAAGCATTAACTATTAGAAATATCTGGCATATTGCCACCAAATGAGTACGTGGCTGCAATGACTAACAGCTATGGACATTAGAACCCAAACTAGCCCCAGATGCATGTTTTAAGGGAAAAGAGAGCATAAAACACTAAGTGTAAAATTAGAACCACATTTCTTGAAAGCCTCCATTGTCTTTCTTTACAGGGTCTAATCTTCCATCCATTTTCAAGGTGTCCAGTCCAGAAGTAGAGAAGAAACAGAAATCCTGGGTTCCAATTGCAATGGTGGAAGCATGGACTGGTCAATAGAAGAGTGAAAAAAAGAAGAAAGTTCATGTGGAAGGTGTTGAAGGTAATAATTAACACAGAAGAATTTCAGGTAGGAAATGTATCACATAGAAAAAGGAAAGGATGTCTCGATTAGCTAACAGAAATTAAAGAACTAAGTTCAATAAATTCGGGAAAAATAGTGTAGACCTCCTAAAACATAATAGAAAGATAAAAAACAAACAGGAATGACCATGGAACGGTTTGTATTATTTTGGCTATGGAAGACAGGGTAACCAAGAACACAATGGGAATATACCAAGTAGATCTGAGTACTTGGACAAGGCTGGAATTGTATATGCTCCCACTTCTGGTTGCCTTGGCAATGAGACTCCTACTTTATGCTAATGACATCGGAATGAGTAAAACCACATGCAAATGAAGCACACAGTAATTAGAGGCAGAGCCACATGTAGTCTAGATAGTGCCATGTCAGAGGAAAGTCTAGTGAATAGTTTGGGTGGGCTTGTGCAGCAAATAATAAGGTCATAAAAGCAAAGAAATTGAGTTATGAATAAAAAGGATAAATGCTTGAGAAAATTGAGTTCTACTGACTCATTGGTTTTCCCACTGATTTTAATCGTCATTATGGATAACAGATTATGTAGTCACCTATCCATATTGCTTCACCTTCTCTATTTGTCTATGCCCCTTTTAGGAAGGAATCATGGAGTAGGGAAAGATGATGATCTGCTATCTTAGTTCCTTGTGTGTGTTGCCTCATTGTTGCCCATAAAAGGGAATAAAAAGGGGACTGAAAAATTTTCATGGAGAGGCTTGCCAATACACAAAGAAAGAGGCCAGTTATGGAAAGTATTAATTTTCTATAGCTGCTATAACAAATTACCACAAACTTGATGGCTTAAAACAAACACATTTATTCTCTTACAGTTCTGGGTGCCAGAAGTCCTAAATCAGCTGGGTTGAAGTCAGGGTGTCAGCAGGGGTATACTCTGCTTCAGTCATCAAATGCCTTCATCTATCCTCTTATAGAATCTCCTCTGTTTTCCCCTTACAAGAGTATTTGTAATTATATCATTGGGTCTGCCAGAATAATTCAGGATAATGTCTCCATCTCAAGATCCTTAACTTTATCCGTCCACAAAGTCCCTTTGTCATATAAAGTAACATATTCACAAGTCCAGGCATTATGACATGGACACCTTAAGGGGTTATAATCCATCCTACTACCATGGGGCAAGAAAGAGCACAAGTGGAGAGGAAAGGTAATTTTAAGAATTGTAACTTAAAGTACATTATAAAATTGATGCTCATTAATATTGTTGGGAAAATACAAGTAAAAATAGAAAAAAATTAATAACTATTAACTGTGTTTCTTTGAATTTTACAATTTTGAGACTGAATCACAGGTGTATGGGCATATTTGTAGGTTATAATCAGCAATTTAAGTAATCATTAAAAATTACATCCAGCAACATGCATCACTTAAAGTAATCACTTCAAGTTATTACTTCTTTGGCAGCACTTACTTTAAATGACTATTGATGTGCAAAGTAGCAGGGAAGATTTGGATATCAAAAGCTACTTATATTTTGAGCAAATATAATCTTAAATGTTCATTCCTCACCTTCTCTCTCTCTCTCTCACACACACACACATCTGCTATTTGTATTCACAGGCTTGGGCAATTACACAAATTAACAAACATGGATATATCATTTTTTGTTACTCACATTACCTGCTATCTCTCATTCTGAAGGAAAATAAATGAGAAATTTTAGAACAGAGGTCACAAAATCAAATGCTCCAAGCATGTGACATAAGTTACTGAAATAGTCCAGACAGGTTAAGTGGAGAACTGGAGGGTACATGGCCCACCTAGAGAAAGGAGCACCACATACACACCACCACCACCACCACCACATAAACCTTGACTGTTTGAAAAAATTCCTTTTGAAACCATAAATTCTTAAAAGGTAGCTTTTGTTCCCATCTTACAACTTTGGCCAGCATTGACCATTAACTATTTTCCCTTCAGTGAAGATCTCTGTATGGCTATAGGTTGTCTTAATAATAATCAACTTTATGTGAGAAAAACAAGCTCTGCAAATACAATGTGACCTCCACCAGTGGTCAAGTTAAGCAAAATGGTCCCAGGAACCTAGGACACCATCCTAACTGCAGCCAGAGAGGTTGTTATCAACACCCTCCTGCTTACAGTCAGGACTTAAATGAAATAAAAACACCTCAGAGAAATAAGTATTCACCCAGATTTTAAAACATCATTTTTTAAAAGATGATCCTAAAGTCCACATCAACAAATAAAACATGTGGACAACAAAATGATTTTTTTCAGATAGTGAGAAGAGCTGTGTACAAGATGAAACAGGGCAATGATATAAAGTGTGATGAGTGGAATCAGCCAAGAAAGATATGCCACTGCTGAGAAGGTGACATGCATGCTGTGGCTAGAACACACCAACCATGTAAGTTAGGAGGCTAATTATTCTTGGCAGAGGGAAGTAGAAATGCTAAGGTCCTGAGGTAGGAATGAGCTCATAGAGTTCATTGGTGGACAGAAGGCTATGATAGCTGGAGCAAAATGTGAGAGGAAGAGAATGGGACTAAGAGTAAATTGGGGCTGCCCTGCACAAATGGCTCAGTTGGTTGGAGTGTCATCCCATCCATCAAAAGACTGCAGGTTCAACATCTGGTCAGGGCATATATCTAGGCTGTGGGTTTGATCCCTGGCCAGGGCACATACCTAGTTTGTAGGTTTGATCCCTGGTCAGGGTACATACAGAGCGCAACCAATCAATGTTTCTCTCTCACTTCAATATTTCTCAGATGAGGATTTTGTTTTAAAAAGAATAAATTGAAACTATTGGCAGGTGCAAAGTAAGAACATGGGAGGACTTTAAATTGGAAAGTCTTAAGCAGGGAGTGACTTAGTTTTATTTACATTTTTAAAAAGCTTACTCTAGCAAGTTATTCCACTTCTTTGAGCCTCTAATACTCTCTAAGATGTGGGTAATATCCTTGTCCCACAGGACTCTCTGGAAAGTTAAACTGGATCTTGGGTAGAAAGCACCTGGCATATAGAAAGCACACTATGAAAATGAGTGAAGTTGAACCAGTTGAGGAGAGGGAAGCAATAACTCTACAGAGAGGAGTAGGGGCTGCAGTGAGTGGAGGAGCCCTGACAGCTCCCACTCCTAAGATAGATGGCGATTTCACAGCAGTGCCTCCCCTTCCCTGGATTTGATATCTCATGCCTCAGCTGCAGCTGTGCCCCAACCAGCATCCTATGGTGGCTTCCAACAGGAAAACTAATTTGGTCGTATCATGCTGAGAAACCCATCTTCTAACACAAACATAACAGTTAACACACAAAGAATGGACTGCTGGTGACCACAGGGGTTAGCAAGACAGACTTCTCTAGAAGTCTGATCAATGTGCGACCCACCCACAATTTCTGCTGTTCTGTCCAGCCCAAGAAAGTGGGTGGGTTATTTCTAACGGTATCAACCAAAAGACCAAATACCCAGCCCATGAAAAAGGTGATTCCTCCCTGGGCACACACTGGAACAACTAGGCAATATCCACTCAAGGTAACAACACAACCTCAGACCCTCCAATTCTACTTGTAGAGAACTTCCTATAGGTACTGAAACGTGTGGACAAGAAGGTCTGTGCAATGACATTCAGGACATTTTTGTCTGTAATAGTAAGAGATTGGGAACAACCAATCTCTTGGTTAGCCATCAGAAGGGCCAATATAGGTACATCCTCACCATTGAAACACATTCTATGCAGCTAATTAGGAAATGAAGCCAATTTACATGGACTGGCAAAGAACTATTTGAAACACAGTGTTGAATGAGAATGGCAAGGTGCAGACAGTATACAGTATTGGCTACCATTTGTGAAAAGAGAGTGGTATAATCATTTATTGATTAAGAGCCTTTTTAGTGATGGACCCTGGGGACACAGCTGTAAACAAAACAAAACATGCTTGGCTCCACAGCAGTTGCAATTTCATGGAGAAAGACGGATAATACACATGAAAATAGATCATGTACAAGGTGGTGATTAGATGTAACTTCCATATTTATGCTGGAATTTGAAACCATGTGAAATATAAGACTTCTGTGACTTATAAACAAGGTAATTTCATAAGGTCTTACCTAGTACATACACAGACAAAATGATGTAAAAGAAATAAACAGCAGTTCCTCCAGGAAGGGACAGTGAGGAGGGGAAATGCTAACTCCACACATGGTGGGCTGATTAATTTTTTTTATCTCATGCATGTATTGCTTATTCAGAAAAACTATTTTTAAATATATGACATATAGCAGCACAATAGAATTGGCACATAGAGAGAAGTAGACGATAGATAAAGATGAATTGAGAATTAAAAGCTAAGAGGAGGTAGAATTTTTCTAAATACAAAGCAAGCAGGTGACAGTGACATATTGTAGAAAGGTACACTCAGCTTGAAACCATAAGTGGCCTTTTATTTGTGATTCAACTCAATCACCAAGGACAGCACAATTCTGAGACACAGATCAGGGGAGGCCAGTGGTAATGAGGAGAGACCTGGGCAGGGTAAGGTGCAATGGAATCTGTGCCTCAGCTCATCAGTGCACCTGCCACAGGTGATTCTCACAGGTCTTTCTTACCTGTGCTCAATTCACTATGCAAGCATGATTGTAAAAGGCCAATCCCATTGTCACCCTCAGTATTCTGAGTGCCTCCTTCCAATGAACAAACCTGCCAACCTGATCTTTCCTGCAGGAAATAAAAACCAATGTATCATTCCAGCACAAAACAGAAAGGCATCCAGGCAGCTAGATGCCCTGGCCAGCGGCTAACTCAACAGGGAGAGGTCACATGGAACAGAGAAGAGCAAGAGGCAGAACCAGGTGGGATGACAGCCAAATGCACACAGGCACTGAACCTGAGGATCCCAAAGATGTGGCCTGGCCTGGAGCAGCCACTTATCTTGGGCCAGCACTAAGCCTAGTTCCCTCTGTTCTATGAGTGGGCAGCCAGGCCCGGAGCAGACACTCAGGGCTTTGAACTCCACTTCCTAGCTTTGTGCCCTGGAGCACACTGACAAACAATTTGAGCCTCCATCCTCCAGTCTGTAAAAGGCAGATAAAAACAAAGCCTACCTGGTTAGTATCTTAATTTTTAATATTAATTATCTAGCTCTTCCATTTGGCATGTTCGTCTAGCTTTTTAAATTAATCTGTGTGTTTATGCAAGAATAATCCCTACACAGCCAAATTCCCACATCCTTATTTTTCTAAGTCCTCCAGAACTTTAAAAAATGGAGCTTGTTCCAGAGACAAGAGAGAACTTAGTCTTGAAAGGATTAACAATAGTGCCTACCTCTGAAAATTCCAGGTTTGGAGGTGAGGGGGAACTTAGAGATGCCCTAAGCTGCCCTTCTTTGTTTAAAGAGGAAGAATTGAAGCCCAGAAAGAAAAATGGAGTCACCAAGTTCATTCAGCTCATTAGCAGCTCTCCTCACCATTCCATATCCCCAATTCACCCTTTAGTACTTAGTAAGATGCTAAGAGGCCTAGAGAATCACCTGGGCCTCAACTCTACAAATCATTTCAAGTAAAAAGGTACTACGGACCTCAGAATCCAACCCTTCTTCTACTGGTAGTAACATCCTATTTGTCTTTGGGAATCACCACTTCCCAATCACATTGGTCAGGACATCAGTCAAGGCACATGCTCTCCTCAGGTTAAGGTGAAACCCAGAGCAACCAATAAGACTCATTCCTCCAAGAGTCCACATCTTAAAGGGAAAAATACAAGGTGGGACTGATTCACCCTGACTTATGTGTACTAAAGTCACTGCCCATCAGAGCCTGCTTCCTAAGTCCCTAGAAAGGCCTCCTTCCTGCTCTTGCAGAAGCATGCTTTTTCAGAGCATCCCTGAAACCTACCAGTGAATTATTTTTCAATCTTATCTAGCCAAGCCATTTAACCGAGGGTTCACGAAAACAAATGTCTATAGTGGAGAGACAGGTACAGGAAATACATAAACCCATTCAGTAGAGTCTAAAGTGGTGGCCATGTGGGACAGACAGAATGATGGCCCCCAAAGATGTCCACATTGTCATCCCTGTTACTTCTTTTTTAAAAAAATATATTTTATGTATTTAGTTTTAGAGACGGGAAGGGAGGGAGAAAGAGAGGGAGAGAAACATCAATGTGTGGTTGCCTCTCAAGCTCCCCCTACTGGGGACCTGGTCCACAACCTAGGCATGTGCCCTGACTGGGAATCAAACTGGTGACCCTTTGGCTTGCAATGTCATCCCTGTTACTTCTAATGACACTTTTTGCCATGTAAAGTAACAAAGAGCAGACTGAAGTACAGAAGTACAGAGACCTGTGACGTACCACTAGAGACCTGCTTCCAGGTCCAGGTGACATACTATATTGTGCCATATAATGCACACATTTTTGCCCAAATTTTTGAGGGGAAAATAAGGATAATACATGGGTGGTACTAATTCCATATCTATATAAATGTTTTAAATTCTTTTATTTATGCTTATGCATTAAAAGTGTAACTCTATACAGCAATAATGAAATATGTATGCAAAATAATACCCTGGAATGATAATGTTTTGTTTCTAAATATAAGTAAATAAAAATTGAGTTAAAAAACTAAAATGAAAGATTTTTTTTTCGTGAAAGTTTGGGCCAAAACCATGGGCACACACTATACATGGGAGTGCATTATACATGGCAAAATATGGAACTTCAAGTCAGTGATACAACAACTAGCTTGCTGAAGCAAAAAAAAGAAAAGACTTCCTGATTCAGAGAGCACTTCAAATTTCTGAGTATACTTACATTTGAAAAATCACTTTGCCTTTATGTACACAATTTGCACTAGATTAATTTGCATTAATTTAACAGTGCTGCATCAGCTTGCTCCTAAGCATTTTCATCTGTTCGATCATCCAGTCATTGCATTTCTTTGACAAACACTTACTAAGCACATATTATTTACCAGGCGCTAGCAAGTGCAGGGGATAGGGAAGTGAAACAGCTCAACTCCTGCTCTGAGGGAGCTCCTGGTCAGTGTGGGCAATGAACACCCAAGCAGACCCTTACTCAACAACAAGGTGGGTGTCCCCTGGGTGAAGGAAGCCCAGGGGAGTCCAGGAGCACAGAGAAGGGGAATTAACTCATTCTGGAATGGGCTGGGCAACAGTCAGGAAAGACGCCTTGAAAATCTGAGATTAGTTTCCCAAATGGACTGTGAGCTTCTCATGGTGAGTGTTCCCTCTGTCACTCCAGGCAACTCTCAGCACATAGCTCAGACAGGCTAGGATAGGACATCCACTTCATGCACACTGGATTTCCACATATTCATGTGTGTGTGCATATGTGTGTATGCGTGTGTGTATACACACACAAAGCCACTTTAAAATAGAACAGGAACGGCCATCCCAGAGGACCTGCCTTGCATGTCCTATGCCTCAAACCTTTGGAATGTTAAAACTGGACACAATAAACTTTGGACTGGACCTAAAGCAATGTTATGGCCCAAAGAACTGTTTGCAAAGACAACATAAGAGCAGATATTATGACCGCTGGGCTGATTACTACCAGACTTAAAATTAAAAACTTCGTTTAGAATTAGCATCACTGCGTTCACTTATTTGCACCAATACAAATGCCTCCCTTCTATTGATGTAATTGTCCCCTTCCCCTCTTACAAATGTCCATCTTCTTTATCTCCTAATGGAAACACTATTTGGGTTTCTACCTGAATCAGTGCTACGAGTAGCTATTCTTTTTTTGATCTCAAATAAATGCTTGTTGTCTCTCACTTTAACACGTGGAATAGGAAAGGACGATTGCCTCATGATGCACTGCATGTGGTATGTCTGAAGGACCACGCTACTTGACAATCAAAACCCATTTTAGTGTATGATACACTTACCCAGTCAGGTGTCTTAAGAGGACAAAGAGCCTTGTCCTTCTTGATCATGGCTGAACCCTCAGTGTCTGGCATAGCCACTGCAGGATGAATGGATAATTAAGAGGCCAGGAGTTTAGTTGGGTTGAGGTTTTGCAATAGTTTCTCTCCTGCTTTGAGTGATTATATTGTTCCTCCACATTAAGGTAACATGGGCTAGGGCATCTCTGACTTGACCAGAACCAACCCTAACCCCATCACTGTCACTCACACAGTGCAGCAGGGTGGAGCTAGCATGCAAGATGAGCCTCCAGCATCTCCTCTGCCAAGTCTTCAAATATCATCAGTCACACAGGAAAGGGCTCCAGGCCACTGCCACTTAATGGGCCATGATGGATGAGCACAAATGCAGAGAAAGATTGTGATTACTAAGAGATAAGATGCCACGGAGTCTCTTTCTGTCCTTCAGGAAGCATGTATCTATTGGGGCAAATGAAGTCAAATCCAGAGCCATCATGAGCAGGTGAGCAAGCCCAAAGCAGTCTATGAACCTTTCCATTTTGGGTCACAAAATAACCGTGGGAAGATAAGGACACAGCCATCTTTGAGAAGCCTCATGAAGAAGATGGACAAGTAAATAGATAATAATTGTATGCCATTGGGCATGCTATGATGGTGTCATCATGGGGCACCTGATGAGTCTGGGGATCAGAAAAGGCTACATGGGGAAGTAATGACTGAAGGTGGGACTGGAAATTATTTCTTCACAGGGTATTATAACCCAAGTGCATGTTCTACAGCAAAACAGCATTAGCATCTTGGTTCTGCCTGTTTTGAATGACATTGGTATCAAGTTCCTACTCTGGGGTCTCAACTGCTCTGATAAATGTGAAGGGACAGTAACAGTTCCTGGCTCATTGGGTTGATGTGATGACTATACACCAATAGGATATGAGAACAAGGCTGGGACACAGTAAGTGCTCAGTAAACATTGGTCATATTACCAGGGCTTGAACCAGTATGAGGTGAATGATACTCTTGTTTGGGTGCAAAATTTAAGAAGGTGTCAAAGACTTAGTGATACAAGATAAGGAATATTTAATACAATATTTTCATAAGTCAAAATCAACACAAAAAAAATCTATGATGAAAGAAATACCAAATTTGAAACAAAGACGAATCAGACCCTATACTTGCCTCAGCCTGGCTTGCTTGTCACCCTAGTCCCAGCTCTGTTGCATCCTCTCTTCATTTAAAAAGTCAATATTTTGTTCATCATGAAATTTTTGGCATTGATTTTTTAAATATTGCATTAAAATAATATGTGTCTTGATAACTGAGATTTTTACTGCCACTTGAAGTTTATACTCAAGGTGAGTGCCTTCCCTAGTTCACCCTAGTCCTGGCCCTAATACATTTCTTTCAAATTTTTCTACAACAAATATGTTATTTTTATCATTAGAGAAATAAAAAGTAGGCTGTTTGTTTTAAAGAAATGAATTGTTAAAATGAGGCTTGACCTGAAGGCATTTAATCTAGTTTGGAAGGCAAACCAAACATGTGGGCTATTTCAAGTACAAAACCATGAAACAATACATGATAAAGCACCTGTTAAAAGAAACAATGACCTGGCTGGCGTAGCTCAGTGGATTGAGCTCGGGCTGGGAACCAAAGTGTCCCAGGTTCGATTCCCAGCCAGAGTGCATTCCTGGGTTGCAGGCCAGAACCCCCAGCAACCGTACATTGATGTTTCTCTATCTCTATCTCTATCTCTATCTCTCTCCCTTCCCTCTCTAAAAATAAATAAATAAAATATTAAAAAAAAAAAAAGAAACAATGAGTGTTATAAGAATTCTGATCAGGGTGAGAGAAGAGAAGGCTGGTATTTTCCAGAAAGAGACAAAAGAGTAGGAGGTGGGATTTGCCAGGTAGCACCAGAAGGCACACACAGGGGCAGCAATCCCATTGTATTTGACCTTGACATTCCTGGCAGCCCCTGCAGAGTAGCTCATGAAAATGTGAAAAGGAACAACAAGCACTTAATGCACTGCAGTGGCCTGGGTCTCAGCTCCATCCTATAGCCAGATCTGCTTGGAGACAGGTGAGAGGGTCCTGAGTCTGTCTCAGGCTGTACAGAAAGGGGACACTTTCACAGAGGGAATGAGGGACCTCTGGTCCACCTATTGCTGAGGCTGCAGGAGAGGAACTCCAGTCAGGGAGCTGACTGTCCTAGTGCCACAGCATTCAGCTTGGCATGCCTGTCTCTGCCATTCATCCAAACACACTGCGAAACCCAGCTCTGCTTGCCCATGAGATGAGAGGAAAGAAACCTGCCTCTCAAATCAAGGCTGCTGTGACCATCCAGATCCCAGACTCAGAGTCACAGACACCTGGGAAACTCTGGTTGTCATAAATGAGACTATACCTGGAGTTACAGCTCCAGACCCTGGCTGTTGTCTACACTGCTTGGACCTTACCTTTCCTCCCAAGTCCCTGCAAGCCCCAAGAAAAAAACATCTTCCCCCCAACCCCAGAGAGCATGTTTTTAGCAAAGCATGAGGTGAGGATGACCCTATCTCTAAAGAAGTCCAAGGGAGGTGAGATCTGTAAGAAAGGCCTGGATCCTATTTCAGCTTGTGAGTAAATTGCTGAATCTCCTTATGCCTCAGTTACCCCATCAATAAGAGGAGATCACCCCACTGCTGACACTTTATTAGTAAAATGGGGATACTAACAGTGCTTTCCTGTGTGACAGTATGAGAATAAAATGTGACAGTGCAGGTAAAACAGACATTGCACACAATGTGTATGATGCGTTCAATATCTGACAGCTGTTTATTATCATTCTATAATCATTGCTATCATCATCATTATTTTTATTAGATTAAGTACCAGAGTAAAGTAAGTACCAGAGTCAGATTTTGCATGTAAAGCATCCATCACTGTCTGGCAAACGGCAGGAGTACCATAAGTGGTATACAACAAGGTCTGTCCAGAAAAAGTCCAGCCATTGTTATATAACAAGAACAGTTTGCACCACATTGATGTAACCTGGCAGCCAAGGAGAGTGGACTGGGATGCATATGTGTGAACAATGACGACTTCACTGTAGTCAGTGAGGGTGGTAGAGGACATTGAGTGAACATGTGTACTTTGTGGCCATCACATTCAAAATGACTGAGCAAGTAGATGCAATGAATCTGCATCAAAGTTTTCATTAAGCTCGAACATTCCTCCACTGAAACTACTTGAATGTTTCAGAAGGTCACAGCTATGGGAAAATGGTGATTTACAGCTTCATCACAACAATATGCCCTCTCATGCATCACGTCTTGGGCAGAGTTTTTTAGTGAAACATCAAATCACCCAGGTAACTCAGCCCCTTTACAGCCCAGGTTTAACACCCTGTGACCCCTGGCTTTTCCCAAAACTAAAATCACCTTTTTAAAGGGAAGAGATTATAGACCATTGATGAGATTCAGGAAAATATGATAAGGCAGCTGATGGTGACTGGGAGAACTGTGTGAGGTCCCAAGGTGCCTACTTTGAAGGAGGCTGAGGCGTCATTGTCCTATGTCTAATGTTTCCTGTATCTTCTTCAGTAAATGTCTCTATTTTTCACATTATGTGACTGTATATCTTCTGGACAGACCTCATACACTGTCATAAGGATGGTAGTGAGGAAATGGTAAAATCTGAGAGGCATTTCAAAGAAGAATGCTAAAATAGTATTTCTAAGCAGAAATCTGTAAGCACACTTTAAAGATAAAATTAGCATTATTTGTACATAAATATGTTATCTACCCAAGGCAAGAGCACAGTTTGTTTTCAAGTAGATTAAACCACCCCCACCCCACACCCCAAATTCCTCTTTTTGCTACTCATATGCTTGGCAAATGCTTTCTTCTGAAACTGTAGCCTGGTCAATTTCAACCCTACCTAAACAGGATTCAGAACTGAAAGCCTCAGGGGTAGTGGCTGCTGACCTTAAGTTACGCTAACTTCCAGGCTGATTAGAAATGACCCCAAAGAAATGAAAAGATTCTGTAACACAGTGCTCATGACCTGAAATCACAAAATTGTACGTTTTCCCCATGAGTGGTTTGGTTCAGAACATTTAGTCTCTTATCATAAAGAAACTTTTTAATGAACTCAACTTTGGGCTAGAAACTTGGGTAAATGTTCATTCTAGGAGACAAGCCAGTCAGTGTTGTGAAACAGCTCTCTGTACCTTTGTACATGTTAGAGATAGTTCAGAAATAAAGAGTAAAAAATGCAGGTTTGTGCCACCCAGCCTGCTGAGCTCAGCGACGCTGGAATCATAAAACCTCGCAGTTGGAAGAAGTCTTACCAAGCTGGCTGATCCAAACTCTGCTTCCCTGCAAGTCACTGAGGATGCACACTAACTTCCCTTACAATTCAGATGCAGTTCTGGCCTCCAGAGGCAACTCAGATCTTTTCTTCCTGCCTCAGTACCTATTTCCTCACTCCTTTTCCTTTTCCACCATTCAACCAGACATCTTAAAAATGCATGATGACACTCATTAAAGCAGGCTTGTAATTAAGCAGAGGGGCTTCCAGAATCCTGTAAGAAGGAGGAGGCTTTCTCTGGGGTACCAGAAGAACAGAAAGAACCCTTAGCTGAAATTCGAGACACTAGCACTAGATCTGGCTCCACTATGAACTCAGTGCCTCTGGCCCTCAGCTTCCCTGTCTATAAGAAAAGGGGAAAGAGGGGAGATAATCCCAATCTGCCTCCTTTAAAGAACGGTTTCAGGTGAAATAATGGGCATAAACACTCAAAAGACCATCTCCATCCTGGCTGCATGTTAGCACCACATGGGGTACTTTTTAAAAATTCAGATGTCTGGGCCCTACTCCAGAACAATCAAATCAGAAAGCCTCTGAAGATGCTAATATGCATGCAGGCCTGGGAGACCCAAGGCAAGAAGAAGACATAGTGGAGAAGCAGTATGTGCATCTCAGGAGGGCCACTCAAAGTGCGTGGCCCAGGGACCTGATTGCTATGCATCCATAACAAGATCAGTACAGAAATGGAGAGTAAGTGTTTAGAAAATTTTATATCCATGTTGGTACTGCTGCAATGTCCAAATATAGAGTCACTTTTCTAATAACTTTTTATTGTATTTTACAAAGCTATGTGGAAATGAAGAATTAATAATTTAAAAAAAAACAGATCTCATCACTGCTGTTGTTTTAGAAGCACTGGTGTAGTGATAAGGGATCAGCCTTAAGGTCATGTGAACTTCTCTGCCCTGACCTGGTCTCTGTCCTTCAGTAGCGGCATGCATTTGCACACATTCATCGAAGTTCTTTGGACCCAGTTTTCTCATCTGAAGCATGGGAATCCTCATACCTGCCCTGTGTTAGTTTTCCAATGAGTCCAGAAGTTAATTACATATAAAACACCTTTCAGAGTGTAGGTGATTAATAAATATAAAACTGAAGTTCTGTATATTATGATTTCAGTACATGGTGGGAGCTTCATGTATAGGGAATACAGTAGGTGGTCAATAATGTAAGACTAGAATTTTCCATATTGAGTTTCTGAATAACCAAGGAAAATATGGACTCTGCAGCCAAGATGTCACATGTGCTTACTAGGTCCATGATATAAAGTGAATTAATTAAGTGTTCCAATTCTTAGCAGCAACATGAGGGTAAATAATCCATGAGGGGTGTAACCCATGATGGTGTAAGGATGAAATAAAATCAAGTACAATAATGCATCATGCATAGTGCTTCGCCCTGGTTAAGTGCTCGGTAAATAACATTACTTTAATATAATAATAATGCCATTATTATCCATTCACTCCCCTGCCAGGGATCCTATCTGTGTCAGCCCCAGCACAAAGGACCACAGCTGCAGAGTCTGGACACATCACTGTGCTATTGCAGATCTCGGTCAGGCCTCTTGCACTTCTGCAGCCTGTGTGCAATGCCACTACATCCCATGGGCTTCTCCCTCTCACCTCCCAGTATGTGCTAAGCAGCTTACCAAGCAGCTTCAGACTCATTAACATCTAATCAGTACTAATTGGCTGCAATTCAGCAGTCTGGGCTCTGGAAGAAATCCTTGCAGGGGGGCAGGGGGCTACCAGAATCTCCACAAAAGCATACCCCTGGCTTTTGGGGACCAGCCACAATGTGGGTGGGAGAAGGAAGATCAGAGTTGGGTTCTCTAAGAAACCTGTGCCTTTCCAGCTCTAAGACAGCCACAGGACCTAAGTATTGAATGACATATTGAACAAACAGACACATTAAGCATGAATCCATTCAACACACTTATTGAGCACCTACTATATTTCAGGCATTGGACTAGATGCTGGAGATACAACCACAAAGAGAACAGATGGTTACCTACCCTTATGGAGCTTAGAGTCTTGTGGGGGAGGTATATCACAAAACAAGTGAACAAACTCACCAAACTGATGGTCAGCATTTATTAAGCACCTGTTGTGTCAGATTCTGCCCTCCCAGATGGCCCTATCAAGTAAGATCTATTATTATTCCCATTTTAGAGAAAAGGAAAATGAGGCTCAGAAACTTGGCCCAATGGCCCAGCATTTGGTAAGTGGTGAAGCCAGGGTTCTCACCTCAACTGTCTGCTACAGAATGAACAACCACCAGACATTGAAACGGGTAGATTCCAACTGAGTTCTCCCAGACTAACTTTATACCACATTGTAAACAAACAAAACTGTGACCACAAGCTGCTCCTAGTATTCCAGTTGCATTCCAATGCTAGAGAATAAAGACTTCCAAATATGAAGTAATGCAGCCAACTAAGGCAGTGGCCACCAGAAGCCAAGTAGAATATACTGGACAGTGATCACATGGTCTATGTTAATTTCTATAGTACTTGTGTCTATGTGTATCTGGGTGCATATAAGTACCGTTTGCCTTGCTAGTTGAATCTGCAGACAGAAATAATATTAATGACAAGTCCACACATTTCCGTAGGCCTTCCAGGAAGGCCTTTGACTTATGGTGTTTCAGCGAATCCCCCAAAAGCCCTAAGAATTGGGCATTGGTGCCATTTTACATACAGTAAAAATGAGGGCCCAAAACAGTGAAAGCAATGATGACAAATAAGCATGTGCCTCATGCCAGGCACTTTGTACATTATGCCATTTAATCCATTCATATGAAGGTGCTATGGTGCCCATTGTTCAGAAGAGCAGATGGGGCTCAGAGAAGTTAAATGACTCACTCAAGGTCACAGAGCTGGTCATCAGAGCCAGAATTTGGACCCAAAGACATACTCTCAAGCACCATGGCATCCTGGCTTTTCCCAATATAGACAAGGGTTCAAATTAAGCACATCAAACTCTCATCAGATATCCACCAGATCATTTGGATTTGGGGCTCATTCTATGCTGTTGTGAAGACCTTATCGATGACATGCACAGTTCTGAGCAAAGATGCATTTCAGTAGTAGCTAATTTATGTCCTTACCAGCTTTTCTCTGTTTCCTGTTGCCTGTTGAAAATCACATAACCATGGTGGGCCTTCCATTCAGAGACTCTTGTTTTACAACTCCATTCAAGCCATGGAGTTAGACTGGGATCAACATGAGAAGCCTAAACAATACTGGGAAGGCCCATGTTCAAACACAACCCCCAACTCACCACTCATTGAAGAGGTAGGCACAATAGCTTTCCCACTGCTTAGCTATTATTTTATGTTCAGTAAGAGTCATTGAGTGGCAAAAGAGACCACTTGTAGACACAGAATAGCTATTTGGTTGGTTAGCTGTTTATTTTGTCAGGGGGGAATGAAAATAAGCTTTTAATTCAAACACAGCCTCCAACAAAATAATCCAAGAGTAAATGAGAAGGAGGTAATAGCTGAAGTGGAGAAAGGCTGGGGAGGCCGAGGGTTTTGGATGAGAGAACCAGAAAGGAGAAAGTGAAAAAGAAGAGATGACGAGGAGAGAGGAATAGGGACAGAAATGACAGAAGCTGGAGAAGAGAAGACAGAAAAGAAAGGAAGAGAGAGCGAAGGAGAAAATAGAGAGGTGTGGGAGAAAGAACAGAGGGGCTAGTGAGGAAAGGAAATTATTAGTGATGCAGATGAATTATAAAACTTTCATGTTTATAGAAAACTCATGGCCCCAGGTTTTAACAAAAAGTGTTCAAACTTGCCAGACTGGGGAAGCAGCAGGACTTCTGGAATGTGTTTAAGTAAGGAGGCCATAGTGTCTCCTAATTTGATTCCAAGAAAATAACTATTTGCCCCACTCAAGGGTATTGGCAAGAGTCATTCCCCAGGTATGTCACCTGGCAGTGAGAGGCAGTCTAAGGGATGCAAAGGCTCACAGGTGGAGATACAGCCTTGCCTCAGAGAAATCTTGTTGCAAACCCTGGAGACTTCCAGACTAAGGCTTTGGACAGGGTTGCAATGACGCTATGTATTTTAGGCAGTGGAAGTTTCCTCCAAATGAAAAAGAAAGGCAAGAGGCTTGGGCAAGTCAGGCAAAGCAAGCTTGGCAGCCAGAGTCTTTGAGTCAACCTCAGGGCAGCCTTTCTGACTTACACAATGCTATGTGGCTCTACACCACCACTGTTCTCAGTCCAACCTTCTTGTTTATAGAAGCTCTGTACACTCACCACATGGGAAAAAGTAGGCATAAGTGGAAGGATGCCAAGAAAACTTCCAGAATTCCTGACCAGTGGCAACAGTCCTAGGACAGGACTGCTTAATGGTTGAAGACAGCTCAAATCCAGACTCATGTTCTTACTAACTGAATTGAATGACTTGGGGGAAGTCACTTCACCTTTCTAAACCTCAATTTCTTCACTAGTATGACAGAAATGCTTGATGTGCATAATATACAGGAAAGCTATTGTTATTCTTTATATTTTTTGTTTGAGTAGATCTCCTTTCTATCTTTTTCCTTGCATATAAATGTGGTCTATGCAATGTATCTGACATAGTCAGAAAGATTTTTTCCAGACCACTTAAAAAAACCCAACAATAATATTTCCTAAATTCAATCTTCAGATCACTTTTCCCTCTGATTCAAGAAGAATATTAGGACCCATCTCTAATTTTTCCTTTCTTTCAACTGAAGAACCTGAAGATGCTTTGCTCAACTGCACAGTCAAGCTGGGAGGGACTGTAGAGGACACAGAAACACCACAAGCAGACATGAGCCATGACAGCTCTTAACAAGGCCCTGGGAAAAACCACAAACCTCACTCAATTAGAGACATGTCAAACAAGAACTTGGTCTATTTTTTTCTCTCACTACCCTCTCCCCACCAAAAAAGAAGTTAGGGAAATGTGAAGGCAGGTCTTTTCATTTGCTTCAGATCAAATGGAAAGACCTCCAGACCTTTGCACATGCTGACATGCTGTTCCCTCTTTTGCCATGCTCTTCTTCCTCAAGTACCTGGAGGAATCACATTCTCTCCTACTGGATCTTTCTGCTCTCAAATGGCTCCCTGCCAGTGAAGCCTTCTCAGATGGCTCTATTTAAAATCGGAACCCCATTGCACCATCACCCTAACCCTCCCTCTTGCCCTTCCCTGCTTCATTTCTTTCCTAGTGCTTATCACCAGCTGATGTTTTACATGCTTTACTTGTGTATGTCTATATCTGCTTTACCTCACTGTAGATTGTAGCCAAAGATAAGACAAAAGGTTTTTGGTTTGTTGACTGCTGGATCCTCATTACTAAGAGCTGATAGAAAGTTCTTGAATAGAATTTATTGCATGAGAGAATGAGTTGTTCATAGCTCCCGCAATCCCTGGCATCTGCATAAAGGTGTGAGAGACCTTATGAAAAATGTTATCCATATTACCAATGAGGAAACTGAGATACAAGGAGTTGATGAGACCTGTCCAAGATTTCACAGCAAAGTTCAGCAATTCAGCTGGACAGAATACCCATTTATCAGTGTTAGGATATAAGGAATTTCCTCTCCATGCTTTAAGGCCTGTTCATCTAGCCTGTCTCAGAAACAGCCTCCAAAATCCAACAGCAGTGTGGGAGCATGGCTGCCATTCTTTGGTCTGCATTGAGTAGCTATGTGAGGTTGGCATGTCTCCCAGGAGTTCTATCCAGCCATCTGCAAAATGGAACAATAAATCCTGCCCTTATCACCAACTAGTGCTGCTCTGAGAATCAACTGAACTCTTTGGAAAGTTTCTTGGCTTCTGGGCAGGGAAGAAAACCTAGTAAGATGTGAGGAGCCCTTATTGACATGTTACGGGGGGGCGGGCAGTGCTGAAGTCAGCATGCTTTCAGTGAGGTTTGGCCCAAAGCCTCTGCAACTTCCCATTCAGATGCTTTCCTGCCACTTGTCACAAGCAAATGGGATGCTGGCTCAGTAAAGGGTAGAACAAGAGATGCTGATGTGTCCATGAATCAAGCACGCTCTCTGCCTGTGGGTTCCTCCTGTCTTGTCTGTCCTCCAGGCATTCCAGACAGACACCTGTGTGCCTTAATTAGACAAAGGGCATTTTCCACCTTCTGTATCCAATGCCTTGGCTTGTGTAAATCTCTCCAGGAAGTATCCCCTTTCATATCCAGACCATTTCCCCTTAAGAAGTTCAGGTGGTTGGGGACTTATTACAAAGTGCTCTGAAGGATGTTGCTGAAGTGCTTCTGGCTTTCTATGGAGTCACTGGAAATCACATCATTATCATTGGTGACTGACACTTGTTTCCTGTTTGCCTCATGCCAGATCTGTGCCAAGCATTCCATGTAGCATATAGCGTTGCTTACTCCTCACAACATTGTGAAGCAGATACTCTTGTTGTACGCACTTCAGAGATGAGGAAACTGAGGCACAGAGTGTTTAAATCCCTCCAAATATTCAGTCACTAAATATCAGAGTGATTATTGAAAGCCAGGCATCCAGCATAGTGGGAAAAGAGCATGATGGCGACGGCTATCCAAAATAAATGTGTGCTTAATATAAATAGTGCGGCACTGTTGCTAGGAGACAGCTGCCCAGCCAGGTACTACATTTCCCAGCACTCCTTGCATGTGGGGTTGGCCATGTGACTAATTCTTACCAAATGGAAATGAACCCGAATTTTTAAGAGGTGAGCAAGTTTCTCCTCTCTCCTTCTTCCCTCCAATGCCTGGTTGCAGAACACTCTAAGGTATATTGCTGGGTGACAGAGCCACAAGACAGTAGAGATTGGGTCCCTAAATCCCACATGACAGGAAGCTGCTTGTTGACCTGCATTGGGCCATTAGATGCATAAGAAATAAGCTTTACTATTAAGTTAGAAGTTGGCAAACATTTTCCTATAAAGGGTCAGAGAGCAAGTATTTTCAGCTTTAAGGGTCAGGGTCATACGGTCTCTGTAACTGTGACCCAACTCTGCCATTGTAGCATGAAAGCTTCCTTAGACAAACTGAAACAAACCCAGTGGGATGTCAGATGCCCAGCCTATCTTTCCTCCCAAAGCTTGAACAGGCCATGAATACAGGCCACAAGCCTTACTGCCTGTGGAAAATCAGGAGGGGGAATCCCCAAAGAGAACCCTCTATTTCCCAGTCTAATAGCACATCTTCCCAAAAGCTTTAGTCACGTAGATTCAAATGAAAAATAGCATTTTTAAAAGAGGACAGAAAATGCTGAATAAAATATTAAATAGAAAAATCCAATGCAGCCCTTAAAAGTTAATGCCCCAACATTTGTTTTGAGGATGAAGCATATGTCTCGCCTCACCTGTGATTAAAAAGTTCCCTATCTTATTCATGCAGTAGCTTCTTTGGTGTTTGCATAGTTCAGCCAGTTAAAGTAGAAAATCCACAGAGGCTACAAGGTCCTAGGCATTTACTGCTGGTGATGGAAATGGACTGCAGGCAGGAAGAAATCATTTCAGAGACTTTCCAAGTCACCTTCACATTCTTGGGTAAATTTTATTTTAATCAAATATTATACAATGACATTTCTCTTGTCACTCAATATTACTGTCAGTTCTGGCAGAAAACACAACAAATACATACATATGGGGGATCCTTCCACCTCCTCTGCTCCAGCAGGTGATGTGATTGTGTTAGCAGCATACTTAGACTTGAGATGCTGCTTCCCTGTGAGGCTCTGAGGTGGTGTGGCCTCCGCCCTCTCCAGTGCTGTACTCAGGCCTCTGCATTGCCATGGGGAGGTAGATATGAAATCCAGGGGGTATTAGTTTCCATCTCCTGCTTGCACCTTCTCTAGCCCTGGGGAATTAACCTGGCACCTGCGAATCCCAGGTAAGTCCCACGCAAGGACCAGGCATTGTCAGAAAAGTTTTGTCACAAATACCTTCTCCTTGCATTCTGTCTTATGCCCAAGACTTTCTCTTTGGGGCTTTTATATTGATTTGTTACCAAAAGGGCCTCTCCATGTTTCTCTTTTTTCTAATTTTCTCCTTCCTCTTTCTTTGCTGAATCTCTACTCTCAGGCCAAGGGGCATTACTTAGAAACTTAAGTGCAGGGTGATCATCTATTACAATCTCAGATACTATTTAAAGGATTCATGGACATGGACAACAGTGAGGTGATAGTGAGGAGAGGGGAGTATAAGGGAACTAAATGGTAATGGGAAAAATTCACAATAATGATTAAATCAAAACTTTTTAAAATGGTAATAAAAATACAATAAAACTTTGTAAGTAAATATACTTAAGTAAAACTACAAAAAGAAGAAGGAGAAGGAGGAAGAGAAAAAGGAGGAGAACACTGCAGAGATACTGCAACGAGCAAAACACAGTTGCTGCTGTCAAGGTTCCTACATTTCAGCAGGAAAAACAAAAATGAGTTTAGAATTTGTTACCAAAAAAGTTTTTTAAAGTAAAGACTGTTTAAGAAGGTGGTATAAGCAGGCACGGCTCACCTCTTCATACAACCATACCAAAATTACAACAAAAATATAGAACAACCATCACTCAGAACTATCTGAAATTTAGTTGAATCGAAGTCTGACAACCATGGAATTACAGAAACTACATCCATCGAGACTGGTAGAAGGGGCACAAACATGAAACAGACTGGTCCCTCACCCACATGTGGTAGATAAAAATTCAGGAGGGTTATCTCAGGAGCAAGGAGTCCCAGTCTTACACCAGGCCCCCTAACCCAGGATTCCAGAGCCAGGAAGATAAGTCCCCACAACTTCTGGCTGCAAAAACCAGCAGAGACTGAGTCAGTGACAGAAATTGCTAGAACCCCAAGGAGTTCTTCTTAAAGAACCCACACACAGACTTACCTACTCAGACTCTCTCTGCGCTCCATCGCTGGGGTAGCAGCTTGAGGGTCATGCAGAAGGAGGCTGAGGTGTCTGGCATCAAGGAAAATAGAGGCTATTGTTTCTTTTCTAGGTCCTATCCCCACAGAGCTGACAGGCTGGTGCCATATCTGAGACTCTATCAACCAAGCTAACACTGTTTGACCTGCCTTTGTGGTCCCCAGAGACTCTGCCCCAACCAACTTACAGGCCTATCCAAGTTGCTTTTCCACACAAATAGCTGGTCTTGGCTCACGCTTCCCAACTTTCTAAATCCTCTCAATCAACAGCTGGCCTCAGTGAGCTACAGGCCTGGCACTAGCAGCAGCCAGCCTAGATTCAGAGCTTGGATTCATCTGGCAATCTCCAAGCCCAGCACCCATAACAGCCATCTCAGATTACTTTATAACTCAGGCAGGGTGACTGCTGGCAAAACACTGGTGGGGCCTGACCTTGGTCTGCCTCACCTGGGAAACCCCAGGGCCATCATACCCAGCTACAAACTACATTCAGAGCACCAACACCATGCCCCTGCACAGCTTATCCTCCACAGACAGTAGAGGTTGGTGATCAGTGGTCATAGCCAATCCTTGCAGCTGAATGGCCTGGGTAAATTCCACCCATTGACCTGCCAACAGAAACCAAGGCTCAACTACAAGAGGGTGTACTCAGTCCATAGGAAAAATGAACCTCAAGTATACAGCTTGGGTGATCAAGGAGGCTGTGCCACTGGACCCTACAGGACACCTACTACATTAAGCAACACTACCAAGATACGGAGTCAAGGCAGCTCTACTTAATACATAGAAACAAGCACAGGGAGGCTGCCAAAATGAGGAGACAAAGATATGTGGCCCAAATGAAAGAGCACATCAAAACTCCAAAAAAGAACTAAATGAAATGGATATATGAAATCTATCAGATGCAGAGTTCAAAACTCTGGTTATAAGGATGCTCAAGGAACTTAGTGAGGGCCTCAATAGGGTAAAAAGATCCAGTCAGAAACAAAGGATACACTAATTGAAATAAAGAGCAATTTACAGGGAAACAACAGTAGAGTGGATGAAGCTCAAGAATCAAATCAATGATTTGGAACATAAGGAAGCAAAAAAAAAAAAAAAAAAAAAACAATCAGAACAATGAGAAGAAAAAAGAATCCAAAAAATGAGGATAGTATAAGAGCCTCTGGGACAACTTCAAGAGGTCCAACATTTGCATCATAGAAGTGCCAGCAAGAGAAGAGAAAGACCAAGAAATTTTAAATCTATTTGAAAAAATAGTGAAAGAAAACTTCCCTAATTTGGTGAAGAAAATAGACATGCAAGTCCAGGAAGAACAGAAAGTCCCAAACAAGATGGGTGCAAGGAGTCCTACTCTAAGACACATCATAATTAAAATGCCAATGGTTAATTAAAGATAAAGAAAGAATCTTAAAAGCAAGACAAAATGAGTTAATTATCTACAGGCAAATTCCCAAAAGACTGTCAGCTGACTTCTCAAAAAAAACTTTGCAGGCTAAAAGGGATTGGCAAGAAATATTTGAAGTCATGAAAAGCAGGAACCTACAGCATAGATTGCTGTACCCAGCAAAATTAACATTTAGAATTGAAGGGCTGATAAAGAGCTTCCCAAATGAGAAAAAGCTAAAGGAGTTAATGATCACCAAACCATTATTATATGAAATGTTAAAAGGACTTACTTAAGAAAAAGATCAAAACTGTGAATAATAAAATGGCAACAAATACATATCTGTTAACAATTGAACCTAAAAAACACACTAAGCAAACAAGAAGAACAGAGACAGAATCATGGATACAGAGAGCATTTTGATGGTTGCCAGATGAGGAGGGGCTGTGGGGGAATGGGTGAAATGTGAATGGGGATTGAGAAGTACAAACAGACAGTTACAGAATAGACACAGGGATGTAAAGTACAGTATAGGAAATGGAGTAGCCAAAGAACTTATACTCAGAACCCAAGAACATGAACAATGGTGTGGGATTGCCTGAGGGAGTGGGGGATGCTGGGTGGAAGGGGCAAAGTGGAAAAAATCAGGACAACTGCAATGGCATAACCAATAAAATATAATTTAAAAACTTAAGAAAGCCTTTTTGGTTTTGTCTCATGCATTGTTCAGACAATGGACTCTGCCATACTAGCTGCTGACATAAAAATATGCTAACACTGATGAGGCCAGAGAGAAATCTGAACTTAGGAAAGTGGTTTGGGGCCCTGGAATTGGAGGGGGAAGGGCCTAGGCTGGAATATTTCTGCCACACATCTCACGTCATTTCCCTGTTCTCCAGCTTTCAATGGCCTCTTGTCACTTCCTGAATTAAATTGCCTTTAAGACCCTACATGATGTGCCCTGGCCAATGTGGTTCAGATTGTTGGAGCATTGTCCATATACCAAAAGGTCACAGGTTTGATTTCCAGTCAGGGTACATGCCTAGGTTGTGGGTTTGGTCCCCAATTGAGGAGTGTATGAAAGGCAACCAACTGATGTTTCTCTCTTGCATTGCTGTTTCTCTCCCTCTTTCTTTCTTCCTTACCCTCTCTCTAAAATCAATAAGCATATTTTTGGGTGAGGATTTTAAAAAATAAAGACCCCACATGATCTGCCTCTGTCACTTCTCTGAATGCATCCTCTATTTCTTCTCTCCAGTCCATTGGCTTCTTTGCTGCTCTTCAGACACACAGAGCCTGTGCCCACCTCAGGGCACTTGCACCTGCTGTATGCTGATTTCTCTTTCCCCAGATATTCATGTAGCGCTGTTCTCATTTCAAATGATCAACACTTCAAGAGGTCCTTCTTACCTAAACAGCAGCTGAGCTTTTCTATTCTTTGCCCCACTGCTATGAATTGAATTCCCCACATCCTCCCAAAATTCATACATTTAAAATCCTAACCCCAAATGGTATGGTAACAGAAGGTGGGGACTTTGAGGTAATCGGGTCATGAGAGTGGAGCCCTCAGGAATGGGATTAGTGCTCTCATAAAAAGATATTAAGCCTCTCTCTCTCTCCCTCTCTCCCCCTTCTCCGATTTTCTTCCCTCTCTCCCTCTTCCCCTCCCTTCCTTTCTCTCTCTCTTTGCTCATCACCACAGCAAGAAGACAGCCATCTGCAAGCCTGAAAATAGGTCCTCACTAAGAACCATGTCTGCTGACATTTTGATCTTGGACTTCCCAGCCTCCAGAACTGTCAGAAACAAATATTTGTTGTTTAAACCACCCAGTGTAGGGTAATCTGTTATAGCAACCAAAATGGACTAAGACATCTACTATCAGTTTTTCTTCCCAGCCCACATCACTCCCTGATACAGTCGATATTCCCATTTGTCTCTGTTGTCTGTCTTCCTCCACTAGAATATCAACTCCAGCTGGTTTTCATGTGGCTGTCAGAGACTAAATCTGATCCTCACCCCCCCACTCCACCGTGGTATGGAAATCTTCAGTGGCTTCTATATACCTTTAAGATAAAGATGCAACTGCCAATAGTGGCCTGCAAGTCCCTGCGTGGTCTTATGCCTGCCTGCCCGCATCCTTACCCTCCAAGCACCAGAGTCTCTGGCATGTTTTCAGATGTTTGCTACAGGTCCTCTGGCCATGAGGTTTGTCCAGGCTGTTCCCACTTTCTGGAACACTCTTCTCTTTTCACCCAGTCACATCCCAGGGTGTGACTACAAGGTTCACATTCCAGTCTCCACATCCCAGTTTCAGTCCATGTCCTCAGGCAACCTTGTCTGACCTCCCAAGTGGATTAACACCCCCCCCCCCCCCCCCTGTTCTCATAGTTCCTTGTACTTTCACAATACAGATGCTCCTTGACTTGCAATGGGGTGACATTCCGATAAACCCATTGTAACCTGAAAATATCCTAAGTCAAAAATACATTTAATATACCTAACCTACTGAACATCATAGCTTACCGTAGCCTAACTTAAACATGCTCAGAACATTTGCATAGCCTTCGGTTGGGAAAAATCATCTACCACAATGAATACACTGTAGAGTATTGACTGTTTATCCTTGTTCTCACATGGCTGACTGGGAGCTCTAGCTTGCTGCCATTGCCCCATATCATGACAGTGTCTTACTGCATATCACTAGCCTGGGTAAAGACCAAGATTCAAGACCTGAAGTATGGTTACTACTGAATGCATATTGCCTTCACACCATCATAAAGTGGAAAAGTTGTAAGTCAAACCAGCATGAGTCAGAGACCGTCTGTACTTACTACAGGATATTGTATATTTATTTAGATGATACCTTTCTCCATATATGCTTCCTCCCCTTTTAGACTTTAAGTCCCAGGAGAGCAGAGAGAGCATGTTTTTGCTCCCCACTGTACTCATAGAGCCCAGCACATAATAGGCTTTCAAGCAATATATGAATGAATAATCAAAGGAACATGACTTTCAAACACACTTGCTAAACCTCAGGCAACAATAGCTAAGCCATAGGGATGACAGACCTCAAAGAGATAAAATGTGTGATGATGCTTTGTAAGTATTAATTGATTTTTTTATTTTTATTTTTCCTTAGATTTTTATTTATTTTGAGAGAGAGGGAGAAATGGAGGAGAAGGAGAGGGAGAGAAACATCAATGAGTGGTTGCCTCTTGTGTGTCCCCTACTGGGGACCTGGCCTGCAACCCAGGCATATGTCCAGACTGGGAATCAAACCAGTGACCCTTTGGTTTGCAGACTGAGCCACACCAGCCAGGGCCAAATTAAGTGGTTATTTAAAGACTTAGGCCTGCCCACTTGTAGGTCTCTCATTTAGCCATTGAATTTGAAACAGAGACACTTTAATCCAAACATCACCTCTGCTAAGTTTCTTTAGTAGCCTTTTATACTATTAAAAGTCAAATCTTATAAGATCTCACCAAGCCAGCAAGTTGGGCATTTGCTGTATGTGTTCTAAGTGCTTTATAAAAATTAACACATCCAGCCCTTGTGAACTACCATTATTCCCATTGTGCAGGTGAGGAAGCTGAGGCATGAAGGAAGAAGAGGACTTTCCAGTAGACACACAACTAGAATGTGGTGGATGGAGGATTTGAACCCAGGCATTCAAATTTAGTCCATGCTCTGAAACATCCTGAAGCAGTGGTAAAACCCACTTTGAATGACTAATGAAGAAACAGTCTTGAAGAGGTCTAGTCATATGTCCTGCCTGACTCCCAGCTGATACTCCTAATATGAGGCCTCTGCTCACATAAAACAATATCCAATGTCCTTGCCCAACAGGGAACCCTTTCTCTGAACCCATCACCATGCCATCCACCCCCCATCCCAGCACACCGGGCTCCATGGACACCCCTAACACCCCAGCTGGTCTGCACTTTTGACTGCAGTTCATCCTGAACTCCTGGGCATATGTTTATATCTGTGTTGCATGTGTTTTTCAAACTTTTTCAGGTGTGCATACTGGTGCTCCCTGTCATGACAACTTTGAGCTGTAAGCCAGTTTTTCCTCAACATTTACCATGATTCTGTCACGTGGAATTCTGTAGAGAGCAGAGGTTACAGAGCAAGGCTTTCGTCAGATAGCCTGGATTCAAATCCTTTGTTCATTCATTCATTTACTCCTTCATTCACTCTGTTAACAAATATTGTGGAGCCCTAGCTCTATGATGGAGCTGCTATGCACTCAGGTTACCATGGGGAACCCAAGAGACAGGGATGCTGCCATCAGGAACTCAGAGCCTGGTGGGAGAAACTGACAGACATGAAGACAGTAAACAAACAAACAAATAAGAAAGCTAGCAATGATGCGAATAAATGGGTTGGTATGGTAGGATAAAACTGAGAGTGGAGGGTTGGAGAAATCTGTAAAATAAAGCCATAATCTGCCCCTGACAAGTTTCATGCCTTTGTCAAATCTCTCAACCCCTCCAGGCTACCATTTCCAAATCTGTGAGTGATGTTGGTAATATCTACTACATATGCAATATGCTCAGAAATGAAATATGCTTTTGTTAAGCCAGTGCTAGGCATTCAAGTATGAACAAGATACCATGTGCAACCTAGGAGGAGTGAAAGACTACATGAAGGCATGCACCACAGCATTAAGGAGACGCCATCCTCAGTCTGGAGCCCTGCCCCTGTTCCTCCAGAAGCAGCCCTCTTTGCACTGAGTCCAGGCTCGTTCACTGCCCACTGAAACAGGCAAGTGCTCTAGCCCTGTCCAGCCCAGCAGCCAACAGTGAGAAAAGTAGGCAAGAGGCATCTTCCTCCTCCCACCTTGCCGTGTAATAGGCTCACTTTTTGCCTATTTTATTTTATTTTATTTTATTTTATTTTATTTTTTATTGGCTATCACCCCAGGTCAAACAACCAGCAAAGAACACCTCACAGGAAGGGCGTGAACCTTGGCCTAGATGGATGTCTTCAGGAAGGCTGACTGCCAATGAAAGCTGAGATCAGCAGCGTAAAGGGCAGGCAGATCTCCATCCTATCCGGCCAAGTCATATTGTCCCCAGAGACAAGGGCCCATTCTTTCTGTGCCTTCAGGCTGGGTGAGTGATCAGGAGAGATTAGAAACTTGGTTTAAAGCTGACTCAGATATAATAGAGATAGGCTTTGGGGAAAAGAATCCTGACTTGCTGGCTAATGGTCAAGGTCAAGAGATAAAGATTTCACTAGTCTTTTAATAGTCTCAGGTGGGAGAAAACTGGTATATCTATTTAAGAAACTGCATTCTTGAAGATTCCCAAAATTTAGGTATCTCCAACATCCCCACAATACACACCCACATACTTTATATATGTATATACATATATGTACACACACATATATAGATACACATACAGACACATGCATAGGATACAAATATGTATATATATGTACACACATATATAATATATAGAGACATACACACATAGACACATGCAGACACACAAATATATAGAGGGATGAATGTATGTATTAGCAGAGAGACACACATGATATACATGTATAGAGAAATACACACATATGTATATGTAGATACATGCATCCACATACTGCTGTTATATCACATACTAACTCTAAAATAATTGTCTAAAATAATTGTCAGTTGTCCTTCATGAAAAATAAACTTATCCCAGCCCTAAGACCTCTACACTTTGAGCTCACCCTGCTTACACTCAATTATTCCTTTCTTTAACATTTATACTTTTCTTCTCATGTTCTACAGTGGTGTTGCTTTCTTCATCTTCCATCATTTAAAAGCCATCTTTGTGATTTCTGCTTTATCTGTGAACCACCCATTTACTAATAATTTATTAGTTTTAAAAATTAAGTTAGTTTTTTCTTAAATAAATTTATTTTGAAAGATACTTTTATCCACAGCATCTTAAGTGAAACACTGGTATCATTCACCATAACATAAAGGCAGCCATAAAAATAAATACAAAGAATGTAAAATAATGCTGGTGAATTCTAGCTGGGGCAGGAGCCTGACAAAAACCTTCAGCTAGAGACCTACTGACATTTTGTTAAGAAG
This sequence comes from Phyllostomus discolor, assembly GCF_004126475.2. Taxonomy (NCBI): domain Eukaryota; kingdom Metazoa; phylum Chordata; class Mammalia; order Chiroptera; family Phyllostomidae; genus Phyllostomus; species Phyllostomus discolor. The sequence continues at coordinate 106,852,191 of NC_040905.2, read as the reverse complement.
GGAAAAAAGCTGGTTTTGGAAACGTGATACTTCTGACTAACACTTTTCCCTTGACATAATCTAGAAAACTGAGAAACAATTTTAAAAGGAAGCTGGTGATTCTGTTGACTGAATCCAGTATTGGTGTGACCCCCTCCGTCAACCTCAAGAACCACCAGTTTGCAGCCCGCACTTTGAGATATAGTGGTTGGGTATCCAGGGATTTGCTGGCTGGGAGCAACCACTTTGAGGGTCACACACAAATGCCTACCAATAATTTGTCCTACAGCAGGCATCCTGAAACTCCTTCTAGGGAGCCCATTAAGTATAAACTCATTCTGGCTTTTAAATCTTTTACAAAATAACATGTTTAGTTTCATCTTCACTTCCCACTGTGTGTCTGTACTTACCTTCTCTTGCTCCTCTTCACATATTCTACCCCCTGAGTAAACGGAATGTCCCCATGTCCTCTAAATAAGTCTCATACTTTCAGCTGTCTACCTCTGCTCCATCCAAAATGTCCTTTCCCACCCATCTCCTCCTAAAGCCCTGCCCACCCTTCAAGTCATATCTCAAGTATCACCTTGCCTAGGAAGCTTCACCTGCCTTCTCCAGAGATGCACACACCCAGGCCAGTGGCTCTCAAACATCAGTGTCCTTCAGCACCACCAGGATTTTCTGATTCAGAGGGTCTTTGGGGAAGCCCAAGAATCTGCATTCCCCAGTGATGGTGATGCTGCTGGTCTGGGGACCACACTTTGTGAACCCCTGCCCCCTGCTTCCAGATAAAAGTGGTGACTGAATGACTATCACCCCCTCACTTGTGTTACTGAGATCAGTGGGTCCACCTGAAACATACCAGGAACTCCCCCTTTTAAATCACTGTGTTTCCCCTGGTGTATTAGTTCGTAGGGCTAATGTAGCAAGGTACTGCAGACTGGGTGGCTTAAACAATGGAATTTTTGGACTGGAAGTCCAAGATCACAGTGTCAATAGGGCTGGTCCCTCCTGAGGGCTCAGGGCTGTTCCATCCCCTCTCCTAGCTTCTGGTAGCCTCAGGCATTCCTTGGTTTGTAGATGGCACTCTCCGATGTATGACAGATGAAAATATCAGTTCTTACTATTTTTAAAAATTCGATGTGCCTTTGCATCATGTTCCCTCTGTATGTCTGACTCTGGGTCCAAATGTCCCCCTTTTATAAGGACACTAGTCATTTTGAATTAGGGTCCACCTAATGACCCCATTTTAACTTGGTTATCTCTGTAAGGTCTCTATCTCCAAATGAGGTCACATTCTGAGGTCCTGGGAGTTAACTTCTACATATTTTTTTGGGGGGGGGGGGGCGGGCACAGTTTGACCCATAACACCCTGTCAAGTAACATCTCTAATGTTCAGAGGATCATGCTGTGGAGATAAATAATTCACTTGCCTTGATGACACATCATCTCATAGATGTCCCTCATCACCGGTCCAAGCATCAGAATTTGGGCTACTGGGGAATTCTGCTCGGGTTAGCAAAAGTGGATTGCTCATGTTGTTATGCAATGTGCTGACCTGGTTGGTAATTTAAATGAAAGGGCGTTGGTAGCTGTGTAGAACTTTGGATCCTCATCTCACCAATGCTTTTCTTTATATGGCTTTTTTTCTTGATAGATTAAAAAAAAAAGGGCCCTGTTATGTAACTGCATTCCATTACACTAAGTTAACTAAAGCGACTCGAAGCCCTTCTGTGGAAACACAGTGATTGCCTTTCCCTTACCTGCAGTAAATGCCCCTGACCTGCAGCTCCCCATCCAGGGTCCAGCCCTGCCCCTCTCCATCTCACACACATTCAGCACCCAGAGTGATGTTTCTAAAGAGCATGTCTGACTACGTCACTCCCCTGCTCACGATGCTTTAATGCCCCTCCTTCCATCCTAAGATGAAATCTAAACTCAACAGGACATTTGAAGGTCTTCCTTATTCTGTGTATGGCAACTCCTCTACTCCCATTTCTAGCCCTCCTCCACACCTGGCTGTCCTTCCAGACAGGCCCAGATCCTTGCAGCTACTCTCAGCCTGTCACCCTCCATGCAATGCCTTTCCCTCTGCTCTGCCGAGACCAGGATTTGTGGAGGCTCTGGCGACCTTTGGGGCCTGATCATTCTGCCTTGTGAGAAGATGTCCTGTGCACTGCAGGATGGTTAGCAGACATCCTGGCCTTTACCCACTAGGTGCCGGTAGCAACTACTCCCCACCTCCAATTGGGCCAAACAAAAATGTTCTTAGACATTGACAAATGTCCCCTGGCCTAGATAACTCCAAGTGGTCCATTAAAAATCAAGGTGGTGTCACCTCCTCTAGGAAGCTCTCTGCCCTTCCTCCAGGCCCCACAGTGCAAAGATTATACCACATCCCTCACACTGCAAATTGACTGCATGTTTACTTTGGGTCTCCCCCCACATTAGACTGGACCACATATGCTTCTACCTTGTGTCTCGGGTGGCAGCACAATGCCTGTTTGAGCAGGGCTACACTCTAGCGTTGTATTTATAGACCAAGTAAGTAAAAAAGTGAGTGGATAAGAAAGGGAGAGATGGGGGTTGGTCCTGCCCCCTGCTACCAGATGTAAAAAGGTTTCATTGCCTACAGCATATTCTTAGTTCTTCTCATACTCACCTCTCAAAGGTCAATGAGAAGACACACATGCAGAGGATCCATATATGAATCGCACTCCAACCCCTCACCAAGCCTGCTCTCTATCCCTGGGGCCTCAGATAAATGTTGCTTTTATAAAACCACAGTTACTAGGGGTTTTTTTTCTTTTTAAACCTTAAAAGATAGGTTTTGGGGGGTTTTGTTTCTTGTTTTTTGTTGTTTTTAGGCAAGAATCTAAAGATTTCTAAGGCTAATCTCCCCAGACACAGGATAGGAGCAAGGTTTATCAATGCTGCCACCTACAGAGCAGCAGGGCAGCAGAGAGACAAGCAGCAGAGGGAACAGGCTGGAGGGGTCAGCAGGAGCCCCTCCAGAAGATCACCGTGGTGTCAGTGCCGTGGAGGGGCTGGCTCCTGGCCTCTCAGCTAGTGACAGAAGACTATCTTTCAGAAAAGCTCTGAGAACAGGGCGACAGGCTGAAATATGTCCCCTCTCTTAGCTATTTACAAAAGAGCTAGGCTGAAGGAGAGATTACAACCCCACACACTCAGCCATATAAACTCATAAATACACACATACTCACAAACACAAATATATGCATTCATACTCCCCCAAACACACTATACATTCATGAAACACACATTACAGGCAGACTGTACACACTCTATCTCAAACACATAAAAACACATCACAAGTAAATGCAAGGGAGAGGCAGCTGTGGGAGGAGATGCAGCTGTGGGAGGAGATGCCACTGTGAGAGAGATGTAGCTATTGGGGGAGATACAGCTGTTGGGGGAGATGTAGCTGTGGGGGAAATGCAGCTGTGGGAGGAGATGCTGCTGTGGGAGGAGACACATCTGTGGGAGGAGATGCCACTGGGAGGGAGATGAAGCTATTGGAGGAGATGTAGCCGTAGGTGGAGATGCTGCTCTGGGGGAAGGTGCAGCTGTGGGGGAAGGTGCAGCTGTATGGGAGATAGAACTGTGGGAGAGATGCAGGTGTGAGGGGAGATACAGCTGTGAAGGGAGCTAGATATCTGGGATGAGGCTTGGAGGTAGCACACTGCTCCTGGTGAGGCATCTGTGTTTGGCAACTGATCAAAGCCTGTGTTTCCTTTCTGTCTCAGGTTTTGGGAGAGGGTTTTCTCAGTGCTTCCTATAAGCCCTCCCAAACCTCTACCTGAAACCAAAGCGTCCTGGCAAAGTAACCACGCTTGACTCACTCCCCTCTTTCTTCAATGCTCACTTTCCAACCACAAGTGATTATCCGAGTGGGTGGGTTCCAGGTGTTAATTAACAACAATTAACGGGTGCTTTTTTTACTTCAATAAATTTTATCACCTTTATACTTTGAAAAGTGAATTTAATATGAAAGATCTCACTTCTTCCATGAGACCTTCCCAGTTTCACAAGCTTCTTGTTCCAACAACTCAGCCTACAAACAGTATATAATGCAGAGTAGGAATTCCAGAGAGGGAGGTGTGCAAAATAAATCTTAATGAATTTTGAATCATATTTTCAATGTTCTGGGTGGGGTGTGGGCTTGATAATTAGGGAGAATCTTCAGTAAAGTTTCAATAAAGTGACAAATCTCTTTTGTAAAGAGATTACTCACTCTGCTGTACCTACTCCCTAAAGCTAAATTATTATATAAAAGCCTGACTTTGAACAAGCTAACCAAGTTTCTTAAGGCAAGTCACTGTGCCCCAAGCTCTTTGAAACATAAGTATGCCTTAGGCAAGCACTCTAAGTGAGGCCTCTTACTAGCACAGGTCTTCTGAAGGGTTGTTAATGTCTGTGAACTTGTTTCTTTCTCTGTAAAATGAAGATAATGTTGCTTGTCTTCCAGGAGTGTAATAAGGGCTAATACACACACAACATGTGGTACATATTAGGTGCTCAATAAATGCTGGCTGATACCTTGGATATGATCACATGTTCTTTCCCAGTTCCCATCTCTGACTGTGAATTTAACCCTTTCCATGGAGCCCAATTCAAATCCCATATCCTAGTGAAGTCTCTTCACGAATGTGCTCATTGGAAGTAAACTGTGTCCTTCTGTAATCCACACCCACCCTCTGGCACTTTAGCTGATGTCCCTCTCCAGGGCACCATTAGCTTTCTATATTGGAGTATAGTCTCCAGCACATTTTACACTCCCTTTTTACCATAATTGCCAGGGTCCATTTCTAACCGATCTTCACATCCTCCTCAGTACCCAGAACAATGAGATGCATACAGTAGGAGCTCCATGTGGGTTATTCATGTTAGTAAGGTAACAGCATGGCAGACCTAGTGGTTGGCTCGCTCCCCAACATGCACTCCACCCTAACCACAAGGTAATTGTTCTAAAACAATTGTGAAATTTCCAGTATACCAGTGACATGGTAGTTTTAAAACACATCCACAGCCCTGGCTGGCATGGCTCGGTGGATTGAGTGCCAGCCTACAAACCAAAGGGTCTCCTGTTCGATTTCTAGTCAGAGCAAATGCCTGAGTTGCAGGCCAGGTACCCAGTGGGGGTCGTATGTGAGAGGCAACCACACATTGATATTTCTCTCCTCTTTTTCCTTCCCTTCCCCTCTCTAAATATAAATAAGTAAAATATTTAAAAATAAAAATAAAATATGTCCACAAAAAATTTTATAAACTCTTTCCCACCCTTCAAAAGGAGAGAGTGACCCCCTCTTGTGCACTCAATGATTCACTCCTAATAAATGGAATCTGGCAGAAGTCACAGCCTGAGACTTCTAAGATGAGATCAACAAAAACACTGGCTCCCTTTTTTCTCTCCTATCATTCACACTGGCGGAAGCAGCTGCCATAACATGAGGATGCTCAAGTAACCCACGGAGAGGTTCTCAAAGTGAATAAATGAGGCCTCCTGCCAACAGCTCCATGAGCAAGCCATCTTGGCAACAGGTCCTCCAGCTGTGGTCTGGACTTTATACAACTGCAGTCCTGGCCAACATACTGACCAGAACCTTGCTCTTGAATTCCTCACCAAAAGAATCTGTGAGATGAAAATGTTATTGTCTCAGGCTGCTAAGCTGGGGGATTATTCATTAGGCCCCAATAGCTAACATGCATTCCATCAGCACATGGTTCAGGAATTTGATCCAGTCCTGGAAAATGACACCTTAAGAGGAAGCCGCTAAAGGAGAGGAGGTTCTGGGGAAGGCTTACTTGCTCACTCCTAAATGGGCCATAGAAAGGTGAAGTCCCTCTTCTGTGTCTGGATATGATACCCCAAACCTCAGAAATACCTTTGGTACCAGTCTGTCAGTGAAGCCAAAACCAGGGACTGTAGGGTGGAGAGAAGGAAAGAAACTTGGCTCTTGACAGTGACACTGAACCACTGAACCCAAGGATCCCAAAGCCTGATGTGAGATAATAAATGTATACATTGTATGGGCTATTTTAAGTCAAAGTTCTTTCGCTTGCAGCTAAGCACATCCCAACTCATTCATAGTAACATTTAATGGGCTACCTGGACTTCACAATAAGCACTATCCTTGACACTTCCCATAGATTGTAGATAAACTCTCCAGGATTCTATAGTTTAGGTATTAATATCCCTATTTTAAATATGAGGAAATTAAAGTTCAAAGAGGTTAAATAACTTGTTCCAGGTCACCTAGCTATTAAGAGGCACAACTGGGATTCAGTGCATGCCTGTGGAACTCCCAAGTTCGCATTCTTTCTAATACATCGTTCTGATGAGCACAATGGCACACTAAGAAAGCTCTTCGAGATAAATGTTAACTCCTCATCTTTGTGGAGAGCCCAACACTGCCCTCTGCCATAGAGCTTCCCAAAGCTGGACAGGTCTTGATGTGATTTTCCACTGCTCACTATATAAGGTATTATTTCTCAATATCCTACAAAGGCACCACCAACCTTCAATTATCTCAGCTGGGAATGCTCTCACAACCATTCTAGCCATGGTGAAGGCTCCCTGATCTGAGCCCCTACTGTGCTGATTACTAGAACTACAATTTAGTGCTCAAGTGCTTTCAAATTGTTCAATCATCCTAACCTGACCCCTATCAACCCAGTTTTTTTTTATTGTTGACTATTACAGATGTTTTCCCATCCCCCCACTTGGCCCACCTCCACCCAGCCCTTGCCCCTCTCTCCCCTGGCCGTCCCCACACTCTTGTCTGTGTCCATGGGCTATCCATATGTTCTTTGGAGTAAGCACGGACCACTGTGAATGGTTCATCGAAACACAAGAAAAACATACACAGAGACAACCAGGTCCTGTTGAGGAATAGGGAGAGAATGGCCACCCTCTCTCAAGTGGGGAGAGTGCCCCATGTCCATACCCAAGCAGATTTTTATTGAGAAAACAGACTTAGTTTGTGGATTCACAGTCTGGCAGAAAAGATCAAAAGATGCAGGCAACTTACAAAGGTAGGGACAGAACTCCTGCTGTGATTCTGGGCAAGGTTTGTGGTCTTTAACATATGAAAGGGCTACAGGTTCCAAAGGTTTCCTGCCTGTGCTTTTAAATTCTAAGTTAATAACATCCTCCAGCAAACAGATCTCACAGGATCTTGCATATTCTATGTCCCAGGCCTGATTGCCCCAGGGACCTGCCGGTTCTGGTCTGGACTGCACTGCCCCTGCAGGCAGAACACAGAGGCAGCCAGGAGACTTGGATTTCTCACATCTAAGAACAAAGACTCGGGCTTTGACAAAGCCAAAGGGTGTAGGGGTTGATGTTGATCACCCCTTCATTTCCACAGCCCCATGAGTTACTTCCCTCAGGCCATCCCACGTGATTGTGTCTGTCTTAGATTCATTCTCTTTCTTAGAGAATTGTTACCCATCATTGACTGCCGATCACGCAAAAGGGAAGCCAGGCATTAGAACAGGCAGCGTTCATGCCAGGGAAGTAAGATTTGGAAGTGGCTCCTGGTCCAGAGGTCTTTCACTCAGCCTAAGTCACGGGGGGTTACAGCTTCTTGAGACCAGGCAGGGTGGTCCCCAACACTTTGGCTAATCTCTTCACCTTCCTTTATCTACTCCCCCTTCCCCTCTGATAGCTGTCAGTCTGTTCTGTGTATCCACGCCTCTGGTTCTATTTTGTTCATTAATTTATTTTGTTCATTAGATTCTACATATAAGTGAAATCATATGGTATTTGTCTTTCTGTGACTTGCTTCTTTTGCTTAGCATAATAATTTCCATGCTGCTGGAAAGAGTAAGAGTTATTTATGCCTAATATTTTCATACCAAGACTCAGGCTGAATAACAGAAACATCTGGCACAGAATTGGATCTTAAGAAACAGTAGGAACCATAATGTGGTTGCTAATACATACACACTTTCACACTGTCTGATCAATGGAAAGGGCTACAATATTATTTTTAAGATCATGTCTATGTGACTTTTTGCTGCATCGTGAAGTTTGGCTTGCCCTCCTTTATGCCTCTTCTTTACTCCATGTTTTTGCTCAATGCTTGTGAGGTCTTTCCTAATGCCATTCCTGAGCCCTCAAACTAAGTCATTCTTCTAAGCTATCAGTGTGTTCTGCATATATCTTCAATAAAACAAGCATCATATTGCTTTATGATCATCTGCTCTGGAAAAGCTCTTGGCGAATCAGTTATGTGAAAAACTATACTTTCAATCCCCCAAGTACCAATGGCTTATATTCAGCAAATTCTCAATAAATGTTAATGAAATGAACAAACACATTTATCATTCACATGCTATCCAATGTCTGCTATGTTTCTGTAATGGTTATCACTGGTCTTACTCAATACATTGCAATTAGATGTTTAAAATTGTCTCCTCTATCAGACTGTGAGTTTCCAAGGGCAAGGAATGGCTTCTTTTCACCGTGTGTGTCTCTAACATCAAACACAGGGCACAAGACAAGTACTCAAATATTTGCATATAAATGTGTGATGACTGCTATCTGTTTAGTCAAGCATTAAAATAGGTACAGTTCCCCAATCAATGGCCAATGAATTATTGAACAATACAAAGCAACTGGTCTTGAATTAAACATTTACTATACATAATCATCTGGGAGAAAAGAGTTCAAAGAGAACTCTTTTTAAAACAAATTTTGGGGGACAATTAGTTGATGTCATGTGCTTTTTTGAGTTGGTGGCAGCTTCTTGACAATTGGCCAAAGCCTTCTTTGGAGACTTGCATCGCACATTTGCAGACCTGATTCAAGGATTTCTGTTAAGGTTTGCCTGTGAAAATGTATCCTGGGAGTTCATAACCATAAAGTGGCATATTTAAAAAATACAGATACCCTCTCCACCAAAAAGAAGCAAGTTTAAAATGTTCTTCCCCTTATGTTTGCCAGGGGTCTCTGGCTAGTTCACATTCTTTGGCACAGCAGGCTCCCACTCAGGCCTCTTTGGAACTGGCCTGTGCTGCTCAAGCTGCAGAAGAGGGAGGTTCAAAGTGGGACACAGCTTCACCATCAATTAATCCCAACTGATCTCCTGCCAGAGGTGACGTTCTATCCTCAGGGTTTGGCAGCAAGCCTGATGTAGATAAGAAATGCCAGACTGGGTCAGACCAATGGCCCGTTCAGGCCACGGCACTGTCTGACAGGCATCCAGAGACGTTTTGTAAAAAAGAGCTGCACCTGCCTCCTATGACATCAGTCGTCAACAATATACAAAAGTCCTTCCGTAGCAAATTATCTTGGTTGCCCACCCACTTTCTATATCCCTCTTCTTCCATGCTGATGGACTCCCCATTTTGTTCAGGTGTTTACCCTGCCCCATGAAGCTCAAATTAAATCCTTTCTTCCCTATATCAGGGGTTCTCAACCTCAGCACTGTTGATTTGCACCAGATAATTCTTTGCTGTGGGGACTGTCTCGTGCAGTGTAGGGTATTTTGCAGCTTCATGGCTCCTATATGCTAAACACCAATAGTAACCTCCCCATACCCAGTTGCAACAACCAAAAAATATCTCCAGACCTTATCCTTAAGGAAGAGGGAGAGAAAATTGCCCCCCAGTTGAGATGCACTGCTCTGAGCCAATATGATATACCCATTGCCTCAGCCAGTGATTGGTTTAGGGGTGAGCATGTGATCCATTTCTGACCAATGAGACATGAAGGGAAGCCATCTTGAGGGCTTCAGAGAATTTTTTTCCACTCACGTCTTATGAAATAGAAGGCCCTTCTTTTTCTGGTTGCTGACTTGTCTCAATCTGTGACTCGGAACTGCAGCATGCATCTCATAACTACCCTGAGAACACAGCCAATGAAAAGAATGAAAAAGATGAAACTGCTATTTTTTTTCTTAAATCATGCCTCTTCAGTTGATTTAACCAACCCTAGGACCACCATGCCTCAAGACTTATTTTAAAGGTTTTATTTATTGATTTTTAGAGAGAGGATAAGGAAGGAAAAAAGAGAAAGAAACATGGATGTGCAAGAGAAACATTGATTTGTTGCTTCTCGCATGCCCCCAGCCAGGGAATGAACTCCCCGAAACCCAGGCATGTTCCCTGATGGGGAATTGAACAGATGACCTTTTGGTTTGAGGGACAACGCCCAGCCCACTGAGCAATACCAGTCAGGGAAATACCTCAAGACTTTCTGTTACGTGAGATAATAAACATCCTCAATGATGAAACAAATTTGACTTGCGGTTTTATTACTTACAGCCAAAAGCATCCTAACAGATGTACCTTCCTATCTTTTCTATAACAAATCCATTTTGCCCCTCCACTCATACGTAGATCAAACACCATCTTTAAATGAGTTCAGAAGCTGAGTTGGATAATTTAAAGAGCCCTGGACTCTGAGTCAGACAGAGCTAAGTTCAGGCAGCTGCTCCATACATGTCTCTGTTATCTTCAGAAGTCACTTAATTTCTCTAATTTCTAACAATAGCAATACTATCAATTCTGCATTTTGGGGGGATTTTAGGATTGTTACATGAGATAGTGCATATGAAAAATACTAGGTGAACTCTAAATCACTCATGATTATTATTTTATTTTCAGTCCCTACCACCCTTTGAAGAGTGGCCCATCTACACATGCACCACACAACCGTCAGACATTCTGCTAACATTTATTAAGCCTGACATTAAACTAAGCCCTGCATCAATCCCAACCGTTCCCCCAACCTTGGCACTGTTGACAACTCTGTGTTGTGGAAGACTGTCATGTGCATAGTAGGGTATTTAGCAGCATCCTGACCTGAACCCAGCAGAGGCTGATAGCACTTCCTCCCCCAGTCATGACAACCAAAAATGTCACCAGACATTGACAAATGGGGAACATTTGTCCCTGAAGGACAAAACTGCCCTTCATTGAAAACCACTGTTATAGATGATGGAGATATATAGATAAAATGATTTATCCCTAGAACTCAAGTAATTTACATTCTTGCATAAGCAATCACTTGTTTTTATACTATAAAACTACCACAACCATTATTTGGTAGCAGATAGATCATAGATATAGATTCAAATGCTGACTCCACTCTCTGCTAACTTGGGGACATTACTGTCTCAATCTGTTTCCTCATCCATAAAATGGGGATGATAAAACCTACCTCTCTGGATCATTCCTAGAATTAAATAAAATAATGAGTGAAAAACCCTTAAGAAAAATGCTGCACATACCATTAGTACTTTGTTGTATATGAGACATTTTGGTGGAGAATGCTACACCAAAATTCCTTCAGATCTTCTTACCATTTCAGCAAGACCAGCTTGACTTCTGAGACCCAGCACCTGCATCTTTGTCAGAGAGCAACTCTGCAGGTATGGGACCCCACATTGCCCAGACACTTCTGACTGACCTGCATACCCCACCCTGGGGCAGCCCTTAACTGATGACTAAAGGGTATGGGAGTATAAATACCCCAGCTCCCTCATTCCTTGGCAGGGGTTCCTAGGCAAATGTTTTACATTGATTCCTAAAGGATTCCTGCAGCATTGATGTTTAGTTGCCCACTATGGTATCTGGCTGAGTACCATACTCCTAATTAGAGTCTTTCCCCTCCTTATATCACCTCCACTCTCTCCCACCAGTGCCTCTGCATACCCTAGACAAACCAGTTTTGCTCAGACCTTACTCAGCATCTGTTTCTAGGTGAAAACCAACTGAGATACTTCCTCTTTAGTTTAGTGATTAAGATTATGGACTCTAGAGATATACTGGTTAGAATCCCATTCTCAACACGTATTAGTTTTGTAGCTTGGGCAAGTTATTTAACCTCCCCATGACTCCATTTTCTTTCTGTAAAATGGAGATAATAATATCTACTTTACAGAGTTATTATGATAACTAAATGAGTTAATATTTGTTAAATACTTAAAATTGTGCCAGATACCTACTAAGTACCACCTAAGAAATTATTCATTTAAACTCCTTCATACTGAATCTCAGCCTCCTTGGCTGCCTGGGTTAAGTTTTCAGCACTTGAGATTGCTGCCCACCATCTCAAGCAAGCACGTCAGGAATTGCGTAAGAAACTAATTTCTGAATACAGCAAGAAAGAAACTTGGCCCACTTGCCCCAAGCACAATTCCAGTCTTCGCTGGTGAAGACATATGTGGGGACATGCTGCTTACAAACTACCTGGATTCCTGAACTTGATTTAACACTCAGAAAGCGTGTCTAGATAAGTCTGCATCTGTGGAATAACCCCTCTGTCCTAGGAAACAGAGCACATATATCACTGTCCCCAAATGCTGACATACCCAGCACTGTGGCCTACAGAAATGGGCATTCCCTAGGCTGTGAAAAAGGCAAGCAACGGTCCAGCCTGAAAGACAATCACACTCACCCCACTTGGCCTCCCCTGGGTCACTCGCTCAAGATGTCTCAATGCATAAAGGATTTCTCTCCCCACTTCTTCTCTCCATTTCAAACTTGTAGGTCTTCTGTTTTCCAAAACCTTTTGACTTTGCAGTTGGGATCTCAATGTAAGCTCCAGGGCTGAGTTCTACATGCTTGTCTCCTCCTGATACACAGGAAAAAGCAGAGCAAGGCTTCTCTGGTCCCAGCACTTGCCTGTTCAATACTTTCCCTCATCTGAGCTGTTTGCCTCTCAGTTCTTTCTATTCCAAAAGAGAGCCAAGGGGAAAGAAAATCTATAATAGCATTTTAATTTTCTGGTATGTCACACTCCATACTGAAATAGCCCTTCCAAAGCTAAGAGTGCCTCTTGGCAAAAGCCCATTGAATTTTAGAGAATGTTATCATCCAGAAAGACCAGAATTTTGTTTTATAGGTAGTGGGGTGACTTTGAGCAGATGGATTGCCTACTTATTTATGTAAATTTATTTTTAACTTACATTTTAGAGTCCTTAATTTGTGCCAGACATTGTGCTAAGCATTTTATATTCATTGTTTCAAATGTCACCTTCTCAGTGAGCCCTAGCTTGACTACCTTATTTAAATGGCAACGCCTTGCCCAGCCTTCCCTATTCTCCTTCCCTACTTGATTGTTCTGCATCACACTTAGCACCCCCCAATATGTTATATACTTCACTCATTTATTTTGTCTCTTTCCCTGATTAAAATGAAAGCTTTATGAGGGCAGAAATTTTCTATTTTTTTGCCAGCAGTGCTTAGCTCATAGGAAGCATTCAATTAATACTTGCTAAATCAATAAATGAATGAATGAATTAAATCCTTCTGATAACCACAGCAATCATCATACCCATACCATCATACCTGATAGGCAGAGTAATGTCCCCTTATACACAAGATGTCCATGTCCTCTTGCCAGAAACTTGTAAATATGCTACCCTACCTGGCCAAAAAGACTTAGTAGATGTGATTAAGGCTTTTGGTATGGAAGATTACCTTGAATTATCTGATTAGGCCCAATGTAATCACAAGTATGCTTATAAAAGGGAAGCAGAAGTGTTAGAGGGAAAAAGAGATTTGAAGATGCTATGCTGATAACTTGAATACAGAAAAAGGAGCCATGAACCTAAGGAATGAAAGCAGGAACCTTGAAAAGCTGAAAAAGATAAGGAAACATATTCTGCCCTGGAGTTTCCAGAGGAATGTAGCTCTGCTTTTACACATCTGGATTTTAACCCAGTAAGATCTATTTTGAACCTTGGTCTTCCAGAACATATACTTTATAAGACAATAATGATGCTTCACTTATAGCTGCTAAAATTTTTGGTAATTTGTCATAGCAACAAGAAGGCACTAATACATCCATTACTCAGATAAGGAAGCCAAGACTTGGCATTGTGTCCCAGGTCCCACAGGTAGTTAAGTGGAGGAGCATAGATGTACACACAATCAACCTAACTCCAGAGCTCTTCCTCTTAATTCCTGTACATCACAGGAGTTGGAGCTCAGTGTATTAGTCAGATGAAAAGAAAAAGACTGTATGAAACACTTAGCTCCTGGATTTGGAGTGTTGGAGCTCTTATACCATGTTCATTCACTCTGCAATTACTTCAGCACTGATCATTTTGCACTTTGGGGTGTACTTTTTCCTCTGCGTGGAATTACCACACCCCAATTCAGATGACTACAGTCAGCAGTAAAAATGCACAAATAGGAACAAGACATGGTTTCAAATGTGTCTCAGAGAACAGTGGAGCAGACAGAGTCATAAGTGAGTAGTACTAAAACACTGAGAAGGTGCCCTGGCTGGGTGGCTCAGTTGGTTGAGCATCATTCCATGCACCAAAAAGGTTGTAGGTCCGACTTCCAGTCAGAGCACATATCTAGGTTACAGTTTCAATCCCTGGTTGGGGTACTACTGATCAATGTTTCTCTCCCACATTGATGATTCTTTCTCTTTCCCTCTCTCTCCCTTCCTCTCTCTAAAATCAATACATGTATCCTTGGGAGAGGATTTTTGAAAAACACCGGAAAGGTAGATTCCATGGGTGCAGGGACATCACCTTTTCACAGGTGTATCCTCAGAGTCTATAGCAGACTCACACATAGTAAGTGATCAATAAATATTTGTTGAATGAACAAATTGTGAAGAGTTACTCAAAGTAATTTTATGGTTTCAAAATCTTCTCATAAATGGCTTTCTTTCAAGCAAGTAACATTTATCTTATGATTTAGAGTTTCAATATTTATGTAATCATCAGCTCACAATGTTGTGTTGTTTTGTTCTTGATAGTAAAACTGGAATGATCATAAAACATCAGCAAGAGGGAGACCATGAAATTCACAGAGTCTGCTTCTCTGTTTCCTCCCCCTCTGTTTGCAGAGAGCCCACTCCCTTCCTGCACCTCAGCAGAGCAAGGAAAGCATGGGCATGCATAAGGTCAATGTTGCCTAAGCTCTTGGGACTCACTTTTCTCCCTGGGTTTATTGAGTTAAAATTGACAAATAAAACTGTATATATCTAAAGTATAAACTGTGATGATTCTACATATGTATACATTTTGAAATGATTACCACAATAAAGTTAATTAATACACCTATCATTTCATATAGTTACCTTTTACTTCTTGGTGAGAATGCCTAATATCTACTCTTTTAGCAAATTTCAAGTATAGAATACAGTATTATAATCACCATGTTGTACATTAGATCCTCAGTAATTATTCATCTTGTAACTGAACATTTGCACCCTTTAACCAGCGTCTCCCCACTTTTCCCCATTTTCCAGCCCCTGGCAATCACAATTCTATTCTCTCTTCTATGCATTCACAGTTCAAGTCTATGAGTTTAACTTCTTTTTTCTTTAGATTCCATTTATAAGTGATACCATATACAAAATTTTTCTTTCCCTGTATGGCTTATTTCACTTAGCATAATGCCTTCCAAGTTTACCAATCAAAGTATTTTTTACAGTGCTCTAGGCATACAAAACTGGAAGAGATTAATTCTGCCTTCAGTGTGTGTATGTGTGTGTGTGTGTGTGTGTGTGTGTGTGTGTGTGTGTGTCTGGAGGGTCAGGGAGGAGAGATATCAAAGAGTGGACCATTTGAATTGAGCTTTGCTAGATTTCTAAGATCAATCAAGGAGAAAGGGCATTCTAGACACAGGAACAGCATGATCCAGACCAAGGAGGTAGAAAAATACTAGAGAAAGCAGAACATTCCAGGGTGAGTGCAATGTTGGACAGGCGGCTCACAAGATGGGGAGAGAGATGAACAAGGTCCTACCTGATTTGTGGGGCTGACCTGCTCCTGTCAGCCATGGGGCCAGCTCAGATGTTCAAGCATAAGGGTGACATGGTTAGATAGGTATCTTATAAAGAGTACACTTGCAGCAGAAGAAAAACAACCACCACTAAACAAACAAACAAACAAACAAACATCTCTTCTGTCTGTGCCAAGAGATCCCAAGCTATCTGAAGACTTCAGCAGAAAAACTGCAGAACTGTCATGAACTGAAAAGGTAAGTCCCTTAAAGACTAAGATCGAGGCCAGAAGACAATGTCACAGATGCTGGGAGCAAAACATCGTCAAAAATTTCCAGAGGTTATTAAATCTTACTGCGAATAACAAAAAGATAATCTTAATGATAGATGTATGTATTCTCCTGGTCGTTTGAGCCATTCCCCATTTGTAATAGAAAAGAAGAGGAAACTAATTTTCTTAGAACCTATCACATTTAATTTTCCCATTAAGGCCTGTGAGGTGGACGCAGGTATCACCATTTTATGGTTAAAAGGACTAAGGATCCACTGTGTGAAACAGTATCGCGGTTACTCAAATATTAAAAACAGAACTACCATATGACCCAGCAATTCCACTTCTGGATATTTGTGCAGACAGGATATCAGAGAGACATGTACTCCCACATTCACTGCAAAATTATTCACAATAGCCAAGACATGGAAACAATACTATGTGTCTGTCAATGGATAAAGAGGATTTATATATATATATATATTTGACAGAATCTTATTCAGTCATGAGAAAGAAAAAAATCCAGCCATTTGCAACAACATGGATGTACCTTGAGGGTATTATGCTAAGTGAAATAAGACAGAGAAAGACAAATACTGTATGATCTCATTTATATGTGGAACCTAAAAAAGCTGAACTTGTAGAAACAGAGTAGAGTGGCGGTTAATAGAAACTGGGGTTAGGGATATTGGGAACATGTGGTTTAAGGTACAAACATGCAAATAGATATTAAGTCCTGGAGATCTAATGAACAGTATAGTGATTATAGACAATAATACTGTATTATAAACTTCAAAGTTGTTAAGAGATTATATCTTAATTGTTTCTATCACAAAAAATAAATGGTAATTATGTGACACGATAGGAGTATTAGCTAACACTACACTGGAAATCATATTGCAAAATATAAAAGTATCAACACATTCTAGTTATATGTTAATTATATCTCAACAAAAATAAATTTTAAAAAAAGAAGAAGAAGAAAAAGACTAAAGAGTTTGAGCCATGAGTATCAGATCAGAGCTGGAATTTGAACCTGAGAACTAAAAAACCTGTGCTCCTTGCCATAGCTATAGCTCTCTATTACATTCAAAATAGAAAAAATATACACACATATATATATATATATGTATATGCTATATATAGATAGCACTTAGGAATCCCAAACAAGATATGTGACACAGTTATAGAGATGTTTTAAAACTCCATTGAATATGTTAAAATATGTCCCAAATAAGTAAAAAAGCTACATCATGGTCATGAATAAAAAGATTTCCTATCAAAATTTGATTTTCTCTAAATTAATTTATAAATAAAATAGAACTTTAATCAATCAATGGAATTTTATAGAATATGACAACCTAAGTACAAAATTTATATCTAAGGATAAAGGCCCATAAGAGAAAAGAAAATTATGATAAGAAAAAGTAGAAAGACTTGTTTTCTCAGAAATCAAATCTTATTATAAAGGTACATT
Organism: Phyllostomus discolor; assembly: GCF_004126475.2. Classification (NCBI taxonomy): domain Eukaryota; kingdom Metazoa; phylum Chordata; class Mammalia; order Chiroptera; family Phyllostomidae; genus Phyllostomus; species Phyllostomus discolor. The sequence goes on along the minus strand of NC_040905.2, from coordinate 106,834,743 downwards.
AATGGAAAAAGAAAACAGCATGAAAAAGATCTGAGTATAAGCAAGTAGTTCAATGGAACAAACAGAGAATCCAGAAAGAATTTTATCACTGAGGAGTTATTGCAAATTTGAGAAAATGATGGGATATTCAACAAGCAGTGCTGAAGTAGTTCACTCTCCACATGAAAAGTAAATAAAAGTATATCCTATTTCATAACCTATATAAAAGATATTCCAGATAGCGTAAGTATCTAAATGTAAAAGACAAAACATATTTCAAAAGATCTATCATTGGAGTAGGGAATGAGTTATTTTAAAAGATTCAAAAAGCACCTTGGCCAGTGTAGCTCAGTTGGTTGGACTGTCACCCTGTAAACCAAAAAGTTGCTGGGTTTGATTCCCAGTCAGTAAACATGCCTGCGTTGTGGATTGTGTCCCTGGTCAGGGCGCATGCAAGAGGCAACCAATCAATGTTTTTCTCTCACATCAATGTTTCTCTCCTTGTCTCTCCCTCCTTTCCTCTCTCTTTAAAATCTGTGAGCATATCCTTGGTATGCTCATAGATTAAAAACAAAAAAAGAAACATGCAGTAAGGAAAATCCACTAAGAAAAACTTTTGACAAATTCTCATGTGCTAAAATTTTAATTTTTTTATTATGAGACCCTGTACTTAAATTTAAAAGATAAACTGAAAACAAGGGTGAAAAATTCAGCAATACATTTAACAGATTCAAAAATTAATATCCATGATATAAAAAATATACACACAAGACAATAAGAAAAATAATCATCCTAATAGAAAAAAAACAACTAGCCAAAATATATGCTCAATATCCCAAGTAATATGGTAAATGGAAATCAAAAATAATAGATTCCAGTTCATAACTATCATATAAGCAAAAATGGACAAGAGTAGTAATACCAAGATTTGAATATAGTATGAGAAATTTGTCTTTCATTCTTTGATGAGGGAGAATAAACTGACTCAGTCATTTTGAGGAACTGGCAATCTCTTGTTATGCTGAGTGATATCTAGCCCATAGCCTGACTCAAGAATTCTACTTACAGGTATATATTTTTGAGAAAAATCTCTCAGGTATGCAAGAATGTTCACTGGCTCATTGTTTGTAATAACAAAAAGGTGACCATCATTTAGTTTACAGGTAGATCTGTGAGCTTTTTATACATTTGTATAATAGAAACTATAAAAGAGTCAAATCAACTAGAGCTAAACATAAATGAATTGCAGTAACATATTATTGAATAAAAAAACAAGTTGCAGAAGGATACATACAATATAGTACTGTTTATAAAAAGCTTTAAAATACTAATACTCTTTAGGTTTGCATACACATATAGAAAAATGAGTTTGTTAACTAGGTTAGTGGTTTCCTCAATGAGGAAGAGAGGAAAATGGAATGAGGGTGGCAGGATTCAACGTCTTTATTTAAGTATATTTTTAAAACCTAAAATAAATGTGACAAAAATGTTAACATGTTAAATCTGAATAGTTGGCACATGGGTTTGTTTTCTTATTCTCTGTACTTCTCTGTATGTCTGAAATATTCTAGCATTTATATATATTTTCTTTTAAAACAGAAAAAAGAAAGTTTTGCATCACAATGATATGACTGCCTTTCTGAGTCTTCTCAGTTCATCAGAGATATCTGGACCAGTGCTAAGTATGTTTGGAGGAGAAAAAGCATCTGAGAAGATGTTTGGCATCTTACAAAGTTAATCCATCTAGCACCAACCTGCAAATCCATTGAAAGAGCACCGACAAACTCAAACACTTAAATAGACAACACCAGAACAGGTACTTTTAAGTTCAACTAAGTCCTTCCTTGGGCAAGTAAAATAAAACCTTCAACAGAAGGTTTTAACCTAAGGTTTTAACCTTCAACCTAAACTTTAGAACCACCAACACTATAGCATTACCCCCTGTCCAGTCTGAAATAATGAAAGCAATTGTACATGCCTAAGGTGTATTTATCTGACATCATGTTTGTGAGTTAAAATATGTTGGGATATAAAATAGTTGTGTTTATATATTTTTTAGTTCCTAACAGCTGGAATTATACCCAACACTCACTTTCTTTCTCAGACTTGCTTCAGGCACCAGGAACACAGTCCAGGCTAGACATATCCAGACTGGTCATTGTGCCAACTGAATTCACACATACATCCCTCTCCCTTGGATGTTCACAGCTGAGGACAGCTGTCAGTAGCCATCCCAGTGAACAGCATTTCTGAAATCAGGGGAAAAAAGAAGAACAAATATTTAATGAGCATTTTCTAAATGCCAAGTGCTGTAAGTTAAGAAAGAGAAGAGAAACATATATGCCATGAATTCTACTATGAAGTTTATAATCTAATTGAGTCACCATACATCTATCCAACCACCCAACCCTCCATCCCTCCAGTCATTCACCCTTCCACCCATCCAACTTCCCACCCTCTATCTGTTCAACCCTACACTTTCCATTCATTCATACAATAACGCCTTCACCCATGCACCCTTTCACCCTTGAAATCACCTTGATCCCCCCTCCCAACTCTACTTACCATCTCCACCACCTTCTATTGCTCTACTCATCCATCCCTTAAACTCTCTAAACACCTGTCTAGAGGTAAGTAGCATCCTCCAGAAATTCATGTTTACCTGGAACCTCAGAATATGACCTTATTTAGAAATAGAATATTTTCACATGTATTGTAGTTAAGGTAAGGTCATACAAGATTAAAATGGGCCCCATTCCAATGGCTGGCACCTTTATAGGAGGGAAAAACAGAAACACACATAAGAGAATGTGATATAATGATGTCAGAGCTTGAAATGATGCATCTATAAGCCAAAGAATGCCAAGAATTTCTGGAAACCACCAGAAGCTGGATAGAAGAGGAAAGGGAGGATGCACCCCTAGAGTCCCCAGGAAGAGCACAGTCCTGCCAACAACTTGATTCTGGACTTCTAACCTCCAGAACTTTGGTACAGAAATAAACAAAGGGCTTCCAGCCAAGATGGAGGCATAAATAGGTGTACTTTGCTTACTTGTACAACCAAAAGAAGGACAACAACAAATTTAAAGACAAACAAACAAAAAAACCCAACTAGAACTCCTAGAAAACTGAGCTGTATGGAAGTCCGACAACCAGGGAGTTAAAGAAGAAACATTCACACATGTTGGTAGGAAGGGCAGAGACAGGAAGACAGGGAAGAGAGGACACAAGACAATGTGGTGGCTGGCAGACTGGAATATCCCACATTCATGTGCAGATAAGATGGGAGGAAAGACTGGGGAGTGAGACAGACCATGCAACCCAGGGTTTCAGAGAAGAAAACTAAAGCCTCAAAACCTCTGGCTGTAAAAAACTGGGGAGTGTGGCGGCATGAGAAACTCCCAGTCTCACAGGAGACTCTGTTGGAGGGGCTTATGGAACCCTGGAACATACACAAGCCCACTCACCTGGAAATTGGTACTTGAAAGGGCACAATCCACTTGTGGAAAGAGAGAGAAGTGACTGAAAGCAGAGCAAGAGCCAAGCAAGCAGCATTGTTTCCTTTCTGACCCCTGCCCCACATACAGCACTACAATGCAGCAGTGGGTTTCCCCGCCCTAGGGAATACCTAAGCCTCTACCACTTACAATGTAACAGGTGTGCCAAGACAAAGAAGTATGGTCCAAGTGAAAGAACAGATCAAAATTCCAGAAAAAGAACTAAGTGATGAGGAGACAGCCAACCTATCAGATGCAGAGTTCAAAATACTGGTAATCAAGATGCTCACAGAAATGATTGAGTATGGTTGCAAAATAAAGGAAAAAGTGAAGGCTATACAAAGTGAAATAAAGAAAAATATACAGAGAACCAACAGTGAAAGGAAGGAAACTGTGATTCAAATCAATGATTTGGAACAAAAGAAAGAAATAAACATACCAGAACAGAAAAAAGGAACAAGGATTTTAAAAATTGAGGAGAGGCTTAGGAACCTCTGGCACAATTTTAAATGTTCCAACATCTGAATCATATGGGCAACAGGAGAAAAGGAAGAGCAAGAAATTGAAAACTTATTTGAAAACATAATGAAGGAGAACTTCCCGAATCTGGCAGAGGAAATAGACATGCATATCCAGGAAGTTCAGAGAGTCCCATCCCAAACAAGTTGGATCCAAGGAAAAGCACACCAAGACACATCATAATTATATTACCCAAGATTAAAGATAAGGGGAGAATCTTAAAAGCTGCAAGAGAAGAGGAGAAAGTTATCTGCAAAGGAGAGCCCATAAGACTATCAGCTGATTTCTCAAAAGAAACCTTGCAGGCAAGAAGGAGTTGGGAAGAAGTATTCCAAGTCATAAAAGGCAAGGACTTACATCCAAAATTACTCTATCTAGCAAAGCTATCATTTAGAATGGAAGGGCAGATAAAGTGCTTCCCAGATAAGATCAAGTTAAAGAAGTTCATCTTCACAAAGTCCTCATTATATGAAATGTTAAAGGGACTTATCTAAGAAATAGATTAAAACTATGAACAGTAACATGATGACAAACTCACAAAGATCAACAACTGAACTTATAAAACAAAAACAAACTAAGCAAACAACTAGAACAGGAATAGAATTACAGAAATGGAGATCTCATAGAGGGTTATCAGCAGGAAGGGGAGGGGAGGGGAGGGGAGAGAATGAAGGAAAAATGTACAGGGAATAAGGAGCATAAGTGGTAGGCACAAAACAGACTGGAGGAGATTAAAAACAGTATAGGAAATGAGAAGACAAAGAACTTGAATGTACGACCCATGGACATGAACTAAGGGTGGTAGTGGGAATGCTGGAGGGAGTGGTGTACAGGGCAGAGGGGGAGAAAAGGGAGAAAAAATGGTACAGTATACTATACTGTAATAGTATAATCAATAAAATATACTTTTAAAAAAAACTCTGGTACAATACATTTCTGTTATTTTAAGCCACCAAATTTGCAATACCTTGTTTAGGCAACTCTCTGAAACTGATACACCACTCCTCTCCACCTTTCCAACCCCCACCAGTAACCCTTCCAACCATCCAACCCTACACTCATCCACTCCATCCACCATTCATCATTCATTCATTCATCCATTCACTATTTATTCTATACATCTATCTATCCATAGTTTATTTAAGGTCTATGTACCAAGCAAGCATTGTTCTGTATGGTAGGTTTACAATGGTAACAACCACAGTAACAAGATATCATGGGCTCTGGCTAGTGCGGCTCAGTGGATTGAGCATGGGCCTGCGAATCAAAGGCTCGTTGGTTTGATTCCCAGTCAGGGCACATGTCTGGGTTGTAGGCCAGATCCCCAGTAGTGGGTGTGTGAGAGGCAAACACCCATTGATGTTTCTCTCCCTTTCTTTCTCCCTCCCTTCTCCTCTCTCAAAATAAATACACAAAATCTTAAAAATATAAAATAATTTTTTAAAAAGATATGGGTTTTGCCTGCCATGCATGCTAATATTCCCATTAATATCACCAGATATCAAGTATAAATATAATAGTAAATACAGTGGGCTTGCTAAGCAAACTGAGCTTCCAGGCAAGTGTTCTAGCCATCCCTGCCACCCAGAACCAGATTGGTGGCACTTTGGCCCTTCTTTTTTTAAAAAATATTTTATTGATTATGCTGTTACAGTTGTCCCATTTTCCCGCTTCACTCCTCTCCACCCTGCACACCTTCTCCCACCCACATCCCCCCTTTAGCTCATGTGTCATAAGTTCTTTAGCTTCTACGTTTCCCATACTATTCTTACCCTCCCCCAGTCTATTTTCTACCTACCATCTATGCTACTTATTCTCTGTACCTTTTCTCCCTCTCTCCTCCTCCCACTCCCCTGTTGCTAATCCTCCATGTGTTCTCCATTTCTGTAGTTCTGTTCCTGTTCTAGTTGTTTGCTTAGTTTGCTTTTGTTTTAGGTGTGGTTATTACTAACTGTGAGTTTGATGTCTTTTTTTACTGTTCATATTTTTTATCTTCTTTTTCTTAGATAAGTCCCTTTAACATTTCATATAATAAGGGCTTGGTGATGATGAACTCCTTTAACTTGACCTTATCTGAGAAGCGCTTTATCTGCCCTTCCATTCTAAATGAAAGCTTTGCTGGATAGAGCAATCTTAGATGTAGGTCCTTGCCTTTCATGACTTGGAATACTTCTTTCCAGCCTCTTCTTGCCTGCAAGACCTCTTTTGAGAAATCAGCTGACAGTCTGATGGGAATTCCTTTGTAGGTAACTGTCCCCTTATCCCTTGCTGCTTCTAAGATTCTCTCCTTCATTTTTACCTTGTGTAATGTAATTATGATGTGCCTTGGTGTGTTCCTCCTTGGGTCCAACCTCTTTGGGACTCTCTGAGCTTCCTGGACTTCCTGGAAGTCTATTTCCCTTTCCAGATTGGGGAAGTTCTCCTTTATTATTTGTTCAAATAACTTTTCCACTTGTTGTTTTTCCTCTTTTCCTTCTGGTACCCTTATAATTTGGATGTTGGAACGTTTAAAGATGTCCCGGAGGTTCCTAAGCCTCTCTTCATTTTTTTGAATTCTTGTTTCTTTCCTTTCTGTGTGGTTGTTCCTTTCTTCCTTCTGGTCCATTCCATTGATTTGAAACCCAGTTTTCTTTCCATCACTATTGGTTCTGTGTGCATTTTTCTTCATTTCACTTATTGTAGCCTCCATTTGTTCATCTAATTTGTGACCAAAATCAACCAATTCTGTGAGCATCCTGATCACCAGTGCTTTGAACTGTGCATCTGATAGGTTGGCTATCTCTCATTTGCTGAAAAGTACTGGCTAAGGGGCTTTCATTTCTGTTTGAGCCATCTTTCCTCTCTCCATTTGGTCTGGTCATGCCTGTTAAGTATGAGGGGCAAAGCCTTAGGTGTTCACCAGGGCAGGGCACCTCAGTTGCTGGGTTGTGACGTTATATGTGGGGGTGGGATCTGAGAGGGAACAACGGCACCTTCTCCACTCTCTCTAGGACTTCAGTCCCCTCGGACACTTCCCACAAGCAGATTGGGCCCTTCTGGTGCTGGCTCCTGGGTGGGTGGGCTTGTGTACTTTCTAGGACTCTGTGAGTCTTCCCAAGGAGCTCTCCTGTGAGGCTGAGAGATTCTCCCAGCCTCAACCCACACAGGTGTTTTCAATCAGTGCTTTTAGGCTTTGTTTCCTGGTGCTGGGTCCCTGGGTTGCACAGTCTGTGTCACTGTCCATTTTCCCCTGGTTTATCTGCACGAGAATGTGTGACTGTGGACAGCCAGCTGCCTTGCACACCTCACTGGGTCTGCTCATTGTCTCCCTAGCCCAGAGTCTGCCACCAGTCCATCAGCTTCCCCTGCGCTTCTGGGGTCCGCCAACTACCGCCTGTGCCCGCCCTGTGCTCCCACATCTGCCAGCCACTGCTTTTTCCTGCCGGGAACCCTGGACCCTTCTCCATTGGCCTCTGACTCCGCCCCTCCTTACGGGTCTGGATGAATGGTTGTCAGACTTCCATTCAGTTCATTTCTCTCTGTTCTGGTTGTTTTTTTGTTTCTAAATTTTTGTTGTCCTTAGTTTTGGTTGTGCCTCCTTGCACAACGCCTGTGTTTACCTACGCCTCTATCTTGGCTGGTTGGTCCTTCTGATATAAAAGTTCTGAAGCCTTTATAAGCAAAACACCCATGCTCTCTTTCCTGATGGGTATAGGGGTATTAAACAAATAAATATATATCTATAAGTACACTAAAGTCTATGAAGAAAACATCTAGTTCTATGAAGATAACACTGCAGGGGCCAGGGCACTAATTGTAACTGGGAAGGCCTCTGTGAATTGGAATAATGCATACTCATAAGAAGTGAAATGTCCCCTCACAAAGGGGTTTAATGTAGGATCGGTGGTTTCTTTGGTTTGACAAATAAGTAAGTGCTACACTATCTCAAAGGAGGAGGAGCCCACAGTAGGCCGCAAAGTCTTCTTGGAAAAAGATCTGCCTGGACCCTGAAGGATAAATGGAATTTAAGTAATTGGGGGGTGGTAAGGATGTTCCTATTCTTAGGGTGGTCCTCAAAAAACAAAAATGTAAAAGTTATTCATTCATTACAAAGAATTTGACTTTTGACGCCAGTGACCACTCTGGCAGGCTGGTGAAGCCTTCGGATTCCTTCTCAGAACAAAGCTGTTAAATGACATACTAAAAATGAAATGTTAAAAATGATACCTTAAATGACTTTAAATATATTAAGTTACAAAAGAAACTAATTATATCAGAATATAGTCATAACAATATTTTTAAATATGTCTGTTATACATATCTAAGCCTATATTATATTAAATAGCAAGATTTGTTATGTCAACTAACTATAGTTATTCCAAGTGGTTTGATGAAAGTAAACAATGATTCTAAGATATCTGCAACAATGGTAATATGATACAAAAATATAAATGATTTCTCTTAGTGAAAAAATCAGACTATTGTTAATATTACTATGGTTTGTTGCTATGATTCAAAATTAAAGGAAAATGAAAATCTCAGCTACAGGTAAATGAAAACAAATAACTTTTCCCACATCTAAGTTTATACTTCACTGAATTCTTTCTGCAGAGTCTGTGGGCCAAGTGCCCTCACATTAAGATCTCCCGATACTTGTATTTAGGTATTTATGCATTTAAATCTATTCATTATTCACTCATTTGCTCCCCAAATCCTAAGTGTTTATGACATGCTTGACATTGTAGTAAGTACTAGGAACACACTGGGGCAAGAAAATAGATGTGGTCTCTGCCCTGGCAAGCTTATATTCCAGTGGGCAGAAACATAGTCAAGAAGCCAGCAATTGAACAAGACAGTTACAGATTGTGATAACTGCTGAGGGGAATCCACATGGGGACATAGTAGAGATGCACTGTGGTGGGGAGACAGGACACACACTTGGTGTGGGAACCCACAAGGAGCAAGCTGTGTGACAGGCTGAGCAGCCTCAGTACAGGAGAGAGAAATGAGAACAAAAAGGCCCTAGAAAAGGAGAGGAGCATGACTCTCAGAAAGAGGAAGAAAGCTCATTGGCTTCAGTGAAGATGGCAAAAGGAGAGGTCAAAGATGAGAACAAAAATGGAGCAGCTGCCAGATTCCACTGGACCTGATAGACCAACCGTGGGAACAAGTCTGGGTTGTATTTTAAGTGTAATGGGTGGCTACTTGGGTAGCTTAGGCAGGGGAATGACAGGGTATGAATATATTGTTTTAAAAGATTTCTTCGGAGGCTGACTGGAGAGTGGGTTGTGAAGGAAAAGATAACTGGCAAAAGAAACAACCTTAGAGGCTAGTGCATTCATCCATGTGAGAGGCAATGGTGGCTTGGGCCAGGGTTGGGGTAAGCTTGAGGCATGTGAGACATCTAGGGTATAAAATTTAGGGAAGCACTCACTCACTATGAGAGCTATGTAAATGCAGGGTTCAGTTAGCCCCAGCCTGCACTAGTGGTGGAGATAGAAGGATGTGGGTAGTTTGAATATAGATTTTGGAGGTAATGAGCAAGACAGGCAAAAAAAAAATATTCTGAGAATTTCTAAAGTTAAGAAGTGAGTAATAATTTTAGGAAGGAGCTTATGCAACAGATTAAAGGTGGGGTGGGGGTCTCTAATAAAGGAGAAATTAAAGAAGCAAAATTATATACACCGTCCTGACAAAAAACTGTGGATCTCCCATAGCCATTTTGGACCATGAAACAACTTCACTGACGTTGCTCAGGAACCATGTGCTTAGGAACACAACAGAAATACAGAAGGAGCCTAGATCTATGATGGCATCATGCCAGCCTCAAACCATCTATCTCCAGATTGCCCTGACCTAGGCAGAAATAAACTTCTATTTTGTTTTAACAACTGATTCCAAGCCTGTCTACTGGAAAATACAAGTCCTAAGCAACTGGAGGTTGCAGGAACCTGCCCACAAGGCTTACCAAAATCCAAATGAATAGGTTCCTTTAATCGGGGATGCCCAAACTTTTGGCGTCTCTGGGCCACACTGGAAGAAGAAGAGTAGTCTTGGGCCACACATTAAATACATTGTGACACAGAATCACCAAAAAGCCTCATAATGTTTTAAGTAAATTTACGATTTTGTGTTGGGCCACTTTCATAGCACTCTGGGCCACACGCAGCCCACAGGCTGCAGGTTGGACGCTCCTGCTTGTCTACATATTCGCTTCCACTCATTCACTCTGATTTACATGTGGTCAACTGTGTGTCTCATTTGGTTGACAGGGGTACCATCAAAATGAGATTTTCTCTTGTGTTGCTCCTGAAAAAGACTTTCATACCCCCAGTGCAATAAGCTGAAACAAGAGAGAGGTGGCGTGACATTATATACTGTATGTGTCATTATAAACTCTGTCTCTTTTCTGACTCTGAGAAGGTTAGTAGTAGCAAAGGCACCAAAAAGTCAAGGTGATAAATAGAACACACTGGAAAATAGCTGAGAAAAGTAGGGATTAATGAATGTCAGCTCTGACAAATGTCAGTTGTCAACTACAAGTGAAGAAAGGAAGGTGTTTCCTCCAAAAGCAGTGAAGGGAACACTTTCACAAACAGAACACAAGGGCAACTCCAGCTTTGCAGCAAAATGGACTCAATTCAGTCAGTGCCTGACATTTTGTAAGGCCATTCCATCGGCTTCTCTGCTGAAATCAGGGACATGCTGAAAGGGACTTGGAATCACTTGCCTAATGCCCCTACTATAGAAGTGAGGCAATTGAGGCAAAGTCACATGGAAAAGAAGTGGCTGGGATGGAACAGGAATCTGGATCCTACACTTACTGATTTTTCTGTTGATGTGCACACTTCCTCATGGATTATGAGAATAAGCTTTTGTCCAAGGCAGAGGTCGGCGAACTTTTCTATAGAAGGTCAGATATAAATACATTAGGCTTGCAGGCCACAGGGTCTCTGTTGCAACTTCTCAACTCTGCTGTTGCTATAGCAGAAAAGCTGCCCTAAACAACAGTATAAACAAATGGGCATGACTGTTTCAATAAAATTTATATACATAAATAGGTAGCCAGATAGATTTGACCCATGGGCCCTAGGTTGTCATCCTCTGACCTAAATCATTAGATCAGTGTGGTTCCTGAACCAGCAGCATCGACAGCATCTAGCAATGCAAATTCTCAGTTCCCACCACCCCCACATCTAATGAATCAGAAAGTCCAGGAATGGCATCTGGCAATCTATTTTCATAAGCCCTCCAGATAATCCTGACACCCACTGGGGTTTGAAAACTGCTGGACTAGAATCATAGAAATCATGGTGTGTTGGCATCATCTCCCTTTTTGTCATTTCCAGTATACAGTCTGGCATTTGGCTTCCAGCATGTGCCTGTCAGAGCAACTACGAGGTTCCCACCCCCAAAAAACATATATTCCCCTCTTCTTCCTTATATTAAAATCCCAAGATTCAGCTGAAATTATGGATACCCAGTATAAAGCCAACATTTCTACATTTTTCAGGCTCCTTGCAACTAGGTTTTGCCTTATAACTAAATTCTGGCCAATGGGATATAAGGCAAGTATTGTGTTCCAGCTCCTGGTGAACTTCCATTAAAAGACAACTTACATACACTTATTGCCTCTTTCTTCTCTTTTTTCTGTCCAGCTTTCTGAAATGCAGGCATAATGGCTGGAGTCCCAGCAGCCATGTTATACTATGAGGTGACCTTAGGAATGGAAACCATCTAGGGAGAAACAACAGGACAAACAAAATTTGTGTCCTTGTCATTGTGTAGCCACTTTATAGGCATTGAGGTATCCACTGCCAGGCTTCTTTTATATATGAGAGTGAAATAAAACTCTGTCTCACTAAGCCATCATTAATTTTGATTTTCTGTCATAAACCACCAAACCTAATCCAAGTGGTTCGGTGTGCAGTGAATATGTGTTGAATGAATAACAATCAAAAGCAAATCAGAAGATCTGAATAACAAGTTACTGGTATATTTGAGTAGTCAAAACAATTCTTCAAAACACAGTGTCTGCCGGGGCCAAAATAATAAAAAGAGCCACTGGTGAAAACACTGGAAACTTCTAGACATATGGTAGACTTTATGTCTTGTATTACCCAAAACCAAGCTGATAATGGAGCAAAAACCCTCTTCTTAGGCTCCCCTGAGGAAGCAGTCATTATATCCACAGTCACCTCATTCTGGAAACCCTTCCTAATCAGAGCACTCCTAGCATTCTGGGTTTTGTGTCTCTTAGCAATACACACAGGATTGTTCACAGTGATCTGTCATTTTGCAATGATTCTCAAGCTACTTTTCAAGCACAGTGCTCTTCTTACCTATGGTATCTTTTCAATCGATATCTGTGGAATTGAATTGACTTCATTGGTGAGTGTTTTGTTTCTCCTAATAGAACAGAAATTCCTCGAGAACTTGATACTAACTTTCCTATTTGTCAAACAACCTCCCACTATCCAAAGCAACCTGCACGAGTTCTGCACCCACAGTCACTCTATGAATACTGCTTAGTGCATCCCAGGAACTTCCTCTCCTCTGCCAGTTTTGATGCAGCAGAACAGTATCCACACTGTTCCTTTCCCATTTTCACTTTCTGGGGACTGAGGCCTGGCCTGATTTCCCAAGCCCTGCAAAAGAAGTACTCAAACATTTTCAATGAGGACCTCATTTACCAACCAGAAAAAGATGAACAGTTTTGCTCCATGATATCCCAACAGTTACATCAAACCAATACTTATTTCTACTGTTCATGCCTTCACATTAGTGTTTCTCAAGATTTTATAACACATGCTTCCATGATAAACATTTGAAACTGCTTTAAGATATATTGGATATAAAATTTTATATATATATGATTTATATATATGATATATATTTATATGAGTTTTATGTTTATATGATATATATGTATATATTTATATATATCTATGATATATATCATTTGATGAGTTTGGACACATGCATGTACTCGTGAAACCATCACCACAATGTTAAGGTAATATCCATAGCCATCACCTCCAAAAGTTTCCTGGTCTTCCTTTGTGGTCTTTTGTGTATACTGTTTTGTTTTGGATATAGTAGTAACACTTAAAATGAGATCTACCCTCTCAAATTTTTAAGTGGATAATACAGAATTGTTGACTATAGGTATTACACTGCAGAGCAGTGCTCTAGAAACAATTCGTCTTGTGCAGCTGAAACTTTATGCCAGTTGAACAACTCCCCATTATCTCCTTCTCTTAGCCACTGGCAACTGCAGCGCAATTCTCTGCCTCTATGAGTTTGGCTATTTTAGGTACTTTATACAAATAAAATCATGCAAAATTTGTCCTCTGTGGCTGGTTTATTTCACTTAGCATAATATCCCCCAGGTTCATCCATGTTGTCACAATGTCAGGATTTCCTTTTTTTTTTTAAGGCTGTTCAATATTCCACCGTATACATATACTATCTTCACTTTATCCATTTATCTTGATATACATTTTAAACTTGCATGCTCCTCTAATGTTATTTTAAATTTCAGGATCAATTAATATTGTGAATTCAAATATATCACATGACATCATTGTTCACTAGCCCCCAGTCACCAACCCAGGAATATTACACCCATATGACTCAGCTGAAAATCTTTGTTTCACAGGCCTGCTATTCTCTGACTCTGGCTTGCTTGGTCTCTGTTTTGACTTCTGCATACACTTTGTCACAACACAAATTACTGTTGGATCCTATGGACTAAGCTAAATGCAATCTCCAATGACTTAAGTTGCATTGATATTCAGTCAGTTGTTGACGGCCACATTCCATTAATTTGCTCAGTGCATCCATTCAAACTGACCAGTGCCTATGCCTGACCAGTGTTAAACTTGTTGAGCATAACCTACCTGCAGGGACCAGAAGGTAACATAAATCAGAATTCATAATAGTGTGTAAATGAAAGGTTGAGACCATGCAAAAAATTACATGGAAATTTAGTAAAGTCTGGTGATAATGTGTAAAAGGGCTCTCTCTACAGCATCTCACACAAATTAGGATGTTAATAAATCTCTGACACAATTGCAAATCTATACACACTAACAAATGTTGTGCTTTACTTTAAGGTAACCCACCTGCTTGGTATTTGTTGGGAGAATTGTTAACCATCATTAAATGTGTGCCTGAAGCTAGCTACCTAGGAGCCCACTGTGTGGAGGTACCCACATAAGAAACAACTTGTTAGCAAAATGATGCACCTCCAATTCACAGCATCTACCCTTATGATTTTTTATTTAGGGTTGCTTATTAAAACCACTGTTTCCTTTCTCTGCCTATGACATGTGCCACAGAAGTCTCTCTTTTTACTTTAGGCTGATATGGCCCATCTCTGCAAGGTGCCTCCAGGATCCACCCACCCCAGAGTGCATGTAATATATATTTAGATTGCTGTCATTTGCTCCCTGTGTGATTTTGGGCAAGTTACTTAACCTCAGTTTCCTCCTCTGTAAAATGGGGCTAATAATAGCTCTTACCTCATAGCAGTTATAAAAGGGCCCAATGAGATCATGGACATGAAGCAGCATGGGGCTTGCTGTGTAGTGTGTCTTCATTAGTGTTAATAATTATGGAATATCTTGTTGGCCACCCAGCAGAATGCTAAGCTGGAAGAGGACTGGATACATCACTTACTCCAACCCCATCCCAAACCAGGACTATACTAATAACATGCTGGAAGTTGCCTGTTCATTCCTTAGAGGCTGTTCCTTGAGAGAAAGCTTTTGTAAATGGCTTTAGACATTATGGCTTCAACAACCAGGAAATAATTTCTCTTGTCCTCCTGACACCTTCTATAGCCACTCACACTGTGCCCCTGCTTAGAAACTGAGTGGGAACGTCCTTCAGGCTTTAGGAAGCAGATGATGCTCTGTCTTGACATAGGATTCATATCTCTCAGTGTTGAAGCGGGGGCCTGACAGCCTTTGATGTTTGGGATATGTCTTCCTCTCTGTGCCTTTCAGAGTCCTTACTTCTGCTACACTGCACTTCTGGGGAGGACTGACTGAGCACTAGCTCACAAAGTGGCCTCCAGGTCCTTCCTGGACTCTGATTCTGTCTGTCTTAGAATGTCCTTCCAGAGACATCACCAACTTATTTATCTCTCAGTCATAAAAAGGAGAAAGGGGAGAAGCAGCAGAGACTTTCAAGGTTAGCCAATGTTTGTGAAGTGAAAATGTTGAAGGTGGATTTGTGCTGAAAAAGGAGGGCTGGGCAAATATCAGAGAGCATCTTAGTCGGCTGAGACAAAACTATGGGCCATCTGAGTTTCCTTGTGGAATAGGACCTCACTCACAATTGCTTACTCTGTTAACAATGAGCCACAAAGGAAGTACTGTTCCCTCCAGGATCTGTCACTCTGAGACCTGGGGATAAGCGACTGAACCATGTTAAGCCTCCCACCCCAATGTCTGTTAAATGTAACAACAGAAGGTCAACCTCGAGGGGGATTAAAAGGATTTAATGAGAGAATGTATACACAGAGCCCAGCACAGTGCCTGCTGCACAGAAGCCATTTAGTAGCTATTGGCTTTAATACTGAATTCTAAGACCAGCCCATCAAAGCAGCATTATTCACAATGGCCAAAAACTGGAACAACCCAAATGTCTACCAACAAATGAATGGATAAAGAAAATGTGGTGTATCCATACAATGGAACATTATACAGTCTTAAAAGGAAGGGAATTCTGATACATGCTTCAGTGTGGATGAACCTTGAGGGTACTATGCTAGATTAAATAAGATAGCCACAAAAGGACAGATACTATATGATTCCACTTCTATGAGGTACCCAGGATAACCAAATTCACAGAGACAGAAAGTAAAGTGGTGGGTGCCAGGGGCTGGGAGAGGGGAATGGGGAGTTAGTGTTTAATGGGTATGGAGTTTCAAGTTTGCAAGATGAAAAGATTCTGAAGATAGATGGTGGTGGGGGTTGTACAATATGAATGCACTTAATGTCACTGAATTGTGTAGTTAAAAATATTAAATAGTTTAAAAGGAAAAAATACAAGGAGCCTGAAATAGCCTCCAGACTTTGGCAGGGAATTGGGAGTGGGGGCAGCACTCCAGAACTCTTCCTCCTCATCTCGCTCTTTGGGCTCCAAAGCAATGGGAAAGTGGCCCTCACCGAAAGACCCACTCAGCAAACCAAAACGATACAGATGCCTCAAGTCAGGATGGCAGGGTGCAGGCCACAATCTAGGCTGGAGAGGGGTGTGTTCTAAAACTGATGACTACTGCTGAACACTCGCTGAGATGGCTCAAGCCCCCACAAGCAAACCCATTACAACCCCAAATTCCAGCCTAGAGATCCTCAGGCTGCTTTGTGAAGAGTGTAAAGAGAGAAG
The DNA here is from genome assembly GCF_004126475.2 of Phyllostomus discolor. Taxonomy (NCBI): domain Eukaryota; kingdom Metazoa; phylum Chordata; class Mammalia; order Chiroptera; family Phyllostomidae; genus Phyllostomus; species Phyllostomus discolor. The sequence continues at coordinate 106,818,370 of NC_040905.2, read as the reverse complement.
CTTCCATACTCCAAGCAAGAAGAGGAGGGTGGACACTGAAATCAGCTCTGTTTAGCAACCAAGAAATTGTCCCTATGTTAGCAGGAGGGAACTCTGTGGATAACAATAATGATATGAAGTACTAGGTACCAGAGACTTCAAATACATTACCCCTAATTGTTATAACAACCCTGAAAGTAAAGTACTGTCATCTGCCACCTCTCTGGGCCTCAGTGTCATGTGATAATAGTGTTGACCTCACAGGACAGCTGAGGCCTCAATGAGATCATCTGTGAAGTAGCATAGCACTAATGAAGCTCTAAAGAAACTAGCCATTGTAGCCATTAGCATGGACAGCTCACTCTGCCCTCTTCTAAGCTGCCTGTTGAAAAGTGAAAAATTCTCCACTCAAGGCATTTACTGTGGCTAGAACGGATGGGGGAGTGAGGATTTCTAGGGAACCCTCAGCTTGCCCATTCCAGGAAACTTTCCCTGATCACCCCGCAAGGCTGGGCCAACGAGCCTTTCTCTGACTACCCTAGCCCCTGTGCTTCCCTCTGTCTCAGCATTTGACATACTTTGTTGTAATGCAATGATTGTTGACTTGTGTGTCTTCCAAGAAAACACCTAGAGAGTGAAGACAAATTTTTACCAGCCCACAGAACCAGCAAACTCCTGGCTCGTAATATTTTTGATGGATGTATGGATGGACAGACAAATAGATGAATAGATGGGTAGATGGATGGATCAATGAGTAAATGAATGGATAGATAAATAAGGGTTTGGGTAGGTGGATGGATGGATGGATGGATGGATAATGGGTGGGTGGATGGATGGGTAGATGGATAAATAGTTAGGTGGGTGGGTATGTGGATTGATGGATGGAGAGATGAATGATCCAAAAAGGGAGCCCTCCCTTTAACTGCAGGAACTCACTCACATTCTCTGTGAAGCATACATATTCCTCCTTTCCTTTCTCTTTTCACCCCTTGTGTTTTAAGACACCAGCATTTGGGTTGCTGTTTTTTTTTTTTTTTTTTTTTCTGTCAAAAAAAAGGCAGGAAATAAATTCTACTTTAAATACACATGAAAAATTCACACTCTATCTCTGAATGAAGGCTAGGAGGCTAAGCTATTCCAGTGGTGAAGCCATGAGTCTGTTTTGACAAGTTGTCTCCTCATAAACACAGTGGTTTATCTCACACTAAACAATCAGATGTGCTATTTAGGCAAAGGAAAAAATTGCACACTTTCTCTTCAGCATGTTAGCATCCATGCCAATGATATAAGTATCTGAACATGGGGCTGATGTTAAATAAACCAGAAAAGTGAATGTTTATTGCAACACTCACTAGAACATCACCATTTGTTTGTTGCAATCCCAGTGGGGTGCACAATACAAGGAAGACTGTGGGAAATGGTGGGATGAAGAATCCACAAGAAAAAAAGCAGCTCTCCAAGAGAAATGGTGTGGGCAGGGATTGGAGCAGAGGGGCACAGGGGAGACTGGAATTATCCAAAGGTTAAGCCATTGGTTCTCAATTAGAGGCTAGTTTGGCCCCAAAGGGACATTTAACCATGTATGGAGACATTTTAGTTGTCATAAGTTGAGGAGGGTACAACTAGCATAAAGAGGGTAAAGACCAGGGATACTGTAAAATATCCTACAATGCATAAGACAACCACCCCTCCATCCAACAACAAAGAATTATTTGGGCCCAAATGTTACAGTGCCAAGGTCAATAAACCCTAGGCTAAGTGGCATACCAGCTCTGCTACACAATAGCAATGTAACCTGGGCAGGTTAATCAAATTCTCTGGGCTGCAGTATGAATCTGATAGCAATCTATAGGACAAAGCAAATATGATGGTAGGTATATCTTGCACACAGTAGGTGCATGATGTAAATAGTAGGTGCTTCGATGAATGTTAGCCTCTTTTATGTACTCCTCCCTGTTTCCGACTTTCCCAAAGCTTATTTATTCACTAACTGAATCACTCCTTTTACTAATATGTATTGAGGGTCTACTATGATCCTGGACCTGGACAATGGGTATTTAACAGCAGATAAGAAAGGGAGGGTCCCTGTTCATATGGAACTTACATCCAAGCAGAAGAGGAAGGTGATCAATAACATATAAGCCAAAGTTTTGATTAGTGCCATGGAGGTAAAGTAGAGGTGCCAGAGATGCTCCCCTTGTGCTCAGGGAAGGCATCACTGAGGAAACAGCAGTGAAAAAGAGCTGTGAAAGATAGCAGGAGCCATGGGTGAGGGGAATGTTTTTTTTTTGGGGGGGGCGGCAGTGGAGCAGGGTACTGGTTCCAGGCAGAAGGAACAGAATATGCAAAGACTATAAGAACACACAGTTATGTTCAGAAGTGTCATAGAGCCAGTGTGGTGGAACACAGCTGGCAAAGGGGAGAAGAATGAGAAAGGTAAGTTCTCATAGGTGATTAGAGGACACCTGAATTCTAGTCAAGATGTCATGAGAAACTCTTGAAGGCTATTTAGGAGAGATGAAAATCTTGGGTTGAAGAGGGACAAAGGTGGAAGCAGGGAGACCAGTAAGAAGGCCAATCCAGAGGTCTAGGTGAAAGATGATGGGGGTGATACAGACGTGAAGAATTTGACATATCTGTTTGAAGGAGAATAATTAAATTGTACTAGTCTGGGGATGAGTGAAGAGAGAAAGGGGAAGTCTCATCCTTTGGGTGGTTGGGCTGTGTGGTCAAGGTTAAAAGACAGGTAAGTGCCACATGGAGACTAGATCAGGGCATGATTCAAGGTTGCTGAGAACAGGCAGTATGTACACCAGCTCAAGTGGTCCAGGGTTCACTTACAGCAAGAGGAATGAGAGAGTGCACAAGATCCAGGCCCTTGCAATGTGTCTGTCCCCACAGCCAGGGATCTACTCCACAGCTGACGCAGTGTGGCTGAATACACCCTACTTTACACTGCAGTGTAAGGATCCCAATCCTTCCTCACAGAGAACAGATATAGCAGTGGGGGTGGGCAGGTGCCATCCAATGCACACTCTTGAGCAGAACAAAGAAGTACATGTCAAGCCCAGAAGAGGGAAAGATATGCCCAAGCAAGGAGATCTGTCCAGTACACACTGTGAGGGCTCCTTATCTCTGCAAGAAAATGTTCTAAGCCCAAGGCCACTCTTACACAGCCATGTGGGGGTGGAGCAAGCTGCCACAGTCTGCCTTTGCCAACAAGGAAAAATAAAGGACAGCTCCTAAGTCTTTGGCTTACTCAGTTGGGTGAATTGTGGGCACAATTAGTGAGGCAAGACATTGGAGGCAGAAAAAGAGGACAGGCGATTAAGAAACAGTACCTATAGTTTCCCTGCAGCCTGCCTTCCCTCTCACCCTAAGCACAACAGTGATGTTCTCAACCCCAGCAACTCCAGAAGTCATTCAAACCTGGGACTTCAATGGCAATGTCTTTCTCTTCTCTACCTGAGAGGTAGTCAGAAAGTTTGACTCTACACCCCCCACCTAGGGGAGTTCCCAAGCCCTCCCCTGCATATGAATCCCAGAAACACCAGCAATGCTTTCTAGGTACCCCAGCTACTTCTATGCCACCACAAAATATCTCCACTCAGGCCTCCATGGATCTGTTTAACTAGCATTCTTCTACCCCCACCACTCAGGCTATGGTCTACAGACCAGCAGTATCAATGTTTCCCTAGAGCTTCCTAGAAATGCAGTCTTGAGTACCACTTCAGACCTGCTGAACCAGAATCTACATTTGAACCAGGTCCCCAGCAACCTGTGCACACATTCAGTTGTGAAGCACTGGTCTGTCTACAGCTCAGAAGGCAGCCATCTATAACATTCCTGTATGTCCATTGTTTGTAATTACGGTAAAAGTGCTGCCAGTGAGGCTTGAAATGATTTGTTCTTAAACTTCAAGAGCCACCCAGGGCCCAAGATCCTGGTGACACTGAGATGTTTATGAATTTCCCCCTCATGTTCTCTGATCACCAATCATCAGATTTTCCAGATAGTAAATTTTAAGTAGCCCCTTCTTTTCCCTGTACTGCTGTCTGGAGATTTTGTGAACTGGCTGGCAATTGTTGGGAGGCTGGATTAGCCAGCTCTGAGGGCTGCCTCACATGCAGGCCATCTGGACCTGTTTGCTTCCAGAGGAGATGAGTTTTACATGTCTCTTTCTTCTGTGCTTTTTCTCAGGGGCACTTTCCTCTCCAAGGAGTTCACTCCCTTCTGTCTGTTTAGGTTTCCTTTCCTGTCTTCCTCTCACCACTTCTCTCTGTTTGGGAGAGCAGCTAGCATCAACATAGTAAGTAACTACATTACTTGAGAGTGGCAGACCTGGAGACCATGGGACTCCATGTCCTCCCAGAGTAATGACTGTCAAGTACCCAGCACTTTCCTGGTGCCAACCAGTGGGTGGTATTGATCAGAAGGGGAAATCTAATTTGTGGGAATTAGAAAATCAGTTTAAGTAATATGCACATAAAAGAAACACACCCAGCACATGGTGCATGCTGAATATTGCTGAATGAAAACCTGAGGTGTGAAGTTAGAGATGTTGTGAAGGTATAATCATAATAATCTATAAACTTGGAAATATTCTAAAATTATGTTAGTAGTAGTAAATTTATTGGCCTAAAGAGAACATGCCACTGTCAGTCATTTGGATGCAGACCCAGGTTAGGTAAGAGAAAAACCATACAGTCTACACCCCACACCTGCAGTAAGGGAGTCCAGCAGGATAAATGAGGGTCACCAGGTGACACATAGGTCTCGCTAAGAAGACGGATGTGTATCTCTTCTGGTTCCTTCAATATGAAAGGCCCTTCCTCGCACTAATGACTTCATAGTGAGCAAAAAAACTTCAAGTGCATTAGATAGGCAGGATGGTGCCTCAGAGTATTATCCTGGCTGTGCTTTCTGAGAGGGACTGACGAGGAGTTTGAGAAGGTATGAGTAGAGGACAAATGAAGAAGTCTCACCAGGCAGGGCTAGGGTGGAAAAATGAGAGAGATTCTGAGCTTGTGCCCTTGAGAGCATTCTGGACAAGGAACCTGGCCATTGTTTCTAGCACTGGCATCATCCCAAGCACCTGCCCTGACTGTCAACCTGGCTTCTTGGAAGGCAACCCTAGAGAAGAAAAAGTGGGGAGTTGACAGCAGCCATGAGGTCAAATATTTTGTGTAGATTACCTTGTTTAATTCTTAAGATGATTGTCTTTTGTTCTGAAAGCTGACTCATATCTATTTATTTACTAATTTATTATATTTAATTTTATGTTATTGTGGTTAGAACACTTAACATGAGATCTACCCTCTTACTAGATTTTTAAGTGAAGAATATATTATTGTTGACAATTGGCACAGTGTTGTACAGCAGGTCTCTAGAGCTTATTCATCTTGCTCAGTTGAAACTTTACACCCATTGATTAGAAACTCTGCCTTCTCCCTCCCCCTCCAGCCTCTGGCAATCTCCATTCCACTCTCTGATTCTATAAATTTGACTTTGTTAGATACCAAGTGGAATCATGTGGTATTTGTCTTGCAGTGACTGGCTTATTTCACTTAGTATAATGTCCTCCAGGTTCAAAAGTAGCTTAGGATTATACTCTTTGGTTTTCTCATTTTAATTTCTAAAGACTACTTCACAAGATGCAATTCTGCAGGAACCAACATGACATGTCTTAGGGGTCTTCTGTTGGTAGGAATCTGATTCTGGTTCCTCGCTGGGAAAGAGCTAGGTGACGTACAGTCACAGAAGGACAGGTGTTTGGAACCTTTGGTTCTGAGGGTTTCAAACCATCCCCAACTTGTTGTTTATTGTCTTTTTTCCTGAGGACCCTAAAATAATTTTCCTCATGAAAATAAAATGACTTAATTGCTGCTTCTATTCACTGTTTTTACTAATTCATTGGGTTTTAGAAATTGAGATTTTTACATTGTCTCATAATCATATCTTAAAACTTTCTCTTTGCTTGGTTCTCACTATACTATATGGAATCAGTGAATGATATATTATTGTTGCTCCTGGAATATATACTTGGAATCAGACAGGTTATTGTGATCCTGCCCAAGATGACTTGGTCTAGGAGAGGTCGGCCTTATGTTTTTAGCCTAACGCTGCCCCAGGTATATGCACATGCTCTTTGTGCATTTGAAGAAGATCAAAAATGTCTTTGGAAACTCAAAGTCTCAAAAGAAAATGATGGTGACATGGAACCACCGGTGGTGCTCCAAGTCGGTGACAGGGGCACTGTCAGCATGGTCACATCAGCCCTTCTCAGTTTGAAATGATCAGAACAAAAAGGCCACTTTTTGGAGAGTCTCTCTCTTGGACAGGAGTCTCCCCTCAGTTTTGCTGACTACCATACACTATACTCTGATTTTAGGGGTGAGGGGAGGGGGTTAGAGGTATCTTTGCACTTTGGTAGATGACAAAAGAGTAGGAGAGAGGAGAAAGAATGTAGGGGAATAGCTTGCTGAATTAATAGCCTGCCTGTAAAAGTTGTGACCATAAGATATGATTCAGATCACACCCAGACAAAATAAAACATTTTTTTCACTTAAAAAAAGTCCTACAGGTTTATCCATGTTGTCCCATATTGAAAAATTCCCCTCTTATTCTTTCCCCCCTCTCAGCAGACAGTATACTTTTTTTTTTTTATTTTAGAGAGACAGGAAGGGAGAGAAAGCGTGAAAAACATTGATCACTTGCCTCCCATACACACCCCAACTGGGGATCGAACCTGCAACCTTTTTGATATATGGGATGACATTCCAACCAACTGAGCCACCAGACCAGGATCAAAATTTCCTTCTTTTTAAAGTCTATTACCCCATTGTATGTATACACCACATTTTCCTTATACACTTATCTGCTTAAGACAATTCTTTAGTGCTTTTATGTATCCTCATTGCACAGATGAAGAAACAAAAGATCAGAAAAGGTCAGTAGCTGGCTCACCTAAGTGGTAGAGCTTAAATTGAAACCACATAGCCTGACTCCAGAGTCCACACTCTTGCCCACCTTGCAGAACGATCCTTCCCAGAAAGGCCCTAGTGCCACATATTCATGACCAGATAGTGATAGCCCCTTCATCTGGGGACTTGGGACATCAGTAAGTGGCTCTCAATAAGTATTGGTCATTCTAGCACCATCATGAGTAAGAGAAGATTCCTCAAGCAATGCCCTATATGGTTAGCCAAGCCCTGCTATATGTAACATGGAGGCATGTGCACCCTTTGCAATTCAGTGCTCTCAGTTTGCAGCATGAGAATTAAGAATACACTGAAGTAAAAGAGAAGAGAGCCCTGGCTGGCATGGCTCAGCTGTGTTGGGCATAGTCCCACAAAGTGAAAGGCTTCCAATTCAATTGCCAGTCAGGGCACATGCCTGGGTTGCAGGTTTAGTACCCAGTCAGGGTGCATATGAGAGGTAACTGATTGAGGTTTCTCTCCCTCTCTTTCTCTCTCCTCACCTCTCTCTCTTAAAAAAAGAGAGAGAGGGAAAGAGAGAAGACCTAAAATCCTAAATCTAGCTGACTTGAATGGGTTGGAGGGCTTAGCCAAGGGAATCAACAGATATAATTTTATGGCTGCCAGTCCCAGGCAGGTTACAGAACCTCTTATTCTCAGTTTTAGTTGTGCCTTAGAGCCACCTGAAGAGCTTTAAAAAATATCAGTGGCTGAGTCCCACGCTCAGAGATTCTGATTTGACTGGTCTGCAGTGTGGCCAGGTGTCAAAAGGTTTTAAGGTTCCCAAGGTAATTATAACATGCAGCCACAACTGAGAAACACATGGTTTACCCTCCCTTTGGGATCTCAGGACAGTTTGGGTGAGTAGGCTTCTAGAGTAGAGCAGTGCATCTCCAGATGTAGTCTGTGGGTGCCCAACATCTTTGATCTGATTACACATGTGCATCCTTGGGTCCTACACCTAGAAATTCTAATTCAATATTTCTAGGGAACGGCCCAAGCATTTGGAGGTTTAATGGTGACCTTCCTAAGTGGTTCTGACACACAATGAAGGTCAAAACCCTCTAGAACTGGGGACAGGCAGGGCATGAATCTGGTTTTCATCAAGGTGACTATGAAAAAAAAAGGAAAATGAGCTGAGACAGATACAGAGGCAGGCTAAGAAAACTCGGGAACAAGACTTGGTAATTCTTGAGCATTTCTGACCCCTCGGGAGAGATGGAAGGAACTTGCAGGTGAGGCCCACAGGAGATAGAACTCATGCTTATCATTTATTGACTGGTGACTTCTAAAGGTTCCAAAGGACCCACTCATCACCTGGTAACATTATGTGAGGTTGGTCTAGGAAAGGGATTTTGAAGCCAGTGTTGGGGATGGTGGCCACTGACATGGTAGCCAGACAGTCCTCTTCCCTCCTTCCCTCTCATCTTGAGTGTGGAGTTTGACAAAGCACAGAGGGCTGGTCTTTTCTTCCTCACCCCCAGAACCAGCAGAGTACTAACAAATTCCTAAGCCACCATGATGTCTAAGGATAATAAATAAGTAAGTAAGTAAATAAATAAATAAATAAATGGTAGTGGGTAGGTAGGTATGTAGGGGTTAGGGAGAGGGGAAATGGGGAGGTGGTGTTTAATGGGTACTCAGTTTCAGTTTTGCAAGATGAAAGGAGTTTGATGGATGGTGGTGATGGTTGCACAGCAACATAAATGTACTTCATACCACTGAATGCTACAGTGAAAAAGGAGTAAGATGGTAAATTTTATGTGCATTTTACCACAATAAAAATTGAAAAGCAACAAAAATCTCTCAGCCTTGACCTTGCTGGCTCTGGGACTTTGCATTGGTCATTCCAACTCTTTGTGCCTTAGTTTCCTATTCTGCATATTGGTGAAAATAATAATATCTTGTACCTGACACAGAGTAAAGATCTAATAAATGTTGGTTATTATGGTCTTCAAAATCATATACAATCAGATTAGGAAATCAGGACCTAGAGAGATGACATGACCTAAGATCCTATAACTAGTACAGATAGATGCAGGCACTGAACCCAGACAGAGGGATTTTGAAAACTATTCTTAATCACTATGCTTCTATAAGGACAGTAAGATAATTCAAACCACTCCCTTTTACAGTGTGAAGAAATTCATGCTGAGCCCCATCTGCAAAAGTGAAAAAACATGCTATTGTGAGGCCTGAGAAAGCACAGAAACATTGTAACATTGTTAATGCTCAGACATAGAGCTGACCAGACTATTTCACAGCCTAGGATGTCAGCAAGCAAAGTGGGTCGAGGATACCACCCACACAGGCCTGCCTGAGTCACTGGTAGGAAGTCTATCCTGCAGCTTGTGTTTATTTATCCCCTCTGCTCTGTTAGGCACTGCTAAGCTTTGCAAATTAGCTCACAACAGGGTCCAGTGGGCTGTAGGACTGGGCCTCAACCCAAAAACCATCCACAGGAGAATGTTCACACGTCACATCTGCTGCAGTGGTCCCACAGAAGTCTGAACCATGAGCCAAGTTTATATCCAGAGTAACAAAGGTGGGGACCCGAAAGCTAAAGCATGGGTTCAGTGGGCTAGTGGTCTGCTATGAGCTCTCAAGAGGCTCACCATGGTGGCAAGGCAGGTGGACAGCAGGTATCAGTGACTGTCCCTGAGTTGGGACATAGATCCTTTTCCTTTCTAAGAGGTAAATTTGGTTTCAAACTATGTTCATGTCACAGGTCATTGGAACACTCTTTGGGGTGTGGCTCTGAGAAATACCAAGAGGAAAGGGCATGGCTCCACCATCATGGTGCTTGCAGTCTGGAGCAGAAAGAGCCGTGGGGCCCAAACAAATACAAAGTGTATTTGTCATGAAAAGTCTAGGGCTCTCCCAAAGCTGTAGCTTCAGCCACAGCTCTCCCCTGAAATCCAGACTCAAACAGTCAATCACTCAAACAGATGACAGGAGATGTGTCTCCTATCATCTCCACCTTGATGAAGGTGTAGGTTGGCAAGGTAATGACACCCAAACAGGCCCACTTCCTAATCCCTGGACCTGGGAGTTTGTTACTTCACAGGGCAAAAGAGAATTTGCAGATTGATTAAGTTAAAGATCTTAAAATGGGGAGATTATCCTAGATTATCTGGGTAGACCCAATATAATCACAAGGGTTCTTATAATAAGAGGACCTTTCCTGGCTTTGGTTAGAAGGAGATGTGACTTCAGGAGAAAGACACAGAGAAATCACTGTTGCTGGCTTTGGAGGTGGAAGAAGGAGCCACAGTCAAAGGAGGCAGGCAGCCTCTAAAATCTGGAAAATGCAAAAGATCAACCCTGCCCTAAAATGTCCAGAGGGAACACAGCCCTATTGACACCTTGATTTTAGTCCAGTGAGAGGTCAGGCTTCTGGTGTCTAGAACCAGAACATAAGAAATGGATATGTTTTAAGCCACTAGGTTTTTTTGGTGATTTGTTAGGGCAGCAACAGAAAACAGGCATCTCAGTCAATAGCGGCTTCCACCTTCCAGCTGTTCAGACCAAACCCTTTGGAGGCATCTGTGACTGCTCTCTTCTTCTTGCTCCTCACATCCCATCGTCCGTCAGCAAAGCCACCCTTCCCTCTCACCACTGCCACTAGCAGACTGGTCCATACCACTTGTCACCTCTCCCCCAGATGACAGTCCCTGTCTCCACCTATGCCCTCTTACAATCCAGTATCAACATAGCAGCCAGGATGGCCCTGTCAGTCTATCTCCCGTATGTGCCCCAAACCCTGCAAGGTGTTCCCAGGCTAGTCCTCCCTCTGTCCCACAAGCCCTTTTACAGTCTGAAGACCTCTGGTTCCCTTTCTGCTATCATCATCACCTTTGCTGCCCAAGCCATCATGACCTCTTTAATGTTTCTCAAACACACCTGAAATGCCCCCCACCTCAGGGCCTTTGCACATGCTGTTCCTTTTTCTAAGAATGTTCTTCTGAATGGTCCACTCCCTCGCCTCTTTTGGATATTTATTCAGGTATCATCTTCTCAGCCAGGCCCTTCTTGACATCACATTTAAAACTTCAGCCTCATCTCTGACACTCCTTGCTCTACGGTGAACATATTATCATCCAGACTGAGATGTTTCTGAGACTATCCATAACGACCCTGAAACAACAGACTTAAACTGGGACAGATCCCAAACCTCCCTCCCTATTTTTCTCCATAGTAGTTACTACTTTTTCAACTATATATTTTGCTCATTGATCTTGTTTATCCTCTGCCTCTTCCCCTCCTCCTCACTGAAAAATGGAAGTGTGATAACGGCAGGGATTTTTGTCTGCCTTATTCATTTTCCCAGCACATAGTTGTTGCTCAATAAACATTTGTTGAAAGAATGAATAAATGGGCCTCAGAAGAGAGAATCATATCTCATAGAAGGCTTTTGAAGAAGACAGCATCTTGAAGAGCAAGCAAAAATATAATCAGTTGCAGGAGGAGGAGAAGGTAAAAGAACAGATTAGTACAAGAAGAGGGAGCAATGAGGCAAATGTGTGGTATTAACAACAAAAATAACCAACAACAATAATACTGGCAGCCAACATTTACTGCATGCTTTGTCTGGCCTTGGCATCATGCTGAGCATTTGTCATGTGCTGCCACATTTAATGCACCTAACAAGTACATGTGGTCGGCACTATGACTCTCTGCACTGAAGAAGTGGAGAGCCCTGAGATTAACCTGTCTAAGGTCAGGCAGCTAGTAAGCAGTGGCAGTGAGAATTAAACCAGGTAGTGTGACTACACAGACTGGACATGCCAAGCAGATGGAGAAAACATAATTCAGAAGAGACAGTCTAAGAAAACATGTGGAGTCTAAGGAAAACACCCCAAAACTGCAAGAGTTTAAACAAACTGGACAGGCACTGGGTCTCATGTCTTTGCCGCTTCCAGCACCTCCACATATACCCAGCATCCCTTAGCCCTGGGCAACTGGGCTGCCATATCTAATAACACCATAAGATTTTCCAAAACATTCCCATGGGTGTCAGAATCAGGCTCTGAGTTTTGGATGCACCCAGCACACAGATTCCCCACTGAAAACTGGATGCTATCAATCTCGGCAACCTGACTTGCCTGCTACCCTCCTAGAACTGCTCATCCCAGTGTTAAGCGAGCTCAGTGACATCTTTCACACTTGAAGAGGGCAAGGCAAGGTTTCACTTTGGGTAAACTGACTGATTGACACTAGTAGGTTCTCACTTTAGTTCTGCAAACCTCCAACGCAGGTGTGAGCATCCTGGACATCACAAGCAAGGAAACGTTCACTACAGTGGCAGGCAGTCTGCACCATGGTTAGAAGCTCAGGCCCAGGTCGCACAGCTCTGCCCTTGGCCCTCCATGTGATCCAGGATGAAGTATTTCTTTCTCTAAACCTGTTTCCTTGTCTGTAAAATGGGGATGCAATAAAGACTGAATAAAATCATGGTGATGGTTTGTTTCATAGGTGTACTCATATGCCAACACTTACTTGGTTGTACAGTTTATTGCACATCAATTATGCCTCAATAAAGCTGTTAGAGTTGAAAATTTTTAATAACATAATACTAATGGCAACAATAGTGGCATAATACTTAGTCCAATGCCTGAAGTGCCTTTATTAAATGTGAGATGTCGATTTGTTACTGTTAGTGGGATGGGGACTTTACCAGCCATGTGCCCAGAACTGTGCCAAGGAAATAGCAGCCTCACCTAATCATTGTAACCACACCATCAGTCAGTATGATCCCTATTTCATGGGGGAACAAAGAGAGACTCACAGGCCATACCAGTGGAACATTCTAGAACAAAGTCCTCCTACTAGCACATACTAGTGGTACATGAAGCAAGGGATAAGAGAAAAAAGCAAACCTAAGGGGCAGCCAACAGGACCAGGGGACTCTCTAAGCATCTGATGGCTCCCCAGTTTCTGGGAGGAGGGGAACCCTGGCCAAAGAGTGCCATCCCCAAGGTGAATACAGCCTGCATCAATTCTGTGCTCAGCCACTATTGCCCTGCAGAAGCACCACCCCAGGCCAGATCACCTCCCTTTCTCTGCCTGCAGTAGCTGTGGGGAACCAAGGGCACAGCCCCTGCCGCAGACAGAAAGCAGAAGCTGTGAGGTGGGGTGAGGCTGGGGGAGTTGTAGGGACTTGGAAGCCTCCATTACCCACACAGAACCTGAGGACCGTGTAGCTCCTGCTGACAGAGCCAACCGTGACTGGGATGAGGCAACTGTGACTGGGTTGCTGGTTCTGCATTGTAACCCCAAATTTTCTGTTGTGCCTTCTAAGTCTCCAGTGTCCTTCCTCTTCAGTAGCCATGGTAATGACAGTAATAACAACAACCACACAGCTGTATGCTCACAGCTTCATTCATTCTCACATCCAGGCATCAACAATGCCTGCAATTTGTTCTGCTCCTGTATTCCACCTCTGAGTACCCAGCCAGTATTTTTTGAGAACTCACCATGTGCCAGGCTACAGACATGGAGGCAAATATATACAAGGTCCATGCCTTCAGGAGTTTAAATTCTAGTGGGGATTGGTGCAGAGGGGCATATAGATAAAAGCAAATAAACATAGTACTGTTCCATTATGATAAGGGCTATGAAGTAAATAAAAAAAAATGTTGGGCTAGAGAATAAGAGGAAAGAACTTACTAGGTGGTCAGGGAAGGTCTCCCTGGCCCCACAGATGAGACCTGAGGGATGAGAAAGGGCCAACATAGTAATGTTTCAGGCACAGGGGCATGTAAAGCCCCTGGAGACAGAGAGCTCGGTATGTTCTGGGAAGAAGTGACAGAAAATCGCTGTGATGATGGAATGGCGACAACATCATGATTTTTAAATGGTTCATATCAGAGAACCCTGGTTCATTTCTGGACACAGCTCCCTACCGACCTGTATGAGCTGGAGCAAGTTCCCCTCTGTGCTTGCTCTCTGTTTGCCAGGGTTCTCGACTAGCAAATGGGGCTGACAATGGAACCTAACTTGTGGAACAGTTGTGAAGGTTAATTCATATGAAGTGCTCAAAGCACAGCATATAGGAGGTGTTCAATAAATGCCAGCTCTTATTTTTATCACTCCTCTGCCTGATGGCCAAGACTCAGTACAGAAGAGCACGTTCAGGGCTTAGCACATAGGTCTGATTCACCTCTTCAAGATCCGCACTGTTTCTTGTTGTGGTTCTCACTTCCAAGGCAGTCAGAAAATATTTGTTGTATGAGCAAATAAATGAATGAGTGGGCTTCCTGATTATCTTTAAGCCTCTAAAATGCACAGTGGTCTTATTTCATTAAGCCTCCTTGTGATTAGGCTTCCTTTGTAAAGCAATGTGATCCAGCCTGGAATTCTGTGTTCCTGGAATATTGCAGAAAGGACAGGTGGAAGGGAGATGGTTATTAGCCACTGTCTCTGCAAACAGCAAGCCATCTGCACCCCGTTACCTAAGCACAGACCTCTGTGGGCGCCCAACTTCAGAGCCCTGAAAGTTGGAAGGGATTCCGAGCTTGGATCCCTCAGGCTAGGCTATTCTTGGAAGCTGAGCACCGCCTGCCACAGGGAGATGAGTCATGCAGAGGGTGAAGGCTTGATGGATTTCTCCAAGGCAGCAGCTATTTATCTGGGTAGATCTGTATTCCACAGAACACCAGAACACAAAGGGAGGGGTGGGTTCTGATCTGATGCTACTTAAAACAGCATCATCTCTACCTGCATCCTTGCATTGTATCCAGATGAGAATGCCTGGGGTCCTCTCACCAAGTAAATGCCCACCTCCAGGAAGCCAAAGGCTGTTCTTTACATACTGCTCCCCCACTCCTATATGAATAGCCCTCTGAAGAGCTTGTGAAGTTATTCCCAGCCACATCTCCACCCTACATGAGGTAGCCCATTCTTTAATTCTTAGCTTTTGTGTGCGGTCCCCATCAACATTTTCACCTCCCTGTGAGACTCTGAGATCTTGTATTGATCTCTGTATTGCAGAGTTCACCATTGCTCATAAAACTCTGAGTTGTGCCTGAAGGCAGAATAACAGTGGTCTCGTTTCATTTCATTGCAAAGTCTCAACTGTGGAAGGAGTGACATGCCACAAACAGCTTAAATGCCAATAATATAAACAGCCACCATGAGGCAATTTCGTAAGATTTCACATGCTATGTCCTGGGTACCATGAGAGGTATCTGCACCCGCTGCTAAGTCTTCGTACACTTATTACAAGAAATGGCAAGTTGGGATGGAGTGAGGCTGCTGCCCAGGATTTGGGTGCCTGGTTAGCTCCTGTTGCCTGGTTCCCTTTGTTCTTCCCAACTGCCTGGCAGCGTTTCTCAGAAGTCAGCCACAGCTCACAGTTCTGAAGTGCGGCTCCTCACATATGCTCCCAAAAAGTTGCTCCAAGTGAAGGCAGTTTAATTAAAAACTACATTCAATCAAACTGTCATTTTGTTTATGAAAAGGTGTCAAGTGGCTGGAAATGGCAGGAAGAAGCACCAAAGATTAATGCTAGAAATTTGTTCTGATTAAAAGTACGATTGAAGCATTAAGAAAGCAAGCCCCATGAACCAGGTGGCCCCTGGTTCTGCTATTTTCAAATACAACTGGTGATAGTTTTAAGTAGAGATAGAACTCGCCCTTGCTGATGTGGCTCGGTGGATTGAGTGCCTGCCTGTGAACCAAAGGGTCGCCAGTTCGATTCCCAGTCAAGGCACATGCCTGGGTTGCACATCATGTCCCCAGTAGGGGTGTGTGAGAGGCAACTGATCCATGTATCTCTTGCACATTGATGTTTCTCTCCTCTTTCTCCCTCCCTTCCCCTCTGTCTAAAAATAAATAAATAAATAATTTTTTAAAATAAGTTCTCTATGCCTAGAGGGTTTCTCTACCTTTGTGAAGACAGAATCTAACTGAAACTGGTTGTTTCCAAAAGGAAACATAACTGAGATGTGCTCCTAGGTACCTCTCCCCATACCTGTTTGCTTCTTAATGGGCACCAAAATTGATGTTCACTGGCTCAGAGTCACTAGATCTGTGGTCATGCAGTGATATTAACATGAGTAGGGACCTCAGAGACCTCCTGACTCTATCTATGCCTTCCTTTTTCAGAGAGAGAAAGGCTAAGACCCGTGAACAGAAAATAGCAAACTCAATGGCACCAAGCAGAAAAAGTCCCAGAGTCAGTAGGTCTAAGGTTAGCTTCACTTCCTGAACTTGTCAACTTCCAGAACCCTTAATTTTCCAGTGTTACAAAGTCGCTGGTCTATTGCATCCAGCAGAAATCAGTCCTAACAAAGCCATTCTGAAACAGGTGACTCTCACCTGCTTTGCAAACAACAGCTGCCTCTTCTATATCCAATGGCTCTACTTCACCCATACTTGGGACCTCCAAAATGTTGGGTGGCCACACTCCACCTCTTCTCACAGTGGAGTTATTAGAGGGCTTTGGAAAAGAGCTGTTCTCCAAACCATATGCTCTCTCAGATTTTGGTTACCAGCTGAGGCAGGCAGAATTCTAAGATGACCATCAATGATGCATGCCCTCAAATAATCTCCTCCCCTTGAGTATGGGTGGAACCTGTGAGTATGGTGGGATATCACTTCTGTGATTATGTTATGCCACATGATAAAGGCAAAGAAATTTTCAGGTGTTACGAAGGAACCTAATCAGCTGACTTTGAGTTAAGCATAAAAGAGATTATCTTAGGTGAGCCCAACCTCATCAGGTGAGTGCTTTAAAGGGGACTTAGACTTCCCCTGCACTCAGGAACTGGAAGAAACAGGAGTCTCTCTCTCTCTCTCTCTTTCTCCCTCCCTCCCTCCCTCCCCATTGCTGTTTTTGAACAGGATGTCTTTATGAGTTCTACACCTGCAAGGAAATGAATTCTGCCAACCACCATGTGAACTTGGAAAACCACCTGAGCCTCAGTTGAGACCCCGGCCCCAGGCAACAGTTGGAGTGCAGCCTTGTGAGACCCTGAGCAGAGAACCCACCTAAGCCATGCCCAGATTCTTGACCCACAAAATCTGTAAAACAATAAATAGGTTTCAGCCACCAACTTTGGAGTAATTCATTATGTAGCAACAGACAGCTAATACCAGCCCAGAGCCAACAATTCCTAAAGAGGTCAAGGTGGGAATGATGTCACTGGTACCAAAATGAGGAGCTAGCTCTAGGCATTCCCCCACATGGGCCTCCTTTAATAATAATAAAATAGAAAAGACTTCAAAATCTAGCTGGCCCATTTCCTTTATCTGTCATTCTCTTTTTTAAAAAATTAAAGGCCGACATGGGCGCCCTGGACTGACTTGATCACAGCTTGATTAGGTAAGCTTCCCCTAAGAGTTAAGGAAAAGAGGACTCTGTTAGCATAGGAGGAACAAGTTGCTCTTTGACGATTAAAAAAACATAACCATGTTTTCAAAAGAAACATTTGAGTCTCAAACCTAAAAAACAACTTCGTCCAAGAAGACACCCCCACCATTTAGCATTTGCAGGGGCTAGAGGAGAGACAACATAGAAGGGAGCTGGTTCTGGGCATGCAAATCTCTGACGGGTGTGCAAAGCACAACAATCCCCGTGTCCAGTCTTCCCACCCCAGCCCCGCAGTGGGTGCTCATGCACATGAGAACCTGCCTGGCTGCTAGGAGGTGGGGCTGAATGTTGCTAAACTGTTGGTTGTTGGGTGTAAGTGGTAACCTTCGTGTGAAGCCCGTTTGATCAGGGAACACTTCTGCTTCAGGAATTACTTGCATGGATACCTAATGCCATCAAGATACAAATCTGAATTACTGAGCAAGGCCTACACAGCCTCTCATGCTCCCCTCCACCCACCTCTCCATCCTCATCTCCCACTGCTCCCCAGTCTGCACTCTGTCCTGCAGACACACCAAAATCTCCCTCAGAAGCTGCTTCTGCTGACACTGCCCTCCTCTGCACGAGTCCTCTCCTGGAATCTGCCGCTGGGAGAAAAGCCTTCCTGGAACCTCCCTGAGCCTGACACCAAGGTCACTAAGACAGGAAATGCACCTTCGTTTCTGACCTCATTTAGGATCACAATTTCTAGGAAACAAGAAGAAGGGAGATATGACAAATAGACCTCCTGAGAAGAATATTTCAACATCTTGGCAAAATCTCATTTCAGGATTACATGTTATGTGCATGCCTCACAAGACTATGTCTTCATCCCAGCAGCTGTCGGCTCCTCTGGGGAGGTTTACATCATCTCTGCTCATTAGGAATTAATCTCTCCCTCATCTGACTTTTCCAGAGTCTGCCTGGAATCTCTTCGGCACTTTTCTTCCAAGTCCTAATCACCAACTGATGCATTATACATTTACTTATTTATTTTCTGCCTCCATCCTCTGAAATGTAAGCGTCTCAGGGGCAAGGGTTTGGATTTGCTTCATTGCTCTGTAACTAGGACCCAGGTCAGAGCTTGGCAACACAAGACACAATAAATGTCTGTTGAACAAATGATATGAGGAGAAGGAGCCAATGCTTTGATAGTGCTTCCCTATGCACCAGGAATTCTGAGTGCTATATGTCTAGTAACTCATTTAATCAATGCAACAACTCTGTGAGCTAGGGACTACTAATAGCACCTAGGAAGAAGCTGAAACACAGAGCATTTCAGTCACTGGTGCTATCTTATAGCCAGTGAGTTCTAGAGTAAGGATTCGAACTCAGGCAGCCTGACTCCAAAGTTTGTGCTCTTAACCACAACACTAGGATGAGAAAGTGAGTGAGTGAATTGATGAATGAAAAATGTAATGTCTGTCATATCCTGTAAATGTATGCTGGAGATTATATTGAGGGATGTGCTGATCTGCTCCTCCGGTGTCTTCTGGAATGTTGGAACCACTGCACGAAATGAAATCCTACACCTTGCACACAGTAGGCACTCAGGAAGTATTTCTTCAATTAGATCGCCATAGTTAGTGCTTCCAGATAATCTAAATACCTTTTCATGCAATCTCCAGTTTTCCTTCCACGAAGACCCATAACATCTACACAACTAATTGCGATGTTTCTGGTCCTTATCTGAAGCTTTTAATAATAACCAAAGCAAAGCCATCATGACTCACAGTAATACTGCCATCAGTTTCTGGGCATGTGAATGTTTGATACACATTGAAAACGAGTTTGGAGGAACCATGATTCTGAAAAAAGTCATCACTTCTTGAGCCTTCTGAATCCTCTCATTCCCCAGGAGGAAATGTTCAGTCCACCTGCCCAGAACCATAGGCAAAGCTGCAAACACAGAAGACATCTGCAACAAGAACCAGCAGCTTCCTGGCTAGACTTAACTGCAAGTAAGCAAATCCCATCATCTTTGCTGGCTTAGAAACAGCTATAAAATCATGGTGGGTCCCCAGAAGAAGCTGCACCATGAAAAGGCGGGGAGCAGTCAGAAGAGGAGGGAAGCAGGGGGAAAAACCTGGCTACATGTCTGCCTGGGACAATCTGTTTTCTCAACAGCAGCGAGGACTGTGTACCAGGACCAGGCAGGCAATGCGTGGGCATATGCCACTCCTGGGTTAATCCACGGACCGCGGGGAAAAGCAGGCAGCACTGCAAGGCTGCTGAGCTCTAAAAATACCCAGCACATTCCCACCATGGCACGAATGGTAAGCTCTTAGCAAACAGAAACCCTGCCAAACAAATGCCTAGCTGGACGCTCCAGAATGAATCTCAAGGCTGGGGACTATGAAAACAGGGAATCCAGCTAGGGAAGTGGATTTTCTCTGGAGCATTATCAGAGATCGATGAAGCTTTAAGAGACTGTCGTGTCTGGATTGCCTGAGCTGCAGGCTAGGAAAGAGGACAGAAGTTGCCTGCTGCTGCTATATACCAGGGGAAGTCAGTAAAATTCAGTGATTAAAGCCACAGGCTCTGGAGTCGGACTGAGTCCACTTCAATGCTGGACTCAGCACTGGGGGAAAGTTCATCTCTCTGACACTCAATTTCCTCATCTGTAAAAAGGGAACAAAAATAATAATCACCACCATCTACCTCATGGCTTTTCTTAAGCACTTTAATAGATTACATTGTTGTTCACATATTCACTGTTCCTCTCTGCAGGATCCCTCCACACTGGGCAATGCAGTCCCCACTGATGTCAGGCTCAGAGCCAGGGGAGTGTGAGTGGAAGTGTGGCGTCCTACTTCCAAGAAGAAGCTTTCAGACTCACATCTGATTTATACTTTTGTTCTTTGTACTGTGAGAGTAGCAAGGACCCAGACAGGAACTGTTCCTTCACCCTGAGGCATGGCCCTGAGATATGTGGCAGAACCACAACAACCTAACATAAACTGTGAGAAAAGAACAAACCTTTGTTTTGTAAGCCGTGGAGATTTTGGAGTTGTTTGTTATTGCAGCATAAATAAGCTTAAACTGACTGATACAAGGATTAAATGAGATAATCTATGAATATACTCAGTACAAATTGGCATTTTTTAAAGAGATTTTATTTATTCACTTTTAGAGAGAGGGGAAGGAGGGGAGAAAGAGAGGATGAGAAACATCAATGTACAAGAGATACACGGACCAGTTGTCTCTTGCACGCCCCCAACTGGGGACCCACCCCACAACCCAGGCATGGGCCTTGACTGGGAAGCAAACCAGCAGCCCTTCATTTCGCAGGCCAGCACTAAATCCACTGAGCCACACCAGCCAGGGCACATATTGGCATTCTTTAAGTCCTTGATAAAACTTACTTACTATTACTAATATCAATATCATCGTCAGTGGTTCTCACCCTTGTGGAGACATCGCATACCTCACTAAGAAACAAATGAAAGCTTTGGAGCTTCTCCCTTGAGCAATTACATACAGACACAATTATGCACACAACTATAGGTGGTCCGGACATCCCAGGCTCAGATCCCCGTGTGGAATCTGAGAAGTTCATCATATCATCCTTAAACAGATTCCCTAACCATTAGCATGGAAATTGCCACCATAGGCTCTCTGGGATCATGTCCAGTACCTAGGTATACAGTCTAGGAGAAAATATTTTTCAAATCATATATATAATAAAGAACTTGTATCAAGAATAAAGAACTCTTACAACTTTACCATAAGAAAACAGACAACTTAACTAAAAGGCTTAATAGATATTTCACCAAAGATGACCTACAAATGGCTGATAAACACATGGCAAAGTGCTCGACACTATTAGTCACTGGGGAGATGAAAATTAAAACCACAGTGAGATGCCACTTACACACTCACTAGAAAGGTTTAATAAAGAAAATAAAATAAAGAAAGGTTTAATAAAGCAAAGATATGGAAAAACTTAAATGATGGGAATGTGAAGTGGTACAGCCACTTTGGGAAACAATTTGTCAGTTTCAGCAAAGTTTTCTACCAAAGTGAAGTTAAAACATTATGTCCACACAAATATTTGTACATGAATGTTCATCAGAGTATTATTTATAACAGAAAAAAAGTGAAGGCAACCCAAACACCCATCAGCCGGTGGGCTGAACACACAAAAGGCTCTGTATCCACGCAACGGGGAATTGTGTGGTGATAGAAAGGCATGGACCACTGACACCTGCTACAACATAGGTTAGTCTCAAAACATCATGCTAGGTAAACGAAGCCAGACTCGAGAGACCACATGCTGTAGGACTCCATTCATGTGAAATGTCCAGAAAAGGCAAATCTATATGCAGAGAAAGCAGACGAGTGGTTGCCAGAGGCTGGGCGTGGAAGCAGTGGTCGACTACCAACAGGCTTGAGGGAATTTTGTAGAGAAGATAAAAATGTTCTAAAGCTCTCCAGTGGTGATAGTTGCAAAAATCTGTACATTTGTAGGGGGAAAAATTATTGAATTTACAATGAGTAAATTTTATGATTTTTAAATTATACCTCTTGAGCGCAGGCTGCAAACCAAAGCACTGCAGGTTCGATTCCCAGTCAAGGCACATGCCTGGGTTGCAGGCCACGGCCCCCAGCAACTGCACATTGATGTTTCTCTCTCACTCTCTCTCCCTCCCTCCCCTCTCTAAAAAATAAATAAATAAAATCTTTAAAAAATATATTTCTTAAAAAAAACTAAAAAAAATTATGCCTCAATAAAGCTGTAAAAACAGAGGAGGTAATTAGCCCCCAGTAGCCCACCCAAAAGTCTAGTCAACTGTGTGGCCTGCTGTACCACCAACCTCGTCCTTTCCACAAGGGGCAGAAGAGTATAGTCAGAGGAGGGACAGCTTAACCTCTTTCTCTCTAAATAATCTTATCCAAACAATATTTAGGAAGTATAAAAAAAGTAACACAAATGGGCACAGTTGTGTCAGCACAATAGTTACATGCATATATTTTTAATCTTCAGTTCTGGAAAGGGGGTCATGTTCAAGTCCAGAGAAAACCGGTCTTTATGCTGAATAATAAATTAGCATTTCAGCAGAAAGGCAACGTCATGTGAGATCTTCCTGTGTTAGAAGTTAGACCACATGGGAATAGCAGCGGCCCCTTTGTCCTACAGGTCAGTGAGAAGGCGGCAGACGAAGATGGTTATGTCTTCAAGAGCTTGATAAGTTCCCTCTTCTCAAGAATGTCGGAGCAGAAGGAACCCTCCTTTGTCTGACAAAGTAACCTCTCAGCTCCAGAGAGACTACTAGAAAAGGGCCCTTTTTTTCCTTTGCATTATTTGGCCTTGAATAATAATAACACTTAACTGTTTACCATATTCCAGGCCCTGTTCCAAGCACTCGGTACATATTAACTAATTCATGCTCATAACAACCCTCTGAGGTCAGTCCTATTTTACTCCCCTCTCACAGATGAGAGGGGACACAGAGAACACAGAGAAGTTAAGTGACCTGCCAGGGATCACACAGCAAGTTCGTATAATGGAGCTAGGATTCAAATGAGGCAGATAACTCTGGAATTGTTTCTCTTAGACCCTCCACCTCTTGTGCTCAGTAAATCGCAAGGACTGAGAAAAATATAAGTAATTTTTAATGCCACGTCTCACCCTGCTGAGACCCAGAAAGGAAGAAAAGCAAGTAGAACTAAGATTTACAGTTTCCTCCCACTGCAGACAGGATATGTGTGTCAGAATGGCAGATGCGGGTGGGATGTAGTTGTTCCAGCAGCATGCTGGTCCCAATGGCAACTGTATCCTTTTTATTTTCTTGCCTGGTCTTGAAAAGAACAGACTGTCAGAAAACCTCAACTATCAGAGGCACGTGGCAGGTGTCCATCCTGTTTCTCATTACATTTCCCCATCTCCTGGACCACCGAGTTCAGCCCTGACTGGTGGAAGAGACCCAGGCGTCCACAGCTTCTAAAGTCACACAGCTCATACTTACTGTCACTCTTCCATTTGTCACGTGGCACCGGCACCTGGACTCCAGTGACTGTATTAAATCAGTTGGCATCAACTGGCTTTATATTTAAGACCTAGAGTCTCTGGCTATTTTAGGGGATACCCTAGTGATCAAAAAAGGGGATGGATCCTTTATGTGGTAGATTGAATTCTCAGCCAAATTCTTTATTTCTTATTGCATCCCTTGTCATGTGACTCTGTGGTCCCTTTTACTAAAGGAGCATGACTTGGTTTAGTCAGTAGAGGGAGACAGAAGTGACAGTGTACCAGTTCTGAGACTAGGCCTTAAGAGACCTTGCATGTTTCTGCTTGTTCTGTGAAGCCCCAACTATTATCGCATGAGGAATTCTCCTAGACAGCCACTGCCTTCTCAGCCTCGGCCACAGTACAAACACACCAATGCAACCCTGAGTCCAGAGCTCACAGAGGACCTGAGCACAGCCATACTCTTGGCTTAAAGCATCAAGGAGCTTGCCCAGCCGAGATCAGCACACTCCCCCAGCCCACAGGTGTGCTAGTGATAACAGGTAATTATTGTTGTCAGCCACTGAATTCTAGGGTGGTTTGCTATGCAGCAATAGTTAACCAATATACTTTGTTACAATGTGGCTTTTGCTGGGGAGTGGGGGGGGGGGGGCGCTCAGACTCCAGAGAGGGGATGGTCCTGGGGTCTTCTGACCAAGACATCACCACAGAGCTCATGCAGTTTGGTTTCTCTCCTTTCATAAATGAGAAATGTGGCCCAAAGGGGAGAACTGATGTGCCATCCAGTGAGCAAATGCCGAGGAAAAGCCATGTGAGCACATGGCAAGAAGGCAGCCATGGGCAAGCCAGGAAGAAAGCACTTACCAGAACCCAACCATGCTGGTGCCCTGGGCCCAGGCATCCAGCCTCCACAAGTGTAACAAAAAAATAAATGTCTGTGGCCTAAGCCTCCCGGTCTATGAAAGTCTGTATGGCAGCTCAAACTCACTAAGATAGGAACAGTTAAAAGAACACAAGAGCCAGTTTGAAGTGGTGCTGCTTGGCCAAATCCAGGACAATCTAAGCTTAAGAGTAAATAATGACAATAGCGGATTATAGCCCACTGGAAAAAAAAAATGGAGAGTCGTGCATCCATACTGATAAGAACAAATA
Organism: Phyllostomus discolor; assembly: GCF_004126475.2. Classification (NCBI taxonomy): domain Eukaryota; kingdom Metazoa; phylum Chordata; class Mammalia; order Chiroptera; family Phyllostomidae; genus Phyllostomus; species Phyllostomus discolor. The sequence goes on along the minus strand of NC_040905.2, from coordinate 106,793,937 downwards.
AAGGAAAAAGAAACACTCTTCCTTACAACAGAATACCAACTAATACAGATAAGGAATGATGGAGTTAGAAAACATCAGTGATGCTGATGCCAGTGAGCAAAATCAGGAATAGGAACAGGGTATTCACAGAGTCTCAGGCATCTCCCTACAAATTACTTATCAGTTACACACAGGAAAGTTGTACCTTCACAATAGAGACTGCAAACACTCCTTAACCAAGTAATCAAAATGAATACCACCAATAATCAGGACCAAGAGACCTCATGTGTCTCCTCGTGTGACTCAACAGGAAAAATATGTCACTGAAATGATATTCCTGCCAAAAATGTGTAACGGAAATGAGGCAAAATGTGAACAATTAGTGAAATTGGGTAAAGGGTATATAGGTTCTTTCTACTATTCTTTCAACTTTCCTGTAAACTCAATTTATATCAAAGCATACAGGTATTTTAATATATGGGTCCAGGTTCCATCCCAGAATCATAAAATCAAATTCACTGGGTGTGGGGCCCAGGCATCTATGTATTTGTTTTATTTGTGTTGTTCAAGCTCCTTGCGTGATAGAAATGTGCTTCCTGGGTTGGGGCCTCCTGTGGGACTTAGAGGACCATTACGTTCTGACTTTCTCTAGACTAGCATGCAGCAAGGCTCATGGATGGTGCGGCTCACAATCCAGTCCCCGACCAGCAGCAGCATCACCCACAAACTTGTTAGAAATGGGAATCCATGGGCCCCATTCAGACCAAACGAATCAGACACTCTGGAGGTAGGAGCAACCTGTATTTTAACAAGCCTTGAAGTGGACCATTGTACCCACTAAACTTGGAGAACCACAGTCTGTACTGCTTCCCAACCATTTTTAAGGTGATTACTAGTGTTCCTCTTTTCCTTTGTAATTTACTTTAATTGCGGTAAAGAATGCATAACAAAATTTATTATCTTAACCATTTTAAGTGTACAATTCAGTAGTGTTTTAAGTATATTGATATTGTTGTGCAATGGATCTCCATTTTTATCTTGCAAAACTGAAACCCTGCATCCATTAAACAACTCCCCATTTCCCCCCCCACCCCACAGCCCTTGGCAGCTACCATTCTACTTTCAATCTGTGTGAAGTTGACAACTCTACATAATTCACATAAGTGGAGTCATACAGTATTTGCCTTTTTGTGATTGGGTGATTTCACTTAGCATAAAGTCCTGTATCTCCATGTTGCAGCATGTGACAGTGTTTCCTTCCTTTTTTAAGGCTGGATAATATTTCATTGTCTGTATACAATGAGGCCTGTCCAGGAAAAGTCCAGCCATTGTTAATATAACAAGAACGGTTTGCATGACATCAATGTTACCTGGCAGCCCAGGAAAGTGGACTGAAATACACATATGAACAATAACGACTTCACTATATTAGTCAATGGGTGTGGTAGATGCTGTTAAGTGAGTGTGTGTACAAATCTGCGTCAAATTTTGTGTTAATCTTGAACATTCCTCTGAGGAAAACATTCAGATGATTCAGAAGGCTTTTGGGACGATGCAATGAGTACAGCACAAATAAAAGTGTGGCATGAATGCTTCAAAGGTAGTCAAGAATCTGTGAAAGTGATCCACATTCTCTTGGATGGAAGGCCTGCAACAAGCAGAACACCTGAGAATGTTAAACATGCACAGGCTGCAACAACAAAGATCGGCGACTGACAGTGAGAGAACTAGAAGCTGATCTGGAGATTCCAAAAACTACTGTGTCTTAGACTATGATGCAGGAGCTTGGCATAGAACATGTCATGGGAAACTTTGTTCTGTGGCTTCTGCTACCAGAACAGAAGGAACATCGTGCTGCAGTTGCTAATGACTTGATTCAAACTGCTACCAATGAACCAGATTTCCTCAACAAGCTCATAACCTGAGATGAATCGTGGGTCTACAGCTATGATCCGGAAACAAAAAGGTCCAGTCATTCCAATGGAGGTCTCCTGGTTCCTCATGCCCGAAGAAGGGGTGGCAAAGTCACAGCAAGATTAAAACCACATTAACTGTGTTTTTCAATTAGGAAGGTGTTGGGCATCAGGAGTATGCCCCTCCAGACCAAACAATTAATAAAGAGTACTACCTCAACGTTCTTCATCGGTTGAGAGATGCAATACAATGAAAACAGCCACAGCTATGGGTACCTGGTGATTGGCAACTTCATTGCAATAACGTACCTGCTCACGCATGACGTCTTGTGCACAGTTTTTTTGAGAAACATGCAATCTCTCACATGACTCAGTGACCCCCCTACAGCCCAGATTTGACGCCCTGAAACTTCTGGCCTTCCCTAAAACTAAAATCACCTTTGAAAGGGAAGAGATTTCAGGCCGTTGATGAGATTCAGGAAAATAAGACAGGGCAGCTGATGACAATTCCAACAAAGGATTTCACAGTGTTTTGAACAGCAGACGAGATGCTGGGAGAACTGTGTGAGGTCCCAAGGTCCCTACTTTGAAAGGGGCTGAGGCATCGTTGTCCTATGTACAATGTTTCTCATATCTTCTTCAACAAATGTCTCTATTTTTCATGTTATGTGGCTGGATACTTTCTGGACAGACCTCATGTGCTACATTGTGTTCACTACTCATCCATGATGGATATTTGGGTTGCTTCCATCTCTTGGCTACTGTGAATAAGGCTGCCACAGTCATGGGTGTGCAATCTCAATTTTAAATTGCCTATGAATCACCTATGAATAGTGTTCAAATATAGGCTGGGTCTCGGGAGGAGGGAGTATGAGGGTGGGGGCCCTGATTCTTCTTCCTAACAAGCTCCCAGGTTATGCTGATGCTGTTGGTCTGCAGACCACACTTTGAACAGCAAAGAACTTTGAACTAGACCAGTTAGACGAGATAAAAGAACTCAGAAAAATATCAAGTCAGGCTAGATTTCAAGCCTCAGACCACCTTTCCCAAATGTCCCCAAAGGGCAGAGTCCAGAGACAACAGTGAAATCATGGATTTTACTTCTACTGTTCCAACCCATGCCAAGTACCCTCCTACCCACAGCAGACACCTCACCCCTTTTACTTCCCTTTCTGCTCACCCCCCATGCACCACCCTGCTACAGCCACCATCGACTCCTTGAAACTGACTAGTCTCATACATCACTCTCATCACTACCAGGTCTCCTGAGCCTGCCCAGGGGACAAAGAATATACGAAATTAACCAATTCAAGGATGTCTACTAGAAAAGGATAGGATCCTTTCCCAAGCACGATGCTACCTACTGGTGATAATTTTTAGGTGGTACAAAGATACAGAATTAAGTAACATCAAATTATAAGATGAGACAGCTGCTCCCTTCAAGACTGTTTCAATCTTTCTGAAACCATCAAGGAAAAATATCCTGGACACCCTGCAATACTTGATAATCTCCCTTTTCAACAGAGATCAGGCCTCAGGCTCAGAGGTCTAGGCAGACAGGGGTCTCCAGCTAGAAATGAAAAGCTTATTGGGTCTTCATTGTATTTATTTTTACACTGACTTTCTGTTTGTAGGACGTGATGCTGGTTTTTCACTTATGGCTCTGATGCCAAGTTGCTTTTTAAAAAATAATTGTACTGAAATTTAAAAGCAAGTGATTTAAAGCACACATTAAACAAATAATCATAGATATATTTGAAGTTGGAAATCTGAGAAGAGGAGGACCCAGGACTCTTCCTTGTGCAATCTTCCCACTACACATACCATCTTGGCATCTTGGGAATGCATCCTTCCATAACAGGAGCTAGGAGACATCAGAGAGGGAACAGAGCCTCTAGCCAGACTGGAACACCAGTTCCAATAGAGGGACTAGCAGAACCTACTTCTGTTCTATGAAACTTGGAGGCTAGAAAGAGACTGTGATCAAGCCAGCCCCTGAGGGAAAATCCTGGGTATTACAAGAGCCAGAGCTGGGCATCAGTGGGGACAGGGGATGGCTGATAAATGTGGTCAGATCTTTAAATAGCGGGAGCCCTCCTGCACTTTTTTTCTTAAGGTTCCTCTTCTACGGGAATTTGGATCAAAGCAAAGCAGTTCCTAAAATTCTCCTATTTGGTGCATCTGGCCAAAGATGTCCTCCTTGACCTTAAAGACTTAGAAAGGGCATCATTTTAGGTAATTGCAAAAACCATTATGAAAATCAACTACCTATTTTGAGATGACTCCACGTGGTCAGTATAAAAGATACTTATTCTAAAGCTTTTGGTGTTTTCATTCCAACAGGAACTTCCTTTAATGCTGCAAGCAACATTACAATTTTAAAAGAGAGAAACATTCTCAGTAATTAAATGCAAATCACAAGTGTTCCAAATGCAGGGCCTGTCTCCGGAATGGAGTGCCTAGATTCAGCACCTGGGAAAGACTCAGAAAAGGGAAGGAAATGCAGTCCTGCCTCCCTCCCTCCTACCCGCTCCTCAGCAAACCAGTGTTCTCCTGAATCAAAGAAAATATGGAAGTAGGTGCACTTTCACACGGCTGATACTAGATAGTTTCTTCCAGGCTGTAGGGCAGGTCAGAATAGACCTGTCCATACTCTATTACCCTGTCCTTGTAGCTCTAAGGTTCTGATTTCCTGTCCTGTGTACTGAGGCTAAGAGACAGAACTTGCTTCAAAGGCTGGATTCCAACATTACTCCCTCCAGAATGCCATTAGGACTTGCCCTCACTACCAGTTAGAAGGAACTCTGCTTTCTCGTGGCAGTGATATCGGGATGTCCTCAGTTCAAACACTGGAACACCGGCCCTTTCAACACAGTTCTTGAGCACCTGCTATGGGCAAGGCACTGTGACGGGTGCCGGAAATGTCAAGTGAGGACAAATGGATAATTCTTTACCCTTATGGAGCAGCGAGACAGGAGATAGTCAAATAATCACAAAAGCCACTGGAGCATCGCAAACTGTAATGAGAGCTACTTAAGCACACAAAGAGAATTTACTAGTCAAGGAGTGACGGTGGAAGGAATGGCAAGTGCAAAGGGCCTGTGACAGAACGGAGCAGGAGAACACAAGGGCGCTGCAAGAAGGGCAACGTGACTTGTGAGGAGCGAGGGGCAGGTGAGAAAAGAGGTTGGGTAAGCAGCTGAGGTCAGCACCTTGAAGACCACAGAGACATTTTTATCACAATCACCATAGTAGCAAAGGAAGCCATCCAAGGAGGTTAAGCAGGGGAGTGACATGATTAGTTCACAGGTGAAATGATCCCACTGGCTCCAGAGTTATGGTGGATATGGAGAGAAGGATTTCACTGGTTATACGCTGTTAGTGAAGTCACTTGTCCTCCCTGCACCTCTATTTCTCCATCTTTAAAATGAGATCACAATTCGCACACCTCATGAAGAAATTAGTTAATGTAGAATATACCAGGTACCCCCCGTGAGGATTCTAGAGATGATAGCTATTATAGTGATCTTCTCTGCACATTTCCTAAGATCCTTGTCCATTTATGCTTTTTTAAATAGTTGCTTGCCCACACATCTCATTTTATCTGCAAGGCTTTATGTTTTTTGAAGGCACATTCCCTGCTGAATTCACTATATCTCAAGTCAGGTTGTCCACCAGGGTGACTAGCATCCAGAAAGAGTAAATAAATGTTTATGAAGGAAACTGGCTTGAATGGCCCTGATGGCAGCACTCAGCTAGCTTCCCTAATCAGCTGAGTTTATCTATCATAGACGTGTGGGTCTCCAGGTGTAGTTTCCACTCAAGCACCTGTCAGGCATGCCTTCAAGAAAGAATGGCTCCTTCAGCCACTAGGAGCACAATTCACTGATGGCCTCCAACTGCATTACCTTCAGGATCTGTTTCAGCTTTGGGGCTGAGGCGATGCTCTTCCCTGCAGTCCCCAGCCAGGGACTGAGTGTGGTGGGTACTGGGGCCTGGCCATGTCTGCCCAGTGTGGGATTCCTCTAATGGGCAATGTCTCTCTGCTCCAGAGCTACCTGTTGTGTTCACAGAGACTGTCAGATCTGCATCTCAGATCTGGAGCTCTCCCTTGCCCAGTCCTGCTTCCTCCCTCATTTTATTGTTCACAGGGATTGACACTCCCTCCTCCCTCTCCTAGTAAACCTCTGCACTCCCAAGTCCGACTCAGCTTCTGCTTCCTGAGGGATCTGAGGGGCACACCTTGGGAAGAAGAGAAACTAAAAGCTACAACATGAAGAAGCATCGAAAAGAACTAGGTAAGTTAAGTAACTCAGAGCTGTCTGCTGTATCAAAGGATTAAAAACTGCAAGAGTTATGAAAAAAAAATGGTCTAATTAATTAAATTGGCTTAACTTACCAGGCAGCTTTCTGAGTAATAGCAGATGTCAGAGTTCCAAGAAAGATTGCTCCTTGGTTTTGGCCAGAATCCCAAGGGTCATTTAGGACTGTGATTTAGCCAGTTCTTCTCCCCTTCTGGCCAATACTTCTCAATCCAGTATTTGGGATACTAATTATAAACCTGGGACAAGAGCCTAATCTTCCAGCAAGGAAAACTAGGAATGTCAGTCAACTTTACCTCTCCTTGCCTAGAAAATCAGTGTGGCACTGACCAGTGTGGCTCAGCTGGTTGGGTGTCACCCGGCAAACTGAAAGGTCACTGGCTTGATACCCAGTCAGGGCACATGTCCAGGTTGCTGTTTAGGTTCATGGTTGGGACAAGTATGGAAGGCAACCAATGGATGTTTCTCCCTCACATCATTGTTTTGCTCTCCCTCCTTTCTCCATCCCTTCCCCTCTCTGTAAATAAAAATAAATAAAGTTTAAAAAAAAGAAAAGAAAATCAGTGTGGTTCTCAGACTAAATGAAGTCAGATGGAGAAAAGAAAAAAATGCACATAAAATACCCCCATCCCTAACAGAACTCTTAAATCTGTTGGAGAGCTAGCTCCTCTCCAAGCGGAAACTGTTGTTGCCATAACTGGGGGGATAGTTTAGCAGGTTTGGGGGAATCCACTCAACGTTTAGTCTACTCTCAATTTCTAGGACATCAAGCTACCTGCATGAAGGCAAAGGTGACAGACAAAATGGACAACACACTGGTAACCTTAAAGATGATAACAACAGCAACTAGTATTTATGAAGCAACAAGTATGTTTCTAGGACCAAGTGAGGTATTTTTACATAATTAACTCACTACCATTGGTGATATTATTACTGTTTTTTCAATGAGTGCACAAAAGCTCAGAAGGGTAAGTAACTTGTTTGAGGCCACAGAATTAGTAAGTGGCAGGGCTAGGATTCAAACCTAGGTCTCTCAAGAATCAGACTCCATTTATCATCATCCTTCCTCCCTACTCCTCCCTACTCCTACTCCTTGGATCACTCATTCTGGAGATACTCTCCCACCCACAGACATACAGTGGATACTTCAGTTGCTATGTCACTAAACAAGCATTTATGGTCTGCTCTGAGCCACATCCTGGACGAGACACTGAAAAAAAGGAATGCATAATCCTTGACATCAAGAAGCTCACAGGCAGGTGGGGATGCCATGTAGCAATTTCTCTTAAATTCTCTCATGGGAGACCTACACTTAACTCTGAGGAAGTAGATGCCATCAGCAGCAACAGCTACTTTTTTTTTTTAAGAATGAAGAAACTGAAGATGGGAAAATGTAGACTTGTCCAAAGATGTACATCTGGTCCTAACAAAGCTGAAACTCAAACCAGGTAAGCCAAGATATCACAGCCTCTGAATCATCACTGCTGACAAAAACAGCACACTCGGGGATGAGAGAAGGCTCTCCTTGCATAAGTCAGGATGCAATTTGCAGATATTTTGCAGAGTAGAAAATATATGACTCTCTGAAGGGCAGTGATCAATCATTTCAGCCATCTTAAGTGAGACCAGAATAGATACAAAAAGAATCACAACTATACACAATTCTAACAGTCAAGGGTATTAACTAATCACCAGAATCTTTCTTTTTGAAATTCTATGAACATGGTTCTAGAACATTTTGGGGGGGTGGGGAGCAAGAGGCACAGGAAAATATTACTTTAAACAGCTGAAGCAATACTAGCTGCATGAGGGAACTGTTACCAGAAGTCTTAATAACCCCACAGAATCTAAAGGACAAAAAGCCCATGCACATCCAAGGCAAGCCAGTGCAAGAATTCTCACTGGAGCCTCTGCAACATGTGCTTCTTCTGCCCAATGAACCTCCAGTGACAACTCTCAGCTTAGTGAGTCCATCCACTGCACTTCCTTATATTTTTCTGGAGCCAGAGTCTATTTCCTCTGGACGTTACTCTTCCTTTAGATTCCAGTGCAACATAGAATATATCTGTTCCATGTTCAACATGGAAGCTCTTCAGATAATTCTATAGTATAGCAATCTACTAAATCCCCTCCCTTTCCCACTTTTCCCTGCTCCCAGGAACACACACACTTATCCTTCCTCTGATATTTTTAGGGACCATTTCCAACAGCCTGCACCTCCCCAGTCATTTTCCTACTAGAATTGCATTCCTCCTAAGAAATCCAACTTATAAGTGTCCTTCATAAATTGTGGAACCTAAAAATGATCATAGCCAAAGATAAAAATATTTGTAAAGTGGCTTTGAAAACTATATTAGGCAGAAGCAAAAGAATCACCCTCTACCTGTGGAACAAAGCAAAAATGTAAACTATAGTTCTCTCAATACAAAGCAGTTTGAAGAAACTATTAAATTCATTCATTCATTCACTCACTCACTCATTCATTTGTTCATTCACTTCAAAGATCTGTGCTGGTTCTAAAACTGAGGTCTAAGAGAAGAGCTGGGCATATAATGGTACATAAACTCAATCCTTACTCTTTACTGATCATCCTCAAGGCGCAGTCTGTGGCCCTCTTCTCTTCCCATCCTTTCTTCTCTCCCAGGGTGATCTTTCTCTCCAAGGCTGTTGCTTCCCAAATGCCACCTGCCCCACTAGCTCTAGATTGTTTTCCTGACATTTCCATCAAAATGACCTGAAGCCTCCTCTAACCCAACATATTCAAGAAAAAAACCATCACGTTCCTCTCTTCAAACTAAACCCCTTATCAGTGCATGGCACCACCGTCTCTCCAGATACCCAAGTTAAGACTCTGGGATTCTGGCCTCCTTCCTTTCCCTCATCGCCCATGCCCAGTCACTCTGCTTCCCATGTACTATTCATATCCACCTCCTTCTCTCCTGTTTTGGCCCAATTCCTTATAATCTCTCACCTGGACAAGTTTAATAACATACTAGCCTTTCTCCCTGCTTCAACTATTGCCTCCTATAATTTATTCCCCACCCAGCAGCCAGAGGTATCTTTTAAAAAACAAAAACCTGATCATGTCTGTTTTCTGCATAAATAAAACCCTTCATGGATCCCCCTAAAGTTGCCCACTTACCCCTACATGGTCTGGCCTTTACTGATGCCACTAGTATAATTCCATTCGTCTATTCCCACTCCCTGGTTTTTAAAAGGGGCCGTAGTTCTTGCAGCCACAGGGCTTGCATTTGCTGGAATGCTCAACTCCTCTGCCACTCTCTCCTCCAACCCGTATCTTTACCTAGCTAACGCCAAAGGCTCCCTTGAGTATCAGCCCCCTACCCTGAGGCCCCCTCTCAAAGCAGTCTGTAATTCTTGTTATTGCAATTATGGAAATTTTAACTAAATAATTTGTTTTATCATTCATTATTTGGTGTTTCTCTCCAATAAGACTGTAAGTTCCATAAAGCCAGAGACTGTATCTGTCTTCCATTCCTGTATATCCCTCATGGCTAGTAACTTGCACAGCATAAAATAGGTGATTTAAAAAAAAAGGATAAATACAGGTGCAAAGTCAGAAAAGAAAAGATACCACAGATATACAGGAGAAAAAAAAATGTGTGATTTAATTCTATCAAAAGTGGTTCTGCTACAGCACAGAAACTGGGTAAGAAAGTTGAGTTCAAACTTTTCCTTTTAACCAGCTTATATAGTACATAGACACAACCTTGATTAGTGATTTAGACATGGTATGAACTATTTATATTTCAACCTTAGGCTCCCAAAGGAATCTCACCAAATATGACACTCAGTGTTCATAGCTCCCTATCCTCTTCCAACCCCCAGAAGAAAATAGAAGATGGGTAAGAAGAAAAACAGAAGAAAGGGCAAAAGGGAAGAGGGAAACCACAACATAATGTTTGCTCAGAGCTTTGTTGTAGGATTTGTGCATTTTGTTTTGTTCTTTTGCTCTTTTGCCAAGAGCCAGGCATGACAGTACTGCTCATGTCTCTGTCATTTCATGTTCCCGTTGTGGATGACAGTCAATATATTTTGTCTGTTTTATCTATTGATATTTCTCCACCACCTCAAGCAGCAGTAGACATTCAATAAATATTTGTTAAGTGAATGGTTTCAGATGTGAGAGCTGCATGAGAATGAGGACGATGTCTTTTCAGCTTTTATCCCCAGTGCCTAACACAGGGCCTGACTATCACAGGAGTCTAATAAATATTACTGGGATACACTATTCAACGAAGCAATTAAATAATAAATACGTAAGTTATATTAATCCTGTCACTCACTTTCCATTTGATTAAATGCACTTTTATTTGGGGAGCTTGCACAAGCGTGATTTCTGCTGCCTATAGGGAGGAATGAGACCACACAGGGTGGAACAAAAGCAGGTTTACAGCTGTGAGTATGTGAAACACAGAGATTACTCTTTTATTATTATTTGCTAATTACTGTATTATTTTCCACATGAGCTAAATATATATTTTCCCTCAATGACTGGATTCTTTAAGCCACCCATATGACAATGCCAAATTTTTACACCGAGTCCTGATTCCTGAGATAAAAAGTTCAAGGAGTACCTATGAGTAAATACCTAGCCTTAAAAATCAATAAAATCATCTGTCAGTTCCCATCAAGTCAAGACTTTAGACCCCACAGCATATGCAGGCGCTTCCGTAAATGCCAGGAACACAAAGAGAAAAGGGTCATTTTTCCACGTCCTTCATGAGCTTAGAGTCTATCAGGAAGATTGATGGGAAAGACACACAAAAAAATAAATAAAATAAAATAAAAAGACAACACAGTGTGATCAATGCCATAGCAGAGGCACATGCTCATGTTATAGGAACACAGGAAAAAAAAAAAAAAAACATAAAATGAAAGAAGCCTGAAGTCAACTTTTAATTAGTTGCCCAAGAAAAGTCTTCGGTCTTCTCGGCCAAGATTAAAGCAGTGTTGCTCTGGGTCTGGGGCCTGTGGCCATTGTCCCAAAGGTGCAGAGTTCATCCTGAATCATTTCGCCTGATGGAGCCAGAGAAGTTGAGCAAAAGCAGTGGACTCGGAAACCCTGATGAAAGGCCTGACGATCTTTCCTCAGCAATGCTGACCACACAATTACAACCTGAAGCCAGTCCCACGAGAGGAAAGCCCGGGCCCTTCAGCAAAGCTGCCCAAAACCTCCAAAGTTAACAGTGTGCACTGTGTCTTTCTGCAGACGTGGGAAAATGAGAGGGAAGATGTCAGGGTCATGTCAGAACCAGGAGGGCTTTAGGCTGTGAAGGAGTCGCTTCAGGCCTGAGTGGTGGGACCAGCTGACCCAACGTTAATAAAGATATTAAAAATAGGCAAACACAAGGAAGCCATGTTTAAAAATCACAATACAGAAGGGGAGGTGGTTAAATGCATATGAAACAAGCTATGATATTGCATTTGGCAGCCATTATAAACATAAATACTTTTAATGACAGGAATTCCTTATGACACCCTAAATAAGGCAAAATAAAAATATATATAAAATAAAATTTGTATGATATGTATAAATTATTTATATATCTATAGGCAAACATTACACTAACATTTTTGTATAATCACTTCTTATATATGGAATTATGTATAAAAAAAAGGACACGCACTTCCAAGGACTCTAGAAAGTATGGATAAAATGAGGCATACATATATCCCCATATGAAATATCCAAGATGATGAATATTTTAGGGAAAGAAAATAGTGAAAGAGGTGTTTTGGTGTTGTTTTGGTTTTGGTTTGCGTGTTTTTTTAACTTTTAAAAAAATTCCTATAAAATATTTTTATTTAAACCTAAGAAAAAGCTACCAAATACCACCAGCTTAACACAACCATGCCAAACACACCATCGTGCATGTGATTATTTATAGCATCAGCTCTGTGGCTGATGCTAAGCCCCAGGAGGGCAGACAGCGTGACTTGTGTGCCTCTAAAGTCCTGGTGCCTGGATGCAGCTTGACACCTAGAAGGTGCTCAGTGTTTGCTGGATTAACACATATGAAGGCACAAGAGGAAATGTGATTTTTAACAAAGTAAAATGGCATTGCAAGAAATTTAGAAAGTCAGTTCCTTCACTTCTAGAGAAAGAAGAAGAATGTGGGAATTCTAACTCCTCTTGTGAACAGCAATGCAGCGGGCAGATTGGGAGATGGGAGGATTTGTGAAGGGAGAGAAGGAAGGGAGAAAGGAGGGCTTGGCAATGAGCAGCAGTAAACCCATTGTTATTTCATCCTCCTAAGAACCGCCCCCAGGGTAGACACTGTCCTGTCATCATCTCCATTTTCAGTAAAGAAACCAAGACAAGGGAGTTAGACTGAAGACATTATGTTCACAATTAACATGTGGAGATTTGAACCCAGGTCAGTTGGCTTCAAATCCAGAAATCTCTACCCCAAGGTGTGGGAGTGGTGAGGACCAGACTTTCCTACTGAGGGAATGTTGCACCAAGTGTGCAACTTTAAACCTAACCACTCACAGGGAAGTTCTTTCTGCAATTGAGAACATGATGGGAGATCTCAGGACAAGTCTATGGCACTGACGGTTTGGATATCCTGCTTCATCACTAGATAACTGGATAGGTTAGAAAGATGGATCTTCATGCACCAAGGGAGACCACAGGGCATAAACAACAGCAGGAACCCCCAGAGGACATGACACATCCAACCTCTTTCCTCCAGCTCTGGTGTGGAAATTGCCATGTGCCAACTTCAAATTCACCACAGGTAGTTGCGTGGGAAGTACTTATAGGATCCTGCTGAGTCTGTTTTTTACTTTTGAATAAATGCCTATTCTCCTGCCAGGCAGGGTTAGCAATTAGCAAAGTGCCATGTCTGGAATTTGCAAACCAAGGCTGAAGGAAGGTGGGCACCCTCCCGTGACAGAGAACTGTTAGTCTTCTGGAGTTCACAAGACCCCTGAAGGTCCTGTCCCTCCCCAAAGATCCTGGCCAGCTAGAATAATCTCAAGGGGAAAGTGAGCAGCTCACCCAAGACAAGCATAACCCAGGGCTGAGATAACCTCAGGCTAGGTTGTTGAGGCCATTGTTTTCCTGCTGAGCTTCAGGACACTGAAATCAAAGGCTCAGATTTAAACCAGAAGAATCCATTTCACAAGTATTTTTGAGTGCCTGCTATCTAAACTCACTGTTCTAGATGGTGGGGACACAGAAGTGAACAAACACGCAAAGTGCTTGTCATGTTTACTTTCTGGGGAGAAGAGATGATATTCTTGAGGATAATAACAGAGTTTAAAAGAGTGCTTCATATACAACAAATGGATGCTAGGCTAGGTACTTTTTGTGTTTATCTCATCCAGTCTCACCACACTTAGCAGAAATAAAATAGAGGCATTATTATAGACCTTTCAGATATTAAAGGAATAATAATGGAACATTATGAACAATTCAGAGTATTTCAGCAACCTAAACGAAATGGATAAATTTGTAGATAAGCCAAGAAATTTTGATGGGAGGTGAAAGCTACCCTATACCAACAAGCAATTCAACTTAAATTGAATTCAACCCAATTCTGAGATCTACCTGGAGATAACATCAGATTCCATAGATAAGTGTTCAGTCTTAAAGACTGTTTCCCCACCTCGGATTCAATTAATTTGTCAGAGTGGCTCACAAAACTCAGAGAATCATTTTAATTATTAGATTATCAGTCTATTACAATGGTTATTAAAAAATATGTATCAACAATAGGATGAAGAGATGCACAAGGTGTGGGGAAAGGGCATGGATCTTCCACTCCCTCCCCAGGTACACCACTCTCCTGGCATCTCCACATGTTCACCAACCCAAAAACTCTTTGAACCCCATCCTTGTGGATTTTTAAGAGGACTTCATTACATAAGCCACTGATTAAATCATTAGCCAGTGATGACTGATTCAACTGTCAGCCCATCTCTCCTCCCTAGAGGTTGTGCATGGGGGTAGGACTGAAAGTACCAACCCTCTAATTACATGCTTTGCTGCAGTGGCGACCAGCCCCTGCATCTCTAGATGCTTTCCAAAAGTCACTCATTATCACAACAAAAGACACTTTTTATCACTCTCAACACACTTAGGAAATTCCAAGGGTATTAAGAGCTCTGTGCCAAAATTGGATTCAAAGACCAAGTATATATTTCTTATTAAAGATCATGATATCACAGATGCAAACTATCAAAACTCTTCCAAGAGGAAATAAAAAGCCTGACCAGCCCTACAGCAATTAAAGAAATTAAATTCACATTTCAAAATCTTCTCACAAAGAAAACCACAGCCCTACCTGTCTTATAGCTATCAAATACTTAAGGGGATAAAAATGCTACACAAATTATTTCATATACCAGAGAAGAAAGAAACACTTCCCAACTCAATTTATGAAGCTAATATTATCCTGATTCCAAAGCCAGATAAAGCCATCGTAAGAAAACTATAGATCAGTATCTCATAAACACAGATGCAAAAATGTCCCACAAAATATTTAGCAGATCAAATCTAAAAATATATCAAAAGGCAATACACACACATACATACACACTGCTGTGGGCTGTATGTTGGGCCCACCTGAAATTCCCATGTTGATAATCACCACTGGTGTTAGGAGGTGGGGCCTTTGGGAAGTGATTAAGTCATGAGAGTGGAGCTTCCATGAATAGGATTGGTGCCTTTATAAGAACAGACCAGAGAGAGTTCCCTGGTTTCTCCCTGTGAGGGCACATTGACCATCAATGAGGAGGCAGGCCTTTACCAGACACTTAATCTGCCAGTGCATGATCCTGGACTTCCCAGGCTCCAGCATTGTGGTAAATTAATGTTTTTTTTAAATAAACCACCCAAGTTTATGGTGTATCTGTTAGCAGCTTCAATGGACTAAAACATACACATACCCCAATACACACATATATAAAAGAAAATAAAAGGAAAAAATGCTATTTTTGTTTAATATGTATGACAGAATTATTAATAATTTAAATTTTATTTTTATAAAAAATGGGTATATAACACTCTTGGGATCAGATAAAACAAATACAATGCATATTATTTTTAAATTTTTATAAAAAACCATCTCATGATCTTAAGGAGGAGGATCTTGAGAAAAGCATCCTAAGAAAAAAGAGTATTGATTCAACAGTTCATAAATCCACACACCAGGACTTAACCTCACTGTGCTCTGCGATGCCGAAGCTGAAATACACTCTTGGGAAAGCCCCATAGGAGAACCTGCTTGGACACTTGAGAGAGCTGAGGGGTTATGTCAATCTACTCAACAGGGTATGGGTGTGCACAGTCAGAGCTCCAGACTCAGAGGTTCCAGTCTGGATGAAATTAACTGAATCGAGCAAAGCAGAGGGAACACTGCAGGCCAGTCACCCACAGAGGAACCTTAACCTTTGAAAGCTGAAGGTGTAAACACATGAGAAGGAAGAGAAAGATGTATCTTCTGTGTCCCCTCAGTCCCCCAGCAGCAGCGACACTGGATCCCAGGATATGCACGGCTAGTTTGTTTTGGGAGCTATGAATACTGCCCACTCAACCAAAATAAGAGTGACTTCTGCAAATGATTATGCACCCATTGACTTCTCCAACAAGGCTTTCCTAAATAAAGCCCAGCTCTGTGCTCCAATATCGAGTTATCTGACCAAGGAATCACAAAATAAAGTGTTCTACTGGAGCCAGGGAAAAGCAACAGTGACAAAACGGAGAATCCACGCCTCAGCTAATGGGGCAACGTCAGGCCTCCAACGTGTCAGACCTGCACATTGTTTTTAAAACTGTTTTGTTTAAATATTTTTTGATGTAAAAGTAAGTTCATTTCACTTAAAAATTCCAGCATCCACTTTTTCCTGGAAAACTGAAGAACTGACCGCATTGGACCCACATTCTCCCGGAGCACTGCTCAGTTGACTGGCCTCTGTTCACTCCTTCACAATTGTTGCCTGGCTCCTTTAATTTCTGAGTTTGCCCTAGGTGTTTCCTTCCTGCTTAACTGCGGTGCTTCCAGTCCTGTGGTGGCACTGTGTGCAAAGTACCAGTTATCTAGCCCTGAGTGAGAGTCTAAGAAGATTCTCCTTTGAGTAAAGTGCACGAATTTTGAGATTTTGTTTTGGGTGTTCTAAGATTTTTTTTCTCAGTTTACTGGGTGATTTCCTTAAAGGTTCACAACGCTGGATAACTGGTCTCCAGATTAGTGAAACACTGACAGGGCCCTTAATGAAGCTACTTGTTTCATCACAACTTAAGTGTTCGTTTGCACAGGTGTTTTCATTTGTAGATAGTAGAAAAAAACACTTTAAAATGTCCCTACACAGACAGCAGCTCTCCCTATTGTTCCGCACCCCTCCTTGTCTCAGATACAAAGAGAAATTCATCTGGAGGAGGATGAGCAGAGAGAGCATCCCTCCACGTGCGCATTCTCATCTGATCCACCAGGTGAGGCTATTAGTGGGTCCCTGTTACTTACAGGCTGTGAATTGTGTCCAAGTCCACAGCACTTGGATATTATTGTGCTGTAGGTGAAATTTACTGCATACCATGTATTCCTGAGACCTGACTGGGTTCTGCAACTGGATCCTCGAGCTGGAAGGAGAGTGAATACTGGGATTTGGGGTGGCAGGGAGTCACAGTTTCCCAGAACTATCCATTATTTCCTATTTCATGCAAATATTGGGGGTGGGAAATATGGAGCATAATTACTTATAATTCTTTTTTATTTTTATTTTTTGAGAAGGACTGGGGAAAAGGGGAATGTCTCAAATTAGGCTTTCACTAGAGGAGATCCTGAGACAAGAAAGTGGGGCACACGGTTTAGTTGAGAGGTGATCACAGGAAGTATGGTGAGGGACTAGACAAGTGAGACAGAAAGCCAATCACAGGTGCACTGATGGAAGGGTTACTGCTGGGGGCAACTGGGCCTTAATCCCACAAGGGGCTTCTGACACTCAGTCCAGTATCAATACATGCCTCAGTGTTTTCCCATTGAGCCACAAGGAAGCTGGGATATTTATACACCAATTTCTGTCCCTCGTGGCTGAGTGTAGCTCTGGGGGGCATTTATTCCTTTCCACTTATGGTCTGCCATTTGCAAAAACCAAGCACAATCCTATGGCCAGAGAAAGCCCTCAGGCAGAGAGATACCCAGGCTTAGGATGAGAAGCCATCATTGTGTTGAGAACTGTCCACTTAAGCTTCAAGTGACCTT
The DNA here is from genome assembly GCF_004126475.2 of Phyllostomus discolor. Lineage (NCBI taxonomy): Eukaryota > Metazoa > Chordata > Mammalia > Chiroptera > Phyllostomidae > Phyllostomus > Phyllostomus discolor. The sequence goes on along the minus strand of NC_040905.2, from coordinate 106,776,492 downwards.
CAGGGTGGGCCAAGAGGATACAGGCAGTGTGACAACAACATAGTATAAAAAGATTATTCTGGCTCAGCTAACTTGAAAAAGAAAGTGGTAAAGTTTATTACTTCATGCACAGCTGAATTCAGAGCCCCAAATTTGTTGTCAGGACTTAGTTTCTCCTCCTTGCTGCTTTGTCATCATCTAATTGGCTCCAATTGCTGGCCCCACAAGGAAGCAAGATGACAGGAGCAACTTTATCCCTTTTATCTTCTCAAATTCCTTTCCAATAGGAAATACCAAGTCTTTTTCCCCAAGAGCTCTTATCTTTAGAGGCATATGCTAAAAAATATAGAGATGAAATGACATGATTCGGGAATTTGGTCCAAAATAATCCACTGTGAGTGGTGCTGTAATGAAACAAGACTGCCCAAGAGTTGATAAATGCCAAAGCTGGATGGTGGGTATTTTTGTGTGTGTTGGAAATTTTTCATGTAAGAAGTTAGTTTTTTAAAAAATAATATCCTTCACTGAAGTTTGAGCTAAAAACTGATTTCATCTTATTGGCTCTTCCTGAGCCAGGTAAGGCCAGGTAACCATTCCTAAACCTTTCATTGAGATCAGAGGGATATAATGGTGTCAATAGCCCCAGTGTTAACTATATATTCTGTTTCTGAACTAGGGAAAGAATCTCCACACGAACTTCAGAGGCCACAGAAGGGGAGGGGGCTTAGCAGAGGTTAATTGGATACAGTTACCAGAGGAATGTTAATGAGTCTTAGGAACAAATATACAGAGGTCCACTATATAAGAACATTAAAAATATAGTGGACATTGGGTATCTTTGCCCATCCAGCACCACTCTCCCCATCTTACTGTAATAGCATTCCAGGTTTTCCCAGAAGAACTGCCTTCCCTACCCCTCTATCCCTATGGATTGGGTACCCCTTGTTCTAATGATCTGGTCTGGCTAATGAGAGGCAGGCTATGGTGATTGGTGCAAAAATGGGCATATGACACCAGACTGCCCAATGAAACTCAACCCTGGGACATTCTCTGGAGCCCTTTACTTTGAGGTGGCTGAGTTGAAGGATAAAAGTCTGTCACTGTTGGTGACATCTTTGTCATCACTGAAGAGAGTGAGGACAGTCTACTAAAGAATGAGTCTGACACAGAGGAAAGTGGAGTCAAGAAATGAAGAGAAAAAGGTTCCTGATGAAGCCAGATACTCTAAACTTTTTCCTTACACAGTAAAATAAATTTTTGGCTTAAAGCTCTCTGAGTTAGACTTCTGTCACTTATTTCCCTGACTAATACAGAAAACTTTGATCACCCTCAATGCAGCACTTGGGCTTTGTCCTGCCCTGATCCTTGTAACATCAGAGTACAGCTGGGGGTACAGCTCTCTAAGCACCTGTGTTGCAATTTGCAGACTAAAAAGTAAAACCCGCCTTGAGTGCACGCATCTCAAGGTGCAGACAATATTTCCTTTTTGTTTGTTTGTTTGTTTAGTTAATAGCTTTTTGACTTTCATTTTGAAGTAATTTTTATTTCTATCTCCTCCACCCTCTCCCCTTGGTAGTCATCAGCTTGTTCTCTGTATCTGTGAGTCTGTTTCTGTTCTGTTTATTTATTTACTTTTTAAATATTCCACATATATGTGAGATTATATGATATTTGTCTTCCTCTGTCTGACTTATTTCACTTAGCATGACACCTTCTAGGTCCATCCATGTTGTCAAAAGTGGCAAGATTCCATTCGTTTTTATTGCTGAATAATATTGCCAAATATGCATATATAAAGCATTTTCTTTATTTATTTATCTATCAGTGTACATCAGGTTGTTTCCATATCTTGGCTATTACTAGCAATGCTGCAATGAACATAGGGGTACATCTATCCTTTTGAATTAGTGGTCTTGTTTCAGCAATATTTCTTATCCATTCATCCCCTCTGCAAACATTTACTGAATGCCATCTATGTGCCCAACCCTGTGCTGGGCACTGGGGTTATAGGAATTAATTTGGCACAATCCGTATCTCCAAGCCTGGTAGAAAAGAGAAAAAGAAATTCAAAGAGCGGGCAGACTGCTGGACATGGAGATCTGGGTTCCTATCCCAGCTCCACCTCAAACTGTCCAGAAAGGAGGACTCCATGCAAAACTCTCACCATTACTGAAGAAGACACTCCACATGGATAGGCTCCTGATCAATTTGCATGACCAGACAGTGTCATAGAGTGTGGCCTAGATGAGCAATTCAATATTGATTCATTCTCCTTGGTTGGAAATCATCAGGAGTCTAACTTCTACCAGTGGAAGGTGAGCATAAATGAAATTACATCCAAGCATACGCTATTTAAAGAGGGCATGCCTTGTCCTTTCTCTTTCTTCTGCTTATTGGAAACAATGAGATTTGGGTGGTGGAAAGAGCCACAATATAGCATAAGCCTGGGTCCCTGAATCATCGCATGGAGGAACGTTGTTGACCAGCCAGGAACAATGTTACATGCACAAGAAACAAACTTCTACTGTGTTAAACTATTGATATTCTGGGGCTTATTACAGCATCTACCATTATCTTCATATACTTTGAATTAGCATGCACTTTACTCATTTCAGACGGATATCTTTGCTGATCTCCAAAGCCAAGCAAAAGGGATTCTCTAACTGTATTTGATAAGCTGGTCTCACGTCAAATATTTTCCGGTATTCTGTAACTTCATACAGGTTAGGGACTGTGCCTTATTCATTTCTGTAACTTCCACAGCATTTCACAGACAGTAGGTACAATAGAAATGGAAAAAACTCATTCAAGAAAGGGAATAAGGGTTTCTTTTTGTCTAACCCAGTAGTTCTCAACTGGGCTGATTTTACACCTAGGGGATATTTGGCAATGTCTGGAGACATTTCTAGTTGTCACAACTGCAGAATGCTACTTGAGTTTAGTGAGTAGAGGCCAGGGATGCTGCTAAAGAGCCTACAATGCGCAAGAGAGCCCCCACAGCGAAGAATTCCCTGCCAAGGTTGAGAAATCCTGGTCTAACCTATGGCTCCCACCCCAACTTGATCAATTAATCATTCTATCCCTCTTTCAGTTCTCTTTTTCTTACTAAACTCTGCTGGGTCCTGAAATCAAAGGACCTTTCCTCAACTTCCTAAGTCATGAAACATCAACTTTCTGGATGTGTCTTAGAATTTTACCTCGTAATTAAAGTTCTCTTTTTTGAATCCATTAAGTGAAAGAGAGACTGTGTATGTGGGTAGGTGAGAGGGTGGTGAGCAAAGCAGAAAGGCTCCACATTTAAACACCTTGATCTTCTGTCTGAAATACACTTACGACCTCTTTCTTTCTGGCTCCCTCTTCCTATGCAGGTGTTTTGTGTTCACAAGAAAAGAGCCCCATTCTCATTAGCTGAAGAAAAAGAAAACTGTTTATATAAAGACACATGCAGATTGCCACTGGGAATCATGTTCTCATTCTCTTTGTCTGTGCCTGTCTCTCTCTCTTTCTCCATGGCATCTTATTTCTGCCCCCTCTAGAGTCTTCACCTACTCTCTCCACCCACAGACTTTCCTTGATCATTCCTAACTTCAGCTTGTCAGGCATCCTCTCAGCTCCCATACCAACAAGGCTTACAGGAAAATCCTATCTGATTTCTAATTCACAAACCCCCACACTCAAGTCCCTCTTTTCAAGCCCAGCCACAAAAGTCAGAGGTCATCAGGCAGTCTGTGGATGAGCTGCACTTTAATCAGTCCAAAACCTTGATCAAACCAGCCCTGCACAGGGAGAAGGGGTGGGGCCTCAGGAAGCAGGGGCTGTGAGCCACTGCAAGAACACCACAAGAACTGGCCTCCCTAGGACACTGCCTCCCTCACACCCCTGTCCTCTGTCCCTAGTGACATCAACCACAGACTGAGTTAAATTCCTACTAGGACGTCACCTAATCATTTTGCCCCTCTTATTGGCTCACACCCCTGCTGGGGGAAGGACACCCATCTTGTCTGGGAACACTTTTTTGGAGGATCACAACCCTTGGTCCTCAGAGCTCAGAAGCTGTGAAGGGGAAAGACGGAGCTTTTCAGAATAACATTCGTATCACCCCATAGACAGCTCTGGAATCATTCACAGCAGAGCCAGCAGAGCCTGGGTCCACACACCCTGTGCCGGGTCCTTGTGACTGTGGAAATCAGGCAATTCTCAAGAACCTCATGAACACAAAGGCACAAGCTTACCCATTTTCATAACCCCAACGCAAGTGAAGGCACTGATGGGGTCCAGCTGCACCCAGAGTTTCCAGGCCACTCTGCCTGAGTTGAAATCATGACGCTGCTTCTTTCACAGCACAGACATGTGAGGGTTTCTCTAAACTAGGACCCACAGTAAAGCATACAGGCCAACATGAAGAAAAAGCTGTTCTCCCTGGGAAAGGAGGGTGAGCAAATGCTAACACTTTTGACACTTTAATACAGCACTGGCCTTGGCTGATGTTACTCCACATTCAAGATTTCAAATAATGGCGACACTGTCAGGCAAAAGGGAATAAAAACAGAATGTACATAAGATCTCATAGAGCTCTGCGTACAAGAGGGAAACATGGTTTAATTAAAGTAAAATAAAATGTTGCTTCTAAGTTCCCAAATACCCTTTTCACAAAGGCTTCCTGTCAGAGGAGCTTTGTTGATCAAGCACCATGTGTCTGGCTGCAGCTCATTCAATGCCATTCCTTTCTGGGCATCACCAGCTGTGAAATTGGTAACCTATTGACTAACATGTTATTTTTCCAGCTGCACCCACCCATACTCAAGAGCTTAAATAGCAAAATCTTCTAATAATATTTGGCCCCAAACCAGAATGCATTATACACCTCCTGTAGCCAGAGCCAAAAACCTTGTTAGAAACCTGGCAGTGTGCAAAAGGCCCCCTTTTTTAGCATTGGCTGTCCCCTTTGCCCTTTGTGAAAGCTGGAGGAGTTTTAATCCCAGTGAAACCTCTTTCAGGAGACTCATGGCCAGGAAGCGACGAAAGTGGGCTGTTGGGGGGACCTCTGCAAAGTGAAGGACTGAAGGACTGCTGCAGCAGGTGAGGCTATTCAGAACAAGCTATTTTCTCCCAAACCCTGAAACTGCCTGGAGCATGCGATCTTCTTGAAGGTCATTACAGATATGCCACTGTCAGGTTCCTCCCAGAAAGTTTCTGCTTTGATTAGTTTCCTGAATCTTATTTCCTAAAAGTCTCCTTTTGTCCCTTAAAAAAAATGAGGAACATTAAAATTTAAAAAAAAGGAATTAGATGAATAACCTGCTAACTGTAACTTGGCAAGATGAGAGGAAAAAGCAAAGTAGTATAAAAATGGCACTGACCTTTCTGGGGTCCCCTAGAAACACTGGTGTATGCTCAGCATACCCTGCCCCCAAAATGACACCACATCAATCATCACCTACGTAACCGCTCATCCTTTTGACTCCAGCATGATCACATTCACACTGGTAAAGCCCACGTGGGTGCCTCATGGCTCCTGGGACATTTAGAAGTTGGGAGAGTTTTTTTAAAATGCTCTCTTTGGCTGAAGTAGGGGTGTCCAACCTGTGGCCCTCGGCCGCACATAGCCCAGGATGGCTATGAATGCAGCCCTACACAAAACTGTAAATTTACTTCAAACATTATGATATTTTTGTGATTACATGTTACAATCATATTTAATGTGTAGCCCAAGACAATTCTTCTTCCAGTGTGGCCCAGAGACGCCAAAAGGCAGACACCCCTGGTCTGAAGTATGCGGGTGTTTAAGGAGCATCTAGAAGGACCTTATGAAGTGAACTGGAGCTGAATAACCGAGGCAGTACCTGTACAGCACTCAGCACCACACGTGGCACAAAAGCACACAAGATGTGAGCCGTGGCTGCCCTGTATCCTCGCAGGTATCAGCTTCCTGGGGTCTGTCTCCTTCCCAGTCAAAGGAAACCCAGGAGAGTCCCCAGAGGCAGAAGAAGTGAAATCAAAAGTTTCTGACCCTCATAACTCAATCAACTCAATCCACCAGCATAGTCTTTATAAAAAGCAAATACTATTGAGATTAAAAAAAAAAAAGCAAGGTCTCACCAGCTCATTACATCATCATAGTGTCATCCTAGTGCAGAAGGGCTGTATACATGTGGGTCAACAGCTAGGACATGTTGTATAGTGGAAAAAGAGCACAGGGTTTGAAGTCTGGCAAAACAATGTGCAAATTTACCTCTGACTGCCTCTGTTTCCTCACCTGTAAAATGGGGATAATAAATCCTACCACATAAAGATGCTCTGAGGATCAGGGATAGCGTATGTCAAGTGCCTGCCCCCATGAGCAGCAGGCACTCAATAAGTGGAGGATGTTATTAGGTTTGCCATCAAAATTTCAGATTCACAACAAACAGCAGAGGAAGCAACGTAACGAGCAGCTTAGCCTGGATAACTCTTTTCTCACCCAGCAAAAGAGTTAGATTCACAACCTAACCAGCAGCTTAGCCTGGATAACTCTTTGCTCACCCAGGTCAAGCAGGGCTAGTCGCCAACCTGAAGAGTAATAATAAATGAGGGCAGGATTGCTTGGTGCTTGGGGTCACAGCTTTCCTGTGGACTTAAATACAGATTTAATGAAATTATTGGCTGCAAGAGGTGCTTCCATGTGGCCCAGGTATGACTGAGCTGGGAGAGGGCAGGAGAGATATAATCAAAATTGCTTTTCCAAAGAGTTATCTATAAATTCACTCCTAATATTTTCAAGCTGGCTCATGCATCTGCTGCTCCACTGAACATCTACTAATGAACCAGGGGTCCCACCCACAAAAAGTGTCCACATCATGAAGGAGACAGAACCACATAGATAAACAGATAGAATGTGGAATTTCAGTACTGTTCACAAAAGGAGGGCCGCTATGAGAGCAATAAACTAGATTATCATGGAAGGCCTCTCTGATGAAAAGAAATTTAGGTAAACTGAGTTTTGAAGAATAAGAAGGAGCCAATCAAGTGCAGAGGGGTAGAAGAGCATCACAGGCAGAGGGAACAGTGAGTACAAAGGCCCTGGGGTTAGAAAGAAGGAGGACAATAGGAAAAAAAGGCCAAAATAGCAGGTAGCAGCCAAGTCATGCAGAGCCTTGCAGGGCTCAGTGAGGATACTGGATTTCATTCTGAAGACCACGGATGCCAGGGAAGGGTTTAAAAGAGGGGAATGCCACACATCTGTCCTATAAAACAATAGGTTAAACATTGCAGCAATTAAGTTCTATAGCAGCCTGAGACCATGGGGTCAAGACTTGTCTTCTACAAGCCTTCTGCCTCCCACTAGAAACCAAAGGTCTTTGACCCTGGGAACACCACTCTGGTACAAAATTTCTTAAGTCGTCTGTGTTCTGTGCCAAAAAAACAGGGGGTGCAGGGGGAAAAGAATTGGGCTTTACCTGGAAGTCCGAAAAGGCACTGGACAGAGTCACCCCCAAAGCTTGTTAAGAGAAGTGGGAACCTTGGGGAGACTTTGCTGAGTAAACACACTACTGCCCAACTGGTCCATCCGCCATGAGCTCTGCCCTCCTAAGGAATAAGTAAATCCCAACATAAATTGCCAGGCAGCCTCCCTCAATTACACAAATCTAGACAGGACAAGGAGCAGCAGAGTCTCCTTCAGTGAATTTGAAAGCCTTGAGAAAAGCCCAGAAGCTAAAATATAATCCCCAGAAAGAAGCAGGGCTCCCTGAGTCTTCTAGTCCCTGTTTAGCTGAGCCCTAGGTCTGCATACACGAAGCTGGCTGGCCAAGGGCAAAGGGGCTGCCTTACCTGCTACAGTGATCAGGCACCCTGGGGAAAGAGAAAGGGCACCTTCCTCCTGGGCCAAGAAAGTCAAGCATCCTGCAGGAGGCAGGGATGGAGGAATAAGTTGGGACAGGAGGATGCTCGAAGGCAAATCGTTCCCTATCCTCAGCTCACTAGAGTACAGAATTCTCTCCCACTCAGAACAGAAGGAGATCTGACACATTCACACTACAGAGAAATGGGGTGGGACGGGAGGGAGGGGACAAAAGCAAAAATGCAGAAAAGAAGATGCCAGATGTCCTCCCCCCACCCTTTTTCCCACCAGAAAAAGTAGGTAGGCTACTGTAAAAACCCCTTCTAGCTGTCTTCTCTGTTTGCCCCTTGTGATTTTGCTTTCCTTATTATAAAAATAATATCTAGCCCCACTTAACCACACTTTTGTGTTAGCTGATTAACTTTGTTAGTTTGAGTATTTTGTGTTATTAGCAGGCTTTAACATTTTCTCAGGGAGTTTTTAACCTTTATGTTTTTATTTTCTTACCACTTGTTAATTTTCTTGGCCTGTTTTCTTAGCGTATTTGCCTTTTCCTTAATTTGTAAGTAATCTTTTTAAAATATTTTATTTATTTATTTTTAGAGAGAGGGAAAGGGAAGGAGACAGAGAGGGAGAGAAAATTCATTGTGTGGGAGTAAAATAGTTGCCTGTCACACATGCCCCCAACCAGGGACCTGGCCCGCAACCCAGGCATGTGCCCTGATGGGGAATCGAACCAGCAACCTCTTGGTTCCCCTCAATCTACTGAGCCACACCAGCCAGGGCTGTAAGTAATCTTTTTATGAAGGAATAATATTAACCCTTTGGCAAGAATTGCCAATATTTTTTCCTCTTGTTTGTTTGTTTCTATTATTTTTATGGTGTTTCTTGAGCTCTCTAAAAGAACCACAAAGCAGCCATCTATTTCTACCAAGAATAGTTTATATCTTTTAAGTATGGTTTCCGAATCTCCATGACTCGAACTCACTGGCCCCACTCAACCCTTTCCATTCGCCTCCATTCCCTTTTGTCTAAAAGACTCCTGACAGCAACAGGTGCCAAGAATCCCTCATAGAAACCCCATTCTCTTGGTTTCAAAACCCAGCTGCTTTGGTACAACATGGAGGAATCCTCAATGGTATTTATTGACTGTACATTTGATATGAGTCACCTGTGACCTCCCAAAGAAGGGGGCGTTCCTTGTGCTCACCCCCATATGTTTGTAGGTGATCTTCCTCGGCCAAGACATGTCTTCCCACCCCCATACACCACTCAACTTCTAATTATAATTGTATAATTATATAATTATGGTGCTAGAAGCAATATTAAGGGTTCTTGGGGGAGGGGGGTCTATTATACAATTATATAATTATGTATAACTGCCTGTTTACCAATCTGTGTTGCTGCCATTGCTGGCTTTTGAGGGCAAGAACTATGTCTTGAACCACTGTATTCTTATCAGCTGGCAGAGAGCCAGACTCATGCCTCACAATCAATACACATTTGTGGAATCGATGGACTTTTTAAGTGTTAGAACAAGAAAAGGGCTAGCTAGCCCCAATGCCATCTGCAAAAGTCCACAGCAGCAGTACCAGGCTTAGCTCTTACAAAGAATTAAATCTGCCCTGGCTGGTGCAGCTCAGTGGATTGAGCACAGGCCTGTGAACCAAAGAGTGGCGGGTTCAATTCCCAGTCAGGGCACATGCCTGGGTTGTGGGCCAGGTCCCAAGAAGGGGGATGAGCGAGAGGCAACCACACATTGTTTCTCTCCCTCTCTTTCTTCTTCCCTTCTCTCTCTCTAAAAATAAATAAATAAAATATTTTTTAAAAATAATTAAATCTTGCCCAAAAGGAGATTTTTTTCTTTCCCTTGGAATTTCAAGGCTGATAAGAGTGTTTTTGTTTGCCTGGGGGCCCGGGCTCACACTGGATAGTGTAACAATAGGATTTAGGTTGTAAGCTTTGAGTCACACAGTATTAGTTCAACTGGGGACTGAGATGAGCCACACAGACAGCTAGCCATAGGCACCAATACTCTGGGCACCAAGGCTGTAGCGAGCTCCCCTGGTTAGCAATACTCCATGCTTATTGTCACACATCGTTGCAGGGAAAGTAGCACTGCCCATGACTCCACAGGAAGAGGGCAGCTGGAAACTCCACAATTAGAACTCTCCTGGACTCTACCCTATGTATTTCCCTTCACCGATTTTATTCTGTATCCTTTAGCTATAATAAATCATAACTAGGAGTATAATAGCTTCCAGTGAGTTCTGTGAGTGTCCAGTGAATTATCAATACTGAGGGTGGTCTTGTGGATCTCCACACTTGTAATTACTACCAAAAATGACAGTGGCTTTGTGGACTGTGTCCCCCTAACTTGGCAGTTCCACTCTTAATGACATTCAGAAGGCGGTGGTTATAATAATAACTCATCTGGAAAATGTCAAACATAGAGGACAGGTCCAACTTATACAATGCTAAGACTGGCCATGCCACCATTGTGGATGTTTCATTCATTAAAACCAGCCTGGAATGCAGAGGGGCCTCTCTGGCATCCCACCTGTCCAGGATGGAGACAGGTAGCACCCCCTAGGCAAGAGCATGAATCAAGAGTGCCTGCTCACTGCTCTCCCTCTCTCTAACAGATGACTGGGCAAAAATAGAAAAGAATTCCTCCTTTATAAATATCTTTACATGCTAAATGTTTCTAAAAAGTACCATGTGCCAAGCTCGTCTGCTAAGAAACAGATGCAGAACAGATGCAAAGGCCCATGAGGTAGCTGAGAAGTTAAAAGAATTTTATTCAACAAAAAACAGGAAAAGTTTCTTGGGAACATAATATGATCAAGAATGGCCCAAGGCAGCTGGAGAGCTAAGGAAAGTCTGACTCCCAACTTAACAGAGAGTTTCTTACTCTGGCAGTTTCAAAGTATATATAAATGTGTGTGTGTGTGTGTGTGTGTGCGTGTCTCATATTTTGTCCCCATGGCCACTCTTTATCTATTTATTTAATGAATGTTTATTAAGTACCTACCTGTGTACACAACTCTCAGGATATAGGATATAGTGTTCACTAAGACAAGTAAGTTCCCTGCTCTCAAAGAGCATACAGTCTACTAGAAGGAGTCAGATAAAAATATAAACAAAATAATGTTTAGATAAACCTATGCTACAAAAGAAAATGGAACTGATAGTAGTACAGTAATGCTGGAGGTAGAGGCAACTTGAACTTGAGTGATCAAGAAAGGCCTGGGAGAGGCAGCAACATTTGAGATACAACTTGAATAATGAGAAGCTTACCATTGAAAGGCCTGGGAAAAGAAAATCCCGGGCAGAGAGAACAGCCAGTGCACAGGACCTAAGGTGCATACCAGGATTGTTCCTAGAAGATACAAGAGGGACCAAAGGAAAGGAGCACCGGATTCGGTCTGCAATGTGATCAGAATATGATGGCAGGCCTTCTAGATCAAGATAAGAAACTGATTTCAATTCTCGGTAAAACAAAAAGCTGTAGGAAGATTTTATTAGGAGTAATGTGATTAGATTTAGGGGTTTTGTTGTTGCTCTCAATCCCTCAGGCAGCTAGGCCATGCATTGACTGTAGGTAATCAAAGCTGGAAGCAGAGACCACTTTAGAAGATGATGCTGTCATCGAAGGTGTTTTGCATAAGAAGTTGCACAGAGATGGGGAAAGATTTTATGGCTACATTTAAAGGCAGAGCTAGTTGCACTTGGTGGTAATTTGAACATAGTGGTAAGAGGGAAAGAAATCAAAGATGACTCCTAGGTTTATACTTTAAACAGCTAAATGGAAAGTGGATCATTGACTAAGATAGGAAAGGTGGAGGGAGGCACAGGTTTGGGGACATGCCAAAGATGAGAAAATGGGACTTAAAAAAGCCGAGAGACTAGTTCAAGGTCACACAGCTGAGATATGATACAGGCAAAGTTTGAACGCTGGTCCCTGGGACCCCAGGGCAGGAATCAGATAGCAAAGCAAGCTGAATTTCCAAGCCAGGTTCAGAGAAGAATTGAAGGAAAAATCAAATCAGTAACTCAGGCAAATTCAGGACATGCCACGCAACTGTTCTATTTTCAGCACCCACTCTTGTGAAGGCTACTTGTAGAATCATAGAGTTAATAGAATTTTTAAGCTGAGCAGATCCTTGGGCTCAAAAGAGCACCTGCGTCTTTGCAAATATGATTCACAGAACATCCCCTGAGTAGGCAGACGGGTCAGACTGCTGAGTAGACTGCTTTGAATGGAGTTCGGGACACCGACCCATCTTCCAAGCTATCCTATCCACTCCCCCCCGCACTGTCAAAGGAACAGGACATTATATAAACCTTCTGAAAAGCCAAAAGGAGCAATTCTATATTTAACTTCCCTCCCAGCATCCAAACATCACGTGATAGAATGCTGAGGATCCAGTTCAATAATATTGAGTAACAAGGAAATAACCCAAGGGACTCTCCCCTTCTCCCTTCTCCTCCAACTTCCTGTCTCCAACCACCCACTATCATATCTTCATTAAGAAAGTTCAGGAGCAGAGTGACTCAGGCAGGTCCCCAGCAAAGCAAACAGCTGGGGGAGTCAAAAGGATTATGCTAATAGAGATGCTATTAACACAGGCATAGCTACTGGAGAGCTAGAACTCAGAACCAATCACCAGCCCTTCCTCCCTTCAGCATTTCCCAGAAGTGTGGGGACTGAGAAGTAAGAGGGAGGAGGCAGCTTATATAAAAACCAAAGCCCTCAAGGCAGAAGAGGCAAATGAAATGGAACTCTAGCTACTGCATCTTAGCAGCTGGGACCTCTGTTAGAAAGGTGCAGATGAAAAAAGTCAAGTCACATCTAAAAGATTGCAAGAGCTGGGGTGATGAAGAAGCAGTAGGAGCCGAGAAGCAGATGTGGAGTGAGGCTCCTGAACACACTTGCTGACCAGCTTGCATACTGTGGGTGATCAGTATATATTAAGTACCAAGGCTGGTAGAGAACAGTTTTAATGAGGCCAGGAACAGCATAGGGAGTGGGATGTACTGGTGAAGGGCCATGGAGATGCTAAGCAACCAGCCTCATCATCTCTGCAGGTCCCATGTCTGAGCTTCTCTCTGGGGAGTTCTCAGTTTCAGAAAGAAAGCAAACTAACTTAGGGCAAATTCATGAGAAAAGGGGAAGCTGAGGGAACCCTCCCTGGTATGGCTCAGGTCTACTGCTCCAGTCTCATCACATCATTCATTCAATTAAAAAATAAATTCTCTCCCAAAATTAAATAAATAAATAAATAAATAAATTCCCTGGACATAGCAATTCATAAGAAAGGGAAAGAGGGAAACTTTACCCTCAAGGAGTTTCCAGGCATCAGCATATTGACAACAGTGAACTAGGAAAGTACTTCAAGTTATTAGCCCACAAGGGAAGGGTATCCATTCCAATCAAGGTCAAGGAAGTGGCTTTTGAAAAGAGGGAATAAAGAATCAGAATAGAGAGTAGGCAATTTAAGAAACAAAGAGGAGTGGTACACCAGGGAAACAAGGCATGCCCAAAGGCTTGGAGAACCTGCTGTTCCCTTCACTTGTAACATACTTGTACCCCCCAAACCACCACAGATCATGTGTTATTTCCCCCTGATATCACTTTGCCTAAATACATCATTGTTAGTAGTATTTTGTTGTTTTGTTATAACTACTACTGTTATTATTATTACTATCTTTGTTTAAAGATTTTATTTGTTTATTTTTAGAAAGAGGGGAAGGGAAGGAGAAAAAGAGGGAGAGAAACATCAATGTGTGGTTGCCTCTTACACACCCCTACTAGGGACCTGGCCTGCAACCCAGGCATGTGTCCTGACTGGGAATCAAACTGGTGACCCTTTGGTTCACAGACCGATGAATCCACTGAGCCACATCAGCAAGGGCTATTCTTACTATCTTATTTATGAACATTTATTATGTGCCAGATACTATGCTAAGCATTTTAACATTTTTTCTTTTAAGTCCCACATCCTTATAAGATGCTACTATGATAAGTGAGAAAAATGAAGTACAGAGAGGTAAAGCCACTTGCCCAAAGTCACATAGCCAGTAAACATGGCAAAGCTGGATTTGAGCCCAGGCAATAAGCCACCAGTACACTTAGACATCTGCTACACTACTTTTCATTAGGTCATCATGCACACCTTATATAAAGCCTCACACTTAACTATGTCTTTCTGGCTTGCCAACCTACCTGTTTGTACCCCTCATGTCCCTTAGCAGTAATCATTCAAGGCCTACTCTTTTGACACTGGAGTAAGTTGGATACAGGGATAAGTCTCAGACCCACCATTTACTACCTCTATCATTTAGGCAATTTATCCGAACTTGCAATGCCTCAGTTTTCACAGTCACAAAATGAGGATAACAATACCTATACCCCAAATGACTCCAGAAATAATTAAATAAAATAATGTGTTTAAAGAGTACAGCAGAAAGTCTGGCACACAAGTTGTATTAGTTTTCTATTGTTGCTGTAACAAGCTACCAGCGACTTAGTGGCTTAAAACAATTTATTATCTTAGAATTCTGGAGGTCAGAAATCTAAAATGGGTCAGCAGAAATTCCTAAAACTTGTTTCTGAGGGCTGTAGGGGAGAATCTTGCTTTTTCCAGCTTTTCGAGGCTGCCTGCATTCCATGACTCTCGGCCACAACACTGAACTCTGCTTCCACCTCACTTCAGACTCCCACCCACACTCCCGCTGGCTTCCCTCTCAGTGCCTCTATAATTACATTGCCCCCACCCTAGATAATCCAGGATAAGCTTCCCATCTCAAACTGGAAGGATTCTTAATCACATCTTCAAAGTCCCTTTGCCATAAAAGATAACATATTCTCAAATTTCAGGGCTTACAAGGTAGACATTGTTGGGGAGGGGAACACATTTCTGCCTATAGCATTTCACTCTCTGACCCCCAAAGATTCACTTCTGTCCCCACATGCAAAGTGCATTCATCCCATCCCCAAAAGTTTCACCCTGGTACAGCATCAACTCACAATCCAAAAAAATCTCATCTAAATCTCATCAGCTCAAAAGTCCCAAGTCTCTTCATCTCAATCCTAAATCAGTATGTATGAGACTCTGGATATAATCCATTCCTGGGCAAAAGCTCTCTCCATCTGTGAACCTGTAAAACTAGAACAAATTATCTGTTCCAAAAATACAATTGTAGGACAGTCATCGGATATCAGGTATAGGCATTCCTAATCTAAAAGGGAAACAACGGGAAGAAAAAATGACGCCAGTGACTCCAGCACAGTCTCTTGCATCCCAAATGTGCTATTCTATGTTACCCATTTTGATTTTTTCTTGGAAGAATAACAACTTCCAAGAATAACTACTTTTATTAGAACCCAGTTGCAAGTGGACCTTACCTTTGGACAATTTGGAAATCCAGCTAAGCAACCCAACATTAGGTTTCAAGGCCTGGCAATAATTCTCTGCATTCCATGGCTCTGCCTTCAGAGTAATCCTTCCTTCTTCATGAGGGGTAGCATGCATGTTTCAGCCTGGTAGTTTTAGTAGTCTGTTTTTGTCTGTAGAATTTTGGGAGTGTTGTGGCCTTCTTTCATTTCATTTTCTCTGTTCCCTTCAGTCCATGTTGACAATGTTTCTGCTGGCAGGAAATTTCAAGAACTTTGTGGGTCTCCTGTGTATTTCATAGGAATTCATTCCATTAGAAAAGAGGCTCTTCAAAATATCTCTCTGAGGTAATCCTATCTGTATCCCTGGCTTCTGCTTAGATGGTCATGAGCCACACACCTAATCTACAGATCTAGGACTTTTTGATCCTTTCCAGGCACTAGGAATAGGTTATCCAGCCATACCCTCGGCTTTCTCTTTGGAGCAGTTTTTCTGACAGTGAGTCTCCTAATTTAGCATCTTTAACAGTTCCAATAGGGTGAGAAGTTCTCAAGTCATCCTTTTCATCTAACAGTTCTTCTGTCAATCTATCTCTTCCCCTCACATTTTACAGAAAGCAGAAAAACCAAAAAACAAGAAAACAAAACAAACAAAAAACCCAGACTGTACCTTCTACACTTTGCTTGAAAATCTCCTCAGCTAACTACCCAAGCTCATAGCTTACAAGTTCAGATTTCCACATAACTGTAGGACACAATTCAGCTAAACTTTCTGACACTATATAAGAAGGACCCCCTTTCTTCCTGTTTCCAATAATATAGTCCTCACTTCCATGTTGGCTAACCCTCACTGGTAATTAACATCCATATTTCTACAAACAGTCTGCTTATGGTGATTTAGGTATTCTTTAAGTTGTGGTTTTGTTACAGAACACAACAAGGGGGGCCTGGGACGATATACTATTATTGAAAGAAGGCCCCGGGTCCGTTATGTCCGCCGCCAGAGGAAAGACGTCTCTCAATGCCAGAGATTCGTGAAAAGGAAAGGAAACGTTTATTTAATGCTATACAAACTTAAAGTAGTGACCTAATGTCTTTACCAAAATCCCAAAGTCCCTTAAGACACCCACAAACAGACACAGTCCTTCCTTCCTTCCTTCCCCCTTTGCCCAGTCCAGAGTACCGTATCTCAGGAAAGGAAATAGAAGTCCATGGCTTAGGCAGTCCTCTGGTTCTTCCCAGTTAGTACTCCATCTCGACTGGGAGACCTCCCTGGGTTCCCGGCACCCTCAGCTGAGTCGCCGGGATCTCTGCTAAAACCAGGTGGTGGTTCCCCCTTCTAAAGCTGCGGGGGTCCCCACTCTGCCAGGCCGCGTGGTTCTCCCTCTCTCAGGGCTGCAGGAGTCTCCACTCCGTCAGGTCTGCATGGTTCTCCTTCTCAGGGCTGTGCATGGCTCTCCACTCCATCGAGTCCACGTGGTTCTTCCTCCTAAAGCAGCATGGTTCTCCTCTCAGGGCTGCCGCGTCTAGGTTTTAAATCCCCGCGGCCAGTCTTCTTCTGCAGCCTCATTTCCGACTCCTCCCACACTCGGCTTCACAGGCCGGAACTCGTATCCTTCCAGCTTTACTGGGCTGCCATCAAGAGTCTGGGCAGGCGTGGCCCCATGTCCTGGAGCCAATCCTCTCTGAGCTCCCACGCAGGCACTGTAATGCAGGGGACCTGCCCCCACCAGTTACATCTAGGTGGGGAAGTTATTTCTGGGTAGGGAAGTTACTTCTGTTCCCCTGTCTTAGAGCTGTTCACAGCTACTTAACATATCTATGCAACCAGCCAAAGGCTATAGATATGTTAAATGACCAACCCAGAGGTTAGCTGCAAGGCTGTTGCTATGCAAAACAGCTCTCAATGGCCCTGCTTCATTTGTCCCTTCCCCCAACCCACACCCTGGGGTGGGGAATGGAGACATCTTAAAATCTCCTGGACGCCTTAAGTACTGGACCACATTTCAAATGTCCATTTGGGGTCCCCCCCTCTTGGCTGCACCCTGTAACAGTTTCTCTACAATGGTTCTAACTTCTTCCAAGTCTTCTATAGCAGAATTGTTAGCTTTCAAATTTCTACTAACAGTCTATTCAGGAAATCTAGGCTTTTTAAATGATTTGTCTGAAAATTCTTCCAGCCTTTGCCCACTGCTCAATTCTAAGGTCTCTTCCACTCTTGTTGGTATTTCTTATAGAAGCAACCCCACTCCTGACACCAAATCTGTATGAGTCAGGATTTAATTAGAGAAACAGACAAATAGGAAACAATTTTTAAGAGATTTATTATAATAAATTTGCTTACATTATTATGGAGAATGGCTAGACATGTCTAAAATCTATAGTGCAGGCTAGAATTCCTGGCCATGATTTGAAGCTTCTTCCTTAGGTGGGATTCCTTCTTCTTCAGGAAAACCTCAGCTCCACTTTTAGTCCCAAAACTGACTGTTTCAAGCTCATCCAAATTATCTAGGATAAATCTTCCCTAAAGTAAACTGATTTTAGACTTTAATCACAATTATGAAACACCTTCACTACCACACTTGCATTAGTGTTTGATTGAGTAACTGGTGAATGTAGTTTAGCTAAGTTGACACATAAAACTGTCACACAGGTGCTATACTTATCATGCTATGTTCTTAACACTCAAGACAGGCTTTCATGCACTTTCATACCTC
Organism: Phyllostomus discolor; assembly: GCF_004126475.2. Taxonomy (NCBI): domain Eukaryota; kingdom Metazoa; phylum Chordata; class Mammalia; order Chiroptera; family Phyllostomidae; genus Phyllostomus; species Phyllostomus discolor. The sequence continues at coordinate 106,758,578 of NC_040905.2, read as the reverse complement.
TTCCCCCAAGTCCCAGGTCCAGAGCAAACATACACAGGTCAAATGATCAAGTTCACAGGCAAATGGGCTTTACATCACTACTTGTCATCATTCTTCCCTCCTGCTCCACCACCCAACCCCATTAATTCTAAAGGTTCCATGTTATTCTTGCAAACCAGCAAGTATATCATCTTATACTTTGGGAAGCCAATATTATAAACATTGGAAACTAATAACCCACAGCACAGACTCTATAATCCCACTCTTCAACAAATGAAGGCTAAACCAATGAAAATCCAAGAGTAATTCTCTCTCTAGCCTACAACTAAGCATGAAAGCTCAAATATCAATAGAAACATCAAAGGTAAGGTTCACTTGCAACTGGGTTCTAATAAAGTGAGTTATTCTTCCAAGAAAAAATCAAAATGGGTAACATAGAATAGCAAATTTGGGATGCAAGAGACAGTTGAATAATCATATTGAATTGTAGATATTGTTATCCATGGTGTTTGACAAGGACTGATTAATAATAAAAAAACTACCTTCCTTTAAAAAAGAAACTATTACAATACTTTTAGGTGACCTCTCCTATCACATTTTCTTCATTTTAAATGAACTTATCTGTCAGTGCAAATGTCTTACAATGAGTTCATTCTGCCTTCAGAATGATGATGATGACAATGATGATAAGGATAGCAGCAACCATTTACTGGGACTTAAAATTTTCTAAACACTTTATACACCGTACTTAATTTGATCATTGTTATAACCTGTCATACTTTGAGTTCTCCCAGCAAAGAACCCTAAGACAAGAACTTGAGTTTCTGGATAGAGTATTCTTGGATGTGGGTCCTTGCCTTTCATGACTTCAAATACTTCTTTCCAGCTTCTTCTTGTCTGTAAGAACTCTTTTGAGACATCAACTGATAGTCTTATGGGAACTCCTAGGTAGGTAACTGTCTCCTTTTCTCTTGCTGCTTTTATGATTCTCTCCTTATCTTTCATCTTGTGTAATGTAATTATGATGTGCCTTGGTGTGTGCTTCCTTACGTCCAACTTCTTTTGGACTCTCTAACCCTCTTGGGCTTCCTGGAAGTCTATTTCCTTTGCCAGATTAGGGAAATTCTCCTTCATTATATTTTCAAGTAAGTTTTCAATTTCTTGCTCTTCCTCTTCTCCTCCTGGCACCCTTATGATTCAGATGTTGAAATGTTTAAAGTTGTCCTGGAGGTTCCTAGGCCTTTCCTCATTTTTTGAATTCTTGTTTCTTTATTCTGTTCTGGTTGAATGTTTATTTCTTCCTTCTGCTTCAAACCATTGATTTGAGTCCTGGTCTCCTTCCCTTCACTGTTGGTTCCCTATACATTTTCCTTCATTTTGCTTTGCATAGCCTTCTTCTACCTCTATTTTGTGACCACACTCAACCATCCTGATTATCAGTGTTTTGAACTATGCATCTAATAGGCTGGCTATCTCTTCATCACTTAGTTCTATTTTTGGAGCTTTGATCTGTTCTTTCATTTGGGCCATATTTTTTTTGTCTCTGCAAACCTATTGTAATGGACAGAGCCTTAGGTATTCTTCAGTGCAGGGCAACCCACATTACTGTGTTGTGACACTGTATGTGGTGGAGGGGTCCGGGAGGGAACAATGCTGCTTGCTTGGCTCTCAGCCAGCTTTCAGTCACTTCCTCCTCTACCCATAAGCAAATGGGGCCTTTTAGGTGCTGATTCCCTGGTGGGTAGGTTTGTATATGTTCTAGGACCCTGTGGCTATCTCCAACAAATTCTCCTGTGAGGCTGGGAGTTTCTCCCACTGCTGCAACCCCCACAGGTTTTTATAGCCAGAGGTTTTGAGGCTTTCTTTTCCCATGCTAGAAGCCTGGGTTGAGTGATATCTTTCAGAGTCCAGTTATTCTTCCTGGTTTATCTGCAAACAAATGTGGGACTGCCTACTCTGCCAGCCACTACCTCGTCTGCCTGGTCCTCCAGCCACTGCCTTGCTGCCCATCCTCTCTGCCTAGGCTGTGGGTCTCCACCCTCCTACCAGCTATCATTTAGAATGGAAAGGCAGATAATGTGCTTCCCAGATAAGGTAAAGTTAAAGGAATGCATCATCACCAAGCTCTCATTGTATGAAATGTTAAAGGGACTTACCTAAGAAAAAAGAGAGAATCAAAACTATGAACAATAAAATGATAACAAACTCACAACTATCACCAACTGAACCTAAAAAAAAAAACAAAAAACTAAGCAAACAACTAGAACAGGAACAGAATCACAGAAATGGAGATCACATCGAGGGTTGTCAGTGGGGAGGGAGGGGGTAGAATGGGGAAAAAGGTACAGGGAATAAGAAGCATAAATGGTAGGTACAAAATAAGACAGCAGGAGGTTCAGAATAGCATTGGAAATGGAGAAGCCAAAGAACTTATATGTATGACCCATGGACATGAACTAAGGGGAGGGGGAATGCTGGTAGGAGGGGGGTTTCAGGGCAGAGGGGACTAAAGGGGAGGAAAAAAGTGGGACAATTGTAGTAGCATAATCAATAAAATACACTTAATTTTGTTTTTTAATTTAGAAAAAGGATTTGGGTTTCTAGTAGCTTATTTGAGAAATGATCCCAGGAAACCCAGGTAGGGAAAAAGGGAAGTGAGACAGGGAAGGAAAAGGAAACAATAAATGGTGCATTTTTAAACAAGTTACAACCATGGGCAACTGAACTTATTATTACTGGGGATACCTAGGAAGAGGCACAAAATATCTACATCACAACCATCACACCTAAAAGGCAAGGAACTAGAGTACTTATCCAGAACTCCTTATCTAACATTGGATACTTCCAGCACCTTCACTCACCCTGCAGGTGGGCTAAACCTGCTTCCAGAGAAGACACTGCATGTAGAGGTTCACATGTATTTGTAATCAGCAGCCTTTGGTAAACAAAAGTGAGACCTAGGGGGATATGGGCAAGCACCAGCAGTGCATGGTTCACAGCTCTAAGAAGCAGGTGGTGTTATTCTCATTTTAGAGAAAAAAGTTAAGGCTCAGAATAAAGTCATGCTCAAATGATAGAGCTAGATTAAAATCAACCCTATCTGAAAAGGAGGTATATAAATTGCAAATAAATATATTTTTAAATGCTCAATGTCACTAATCATCAGGGAAATGCAAATCAAAGACACAGTGAGATACTACCTCCTACCTGCCAAGATGATGATTATCTAGAAAACAAAAGACAAGTATTGGCAAAAACATGAAGAAATTGAAACACCTACACACTGTTGTGCAGAATGGAGGTTCTCCAAAAATTACCATAGGATACAGCAATTTCAATTTTGAGTATTTATCCAAAAGAATTGAAATCAGGATCTCAAAGAGATATTTGCACTTCTATATTGATTGCAGAACTATTCACAATTGCCAAGATGTGAAAACAACCTAAATGTCTATCTACACATGAAGAGATAAAGAAACTGTGGTATATACATACAATGGAATACTATCCAGCCTTTAAAAAAAAGAGGGGAATTCTGCAATATGCGACAACATGGATGAATTTTTAAGACATTATATTAAGTGAAATAAGCCAGTCACAGAAGAACAAATAATGCATGATTCCACTTACATGAACTATCTAAAACAGTCAAATTCATAAAATCAAAGAGTGTGAAGGTGGTTGTCAGTGGGTAAAAAGAGGGTAAAATGGGGAGTTTCTTTTCTTTTTTTTATTTTATGTTTTTGACAAAAATTACATATACTTAAGGTACACAATGTATATATTGTGAAATGATTACCACAATCAAATAAATTAACATATCCATCACCTCACATAGTCATCATTTGTGTGGAGGAGAGAGAACATGAAATATACTTTCTTAGCAGATTTTAAATATATAATACCTTATTATTAACTACAGTCAGCATGCTGTACATTAGTTCTCCGGAACTGACTCCTATTACAACCGAAAGTTTATACCTTTTATCATTATCTCTCCCTTTCCCCCTCTCCAGCCTCTGGTAACCATGATGCTGCTATTTTACTATCACTGAGACTTTTCTAATTTATTTAATTTCTTTAGATTCCATATTGAAGTGAGATCATGTGATATTTGTCTTTCTGTGCCTGACTTATTTCACTTAGCCTAATGTCCTCCAAGTTTATCCATGTTGGCACAAATAGCATAATTTCCTTGCTTTTTAAGGTTGAATAATACTCGTGTGTGTGTTGGTATATGTGTGTGTATATATATACACACTGGGGACATTTATACTTATATTTATATTTACATATATATACACACATATATGTATGCTTTTCTTTATCATCTAGTGATGGACACATATTTCTATATCTTGGTTATAATGCTGCAATGAGTATGGGAATGCAGATATTTCTTCAGGATTGTGATTTTATTTCCTTTGGATATATACCCAGAAGTGGAATCACTGGGTCACATGGTAGTAGTCCTATTTTTAATTTTTTGAGGAACCTTCCCATAGTGGCTGCACCAATTTACATTCACACCAAAAATATACAAGTATTAACAATTTTTCCACATCCTTGACTATATTTGTTGTCTCTTGTCCTTTTTATAATGACCATCTTAACAGGTGTGAGGTGATATATCATTGTGGTCTTGATTTGCAAGATATAGAGAGTTTCTAACACCCTCCTGGTTTCCAACAGATCTAAACCCTGGGTCCAGACGCCCCAACTGCTTGGCTATTAGAGGCTCTGCCCTACTGAGTCCAGGGTAATATTTCAGTACACATTCAGACATGCAGCTCAGAGATGGGGAAACACACCCACCATCTTCCATGAAGTTTGAACAACACCTCCCCCACCATGGAGATCCAGGGATCCTAAGCTCTAGATTCTGCCAGAAGCCCTTTCAGGAACAGGCTATTCAGTGGTGAAGAAAGACAGCAGGTCAGCAGGCAAAGGCAGGCGGAGGCAGATCCTGCAGTGCCTTGGGACTTTTGTTGACCCATCCCTGGGCCTTGTGTTGGTAAAAGCCAGAATTGCAGTGTAGCTTGTCCCCTCTCATGTACAGCCAATCCTGGGAGCAGCAGACACAAACTGTGGATCACTTGCACCTTTGAACAGGCTGTCAAAGGCCAAATTCGGATAGCATCTGAAATTGGCTGATATCAGCTTCAGACAACATCAGAGTAGTATCCAAAGGGAGATCCCAGCAAGCAGGCACTAAACTCTGCTGAGAAAAATTCTACTTTGTTCTTTTTCATTATTTACATTATTTTTCTTTTTCATAACCTTTTTATTATATCTTCTTTTTCTACTAATTTATATCTTTTCTTTATTTTTTATCATATCTTATTTTACTCTCCTTTTCTTACTCTATATTTTTTCTTTCCTTTTCTTATTGTTTATTCTTTCTCTTTCTTTGTCCTTTTTTTGCTGTTTTTCTAATCCTTATGCTGAGTGTCTCTTTCTTCTCTCCCTTGATAATCTTTTCTTCTTTCCTTTAGAATTCTTGTATTCTTTTTAAATCTTTTTATTCAATATTTTATTGTATTTTTATTACCATTTAGTCCTCTTATACCCTCCTCCACCATGCAATCACCACACTGTTGTCCATGTCCATGAGTCTTCTTTCCTTTTTGCTTAATCCCTCTCCCTCTACCCTCCGCCACCACTAGCTTTCATCTGCTCTCCATCTATGAGTCTGTCTCTGTTTTGATTGTTTTTTGGTTTGTTCATTAGATTCACATATGAGCAAAATCATGTAGTATTTGTCTTTCTCTCAGTGGCTTAGCATAATGTTCTCCAGGTCCATCTATACTGTTGCAAAGAGTAAAAACTTTCTTCTTTCTTATAGCCGAGTAGTATTCCATTGTGTAAATGTCCCATAGTTGTTTTATCCACTCATCTACTGATGGACACTTGGGCTGCTTCCATATCTTGGCAATTGTAAATAATGCTACAATGAACATAGGGGTGCTCATGTTCTTTTGAATTAGTGTTTTGGGTTCCTTTTGATATATTCCCAGAAGTGGGATCACTGAGTCAAAAGGCAGATCCATTTTTAATTTTTGAGGTATCTCCATACTGTTTTACACAGTGGCTGCACCAATCTACATTCCCACCAACAGTGCAAAAGCACTCCCCTTTCTCCACATCCTGACCTGCATTTGTTGTTTGTTGATTTATTGATGACAGCCATTCTGACAGGTGTGAGATGAGATCTCATTGTGGGGTTTTTTTTCCTTTTTTTTAAGATTTTATTTATTTATTTTTAGAGAGGGAAGGGAGGGAGAGAGAGAAAGAGAGAGAGAAACATCAATGTGCAGTTGCTGGGGGTCATGGCCTGTAACCCAGGCATGTACCCTGACTGGGAATCGAACCTGCAACACTTTGGTTCGCAGCCCGCACTCAATCCACTGAGCTACACCAGCTGGGGCTTCATTGTGGTTTTTATTTGGATTTCTCTGATGACTACTGATGTTGAGCATCTTTTCATGTCTATTGGCCATCTGTATGTCCTCTTTGGAGAAGTGTTTATTCAGGCCTTCGGCCCATTTTTTAATTGTATTCCTTGTTGTGTGTGTGTGCTAAATTTTGTAAGTACTTTATAAATTGTGGATATTAACCCTTTATCAGATGTAATGGCAAATATGTTCTCCCATTCTCTGTGTTGTCTTTTTATTTTGTTGATATTTTCCTTTGCTGAGTCTTTTTTTTTCTTTTACTATTCCATTTCTCATCTTTTTTATTCTTTGATCTTTGTTCTTGATTTTTCTGTTGTTGTTGTTGTTGTTGGGGTTCCTTTGCTTGTTTTTGTTTTGTTTTGTTTTGCTTTATTTTGTTTTGTTCTGTCAACACCTATACAAAACTTGTAAGACATGGTTGGGGTTGAGCCTCTCAGTTAGCCAGCTGGAGGGAAGACCCCATCAACAAATGGGCCAACAACAATCAAGACCTGAATACAACAGAAAAGCCCACATAACACACACAAGGGACATTCCTAGAGCATCATCTCAGGTGATCAAAGAGACTACACCATTGGGTCCCACCAGACTCCTACCACATAAAGGCCACCCCCAAAAAACTAGGAGACAAAGCAGAAAGAGCTAAAGTGGGGAGACAAAGAAACAACCCCCAAATGAAAGAAAAGGAGAAATCCACCCCCCCAAAAAAGAGCTAAATGAAATTGTGGCAAGCAATTTATCAGACAAAGAATTCAAAGTAATTGTTATAGGATGCTAAATGAACTCAGTGAGAACTTTAAAGAACTTCATGGGAACTGCAAGAAACTTAGTGGGATTTACATCAACATGAAAAAGGACATAGAAACTACAAATAAGAGCCAGTCAGCAATAAAGGATACAATATCCAAAATTAAGAATATACTAGAAGGAATTATAAGCAGGCTAGATGACTCAAAGGAATGAATCAACAATTTGGAAAACAAGATAGAAAAACACCCATTCAGGGAAACAAAAAGAAAAGAAGACTGAAAAATGAGGACAGATTAAGGGAACTTTGGGACCACATAAAACCTAACAATATCCACATCATAGGGGTACCAAAAGGAGAAGGGAGTGAGCAAGGGGTAGAAAATCTGTTTAAAGAAATAATGACAGAAAACTTCCCTAACCCAGTGAAGACAAATGTCACATGAGTTCAGGAAACACAGAGAGTCCCAATCAAGATGAATCCAAAGAGACTCACACAAAGACACATCATAATTAAAATGGCAATATTTAAAGACAAAAAGAGAATCTTAAAGGCAGGAAGAGAGAAAAAGTTACCTACAAGAGATACCCCATAAGGCTGTCAGCTGATTTCTCAACAGAAACACTTCAGGCCAGAGGGGATTGGCATGAAGTACTCAAAGTAATGAAAAGCAAGGACCTGCAACCAAGAACACTCTATCCAGAAAGATTATCATTTAAAATTGAAGACAAACTCATAGACATATGAAAGGATGCTCAATATCACTAACCATGAGAGAGAAGCAAATTAAAACCACAATGAGGTACTACTTCACACTGGTCAGAATGACCATCATAAACAAATCAGCAAAAAACAAGTACTTCTGACGCAGTGGACAAAAGGGAATCCTAATACACTGTTGGCGGGAATGCAGACTGGTACAGCCCATGTAGAAAACCATATGGAATTTCCTCAAAAATACAAAAAATGGAATTGCCTTTTGACCTGGCAATTCCACTGCTGGGATTATAACCTAAGAATCCTGAAACAGCAATTCAAAGGAACATATGCATCCAAATGTTCATAGTAGTGTTATTTACAATAGCCAAGTGCTGGAAACAGCCTAAGTGCCCATCAGTAAATGAGTGGATAAAAAAACTGTGGTACATATACACAGTGGAATACTATGCAGCAGAAAGAAAAGAGGAACTCCTACCCTTTGCAACAGCATGGATGGAACTGGAGAATATTGTGCTAAGTGAAATAAGCCAGGCAGTAAAAGACATGCTATATGATCTCATCTATAAGTGGAACCTAATCGACAAAACAAACAAGCATGCAAATTAGAAGCAGGGACATGGAAATAAAGAACAAACTGACAGTGACCAGAGTGGAGGAGGTAGGGGGATAACAGAGGAAAGAAGAAAAAGGGTCAAGTCAAGGAACAGGAATAAAGAACCCATGGACAAAGATAACATGGTGGGGGATTAGATGTGGGAGGTGGAGGTGGTCTGAGCAGGGGACAGTAATGGGGAAAAATGGGGACAACTTGTAATTGAACAACAATAAAAAAATTAAAATAAAATTGAAGGTGAAATAAGGAGCTTCCCAGACCAAAAAAAAAAAGAAAGGCTAAAGGAGTTTATTACTAACAAACCAGTATTGCAAGAGATATTAAAGGGACTGCTTTAAGAAGAGGAAAAAAAGAAAGAAAGAAAGAAAGAAAGAAAGAAAGAAAGAAAGAAAGAAAGAAAGAAAGAAAGAAAGAAAGAAAGAAGAAAGAAAAGAGAGAGAGAGAGGGAGGGAGGGAGGGAGGGGAGGGAGGGAGGGAGGGAGGGAGGGAGGAAGGAAGGAAGGAAGGAAGGAGAAGAAATATACAAAGAGAGGAACATTGGTATAAAGAAAAACAAGTGGCAATGAATAAGTACATATCAATAATAACCGTAAATGTAAATGGATTAAATTTTCCAATAAAAAGACATAGGGTAGTTGAATGAATAGGAAAACATGACCAATACACATGCTGTCTATAGACCCACCTCAGAACAAAAGATTTATACAGGCTGAATATGAAGGGATGAAAAAAATATTCCATGCAAATGGAGATGAAAAAATGCTGGGGTAACAACACTTAAAGCTGACAAAATAGACTTCAAAACAAAGGCTATGACAAGAAACAAAGAAAGAAAGTCACTACATAATACTAAACGAATGGATCCAACAAGAGGATATAACCCTTGTAAACACATATTCACTTAATATAGGAGCACCTAAATATATAAAGAATACCTTCATGAACTTTAATAAGGAGATCTTATTAAAGATCTCCTGGCTGATTGCTGTTGAGCAATACAGTCATCGTAGGGGAATTTAACACCCCACTGTCAACAATGGATAGATCTTTCAGACAAAAAATCAACAAGGAAATATCGACCTTAAACAACATGTTAAATCAAATGGATTTAATTGATATTTATAGAACATTTTATTGCAAAGCAGCATTATATACATTCTTCTCAAGTGCACATAGATCATTTTCAAAGACAGACCACAGGTTATGACACAAAATAAGTTCTAAGAAATTCAAGAAGATTGAAATCATATTAAGTATTTTCTCAGATCACAATGGCATGAAACTAGAAATCAACCTTAATTTTTAAAAAACTCAAAAACATTCAAATGAATGGAGGCTAAACAGCATATTATTGATATTAATTAATGAATACATTATCAATGAGATCAAGGAAGAAATCAAAAATAACCTGGCAATAGATAAAAATGAACACACAACAACCCAAAAACCTATGGGACACAGCAAAAGCAGTCCTAACAGGGAAGTTCATAACATTACAGCCCTACCTCAAGAAGAAAGAAAACCCTACACCTAAAATAACTAGAAAACAACAAATAGCCCAGAGTGAGCAGAAAGAAGTTAGTAATCTAGATCAGAGCATAAACAAATGACAGAGAGACTAAAAGTACAATTTGAAAGATCAATGAATCCAGGACATGGTTCCTTAAAAAGATAAACAAAATACATGAACCATTGACCAGACTCATCAAGAGAGAGAGAGAGAACCCAAATAAAATCAGAAATGAAAGAGAAGTAATAACTGATATCACAGAAACACAAAGGATTGTAAGAAAATATTATGAACAACTGTATGCCAAGAAATTAGACAACCTGAATGAATGGATAAATTTCTAGAAACACACAATCTTCCAAAACTGAATCAGGAAGAAGCAGAAAACATGAATAGACCAATAATAACTAATGAAATTGAAGCAGTAATCAAAAAACACCCAGCAAAAATAAAGTACCAGATGGCTTCATAGGTGAATTTTACCAATTATGCAAAGAAGAACTAACACCAATCCTTCTCAAACTATTTCAAAAAGCTCAAGAGGAGGGAAGACTTCCAATCTCTTTTTATGAGGCCAGCATTATTCTAATTATGATTTTTTAAAAAAAGACACAACTAAGAAAGAAAATTATAGGCCAACATCCCTTGATGAACATAGATGCTAAAATCCTCAACAAAATATTAGCAAACTGGATCCAGCAATATATTAAAAAGATCAGATACCATGATCATATGGGATTTATCCTGAGGCTGCAAGGTTGATATCATATGCACAAATCAATAAATGTGATACATCACAAAACAAAATGAAAGATAAAAATCACATGATTATATCTATCAATAGATGTAGAAAAAGCATTTTATAAACTCCAGTGCCCATTTATGATAAAAACTCTTAACAAAGCAGGAATAGAGGAATCAGACCTCAATATGATAAAAGCCATATACAAAAAAGCTACAGCCAACATCATACTCAATGGGCAAAAACTGAAAGCATTTCCTTAAGATCAGGAACAAGACAGGGATGTTCACTTTCACCACACAAATTCAAGATAGTACTGGAAGTCCTAGCCACAGCAACCACACAAGAAGAAGAAATAAAATTCCATACAAATTGGAAAAAAAGGAAGTAAAATGGTCATTATTCACAGATGATATGATATTTACATAGAAAACCCTATAGAAATATGTATGAATGACCCATGGACATGAACAACAGCATGGGAATTGACTGTGGGAACAGGGCATGGGATGGGTGGGGTAGGGAAAAGGGGAAAAAATTGGGATGACTGTAATAGAAAACAATAAAAGTGATACATTTAAATTATAAAAATAAAAGAAAAATATCATTTGGGCTCTGTTGAAAAATAAAATATATTTCCAATACCTAAAAAAAACCCTACAGACTCCATCAAAAAACTACTAGATTTAATAAATAAATTTGGCAAATAAGCAAGATACAAAATCAATAATCAGAAATTGATGGCATTTTTATACACCAATAATGAACTGTCAGAAAGAGAAACTAAGAAAACAAACCCATTTACTATTGTAATGAAAAAAGTTAGGTACCTAGGAATAAATTTAACCAAGGAGGTAAAAGACATATACTTTGAAAACAATAGGACACTGAAGAAAGAAACTGAGAAAGATACAAATGAGTAGAAGCACATACCATGTTCATGGATTGGAAAAACTAACATCATTAAAATGTCCATACTACCCAAAGCAACTTATAGATTCAACACAATTCCTATCAAAATACCAATGACATTTCACAGATCTAGAAAAAATATTCCAAAAATTTACACGGAGCCAAGAAAGACCCAGAACAGTCTCACCAATCAGGAGAAAGAAGAACAAATTTGGAGGGGTCACAATACCTGATATCAAACTATACTGTCAGGACACTGTACTCAAAACACTTATACTGGCATAAGAAAAGATATATAGATCAATGGAACAGAACAGAGAGCCCAGAAATAAACCCATGACTTTCTGGTCAAGTAATATTTGACAAAGGATGCAAGAGCATATAATGGAGTAAAGACAATCTCTTCAATAAATTGTGTTTGGAAAACTGGACTGGTACATGCAAAAACATGAAACTAAACCACCAACTTATACCATACACCGGAATAAACTCAAAATGGATAAAAACAAATATAAGTCATGATACCATACTGATCCTAGAGAAAAACATAGGCAGTAAAATTTCATATATCTTATGTACCAATATTTTTGCTAATATATCTTCTGGGACAAGGAAAATATAACCAAATGGGACTACATCATGTTAGAAAGCTTCTGCACAGCTAAAGAAACCATCATCAAAATGAAAAGAGAACCCACTGTATGGGAGAACATATTTGCTAATGATATCAGTTAAGGGTTTAATTTCCAAAACATATAAAGAACTTCTATAACAACTCCAAACCAGAAAGATAAATAATCTAATTAAAAAATGGGCAATGGACTTGAATAAACACTTCAGGAAGGAGGACATACAGATGGCCCATAGACATGAAAAAATGCTCAACCTCAGATATGCAAATTAAAACCACAATGAGATATCACCTCACACCTGTCAGAATGGCCATCATTAATAAATCAACAAATAACAAGTGCTGGCAAGGATGTGGAGAAAAAAGAACCCTAGTGCACTGTTGGTGGGAATGCAGACTGATGTAGCCATTGTGGAACACAGTATGGAGTTTCCTGAAAAAATTAAAAATTGAACTGCAAAATCAATGAGCATAAACTTTCAGCTGAGAAAGATGAATAAGCTCTACAGATCTGCTGTACAACACTGTACCAATAGTCAATAATAATATATTGTTCCCTTAAAAATTGGTTAAGAGGGTATATATCATGTTAAGTGTTCATTCCATAGATAAAATTTTTAAAAATCAAGTGTGTCTGACTCTAAATTCACATTCTCACCCACTTCACATGTTGATATCCATGTAGGTGGTTCCTTTATGTTTCTACTGTCATCATCTTAGTTCACATGCACCTGCAGGCCTGCACTAACCTAACGCTTCACCTGCCTCCAGTCCTTCTGCACACCACAACCAATTTCACCTTCCTTCCTACATGTTACAAGATTAAGTTCAAACTCTCTATTCAGGCATTCAACTCTGCTCATAAACTGTCCTTACGGCCACCTTTGTTCTTCTTGCCCTAGCCCTGAACTATACTTGATCCAGCTCAAGTGCCACCTTTCTTTTTTTCAATAAAAAATTTCCTGGCTGGTGTGGTTCAGCAGATTCAGTTCCAGCCTGTGAACCAAAGGGTCAGAGATTCAATTCCCAGTCAGGGCACATGTCTGGGTTGTAGGCCTGGTCCTTTGTGGTGGGATGTGCGAGAGGCAACCACACATTGATGTTTCCTTCCCTCTTTCTCCCTCCCTTCCCCTCTCTAAAAATAAATAAATAAAATCTTTTTAAAAATTCACTGCACACCTATTCTGTGTGAGAGCACATATTCTATGTGCTCCTTGTTTCCTCATCTGTAGAATGGGGAGTCATAGGGCTGTTAAAAGGATCAAATAATAAAATATAAAGTACTTAGCACAAAGTTCATGCTGAATCAATGTGAACCTGCATTATTACCATAAGCTCAACCAAGTCATTGTTTCAACCTTAGAGCCCAGGGTCCACCTGCAAGAGCCATGTAGTACTTGTCACAGACTTCCAGGTACTGGACATGACTTATTTCCCTCCAAGGGGCCTTGAGACTATGACCTCTACAGCCCGAGATGGCAGGAAGAGCTTTGCATTTAAAGCAAGAAGCCAGAGTCTAAATCTGGTCTCTGCTAATCCTTGGTCATGTGACCTTGATCTCATCAATCCACTCCCATATCTCAGTTTTGTCATCACCAAAGTGGGCACAGTAACTTCCTCATGGCAGTAGTAAGAATTAAAGGCTAGATAAAGTTTAATAAACAATGAGTTCTTTTCATTAAGTCTAACATGTTAGTGTGTGTCACAGTTAATAAAGCAGACTCAGAAGTCAGAAAGAGATGGCTTGAATCCAGATCTGACTACCTACCAGCTATTTGGGTACTCTTTCATTTCAATGAACCTGTTTCCTCATCTACCAAATGGGAGTGAGACTACCAACTACATCATAGGGTTAGTATGAGGATTAAATGAGATATTTAAAGCACTTGGCACAGTGTCTTGCATATAATAAAATTCTAGTATATGCCAACTATTACCATTGTCATTGTTATTATTGTGCCATCATTATCAGAATTCTTTGAATATAGAATGTGTTTAAGGACAGTTTGATGAATGAATGGATGACTGAATGAATGCTGAGAGAAGAACATCATTAGCTAGTCTGGCAGTGTCTGGATTTTATAATTCTTCATATGGAAGTTCTCCACTGGGGAAACAAGAAGTCTTTCAATTAAGAAAACTGAAAAAGAACAGAACAGGCTTAGCCAAATTCCCTAAGCCTAGTCATGTATAAAATGCCTCAGAACATCTGAGGGAGCCAGCACAGATCAGCCTGAGTCAAGATCAAGATCATGAGAGTGGCCTAGGGGCCTGGAACCTGCTGAAGCTGATTTTTCCTGGGATCTAGAAGTCAAGTCTGCTTTCTCTCATGATTCCCACTGTCATCTCTCAGTGATGAGATAGTAAAGGGAGGTGTGAACATCTCTCAGGGATAGGATAGGTCTCTACTATGCCCTCAAATGGGAAGAGGAGAGGGACCCTGGCTCTTCTGAAAAGGCCTTGGGCAAGAAGAGCACATAAGAAACTCTATTAAAATGGAAACAGAAAAGAGGTCAAATCAGAAAAAAAAAAAACGCTTTGTTGAAATGCAGATTCTGGTTGTCTGGGCAGGAGGGGAGGGGACGGAAGGCTTGATGTTTGTAATTTAAACAACATACCCCAGAAAATGCAGACCCTGCTGATCCACTGGCCACATGGAGTCCCCAAAAAAGGTGGTTACGTGCCCAGGCTCACACAGTTAGTGAGAGAATCAAGACTAGAATACAAGTTCTTCCTGCCTCCCACTCTATTGAGTTACATTTCTATTGTAATTCAAAATGGTATCACATGGGCAAATGAGATCTATTGTATTCTCTAGTCAAGAAAACATTCTTCCTTCTGACAGTTTTTGGGAACCAACTCTCCCCAACTCCCTACCTCTAGACACTGCCAGCACTAGCATCACAAGTGGGGTCAACCCCATCTCCAGCTCTAAGGATATGCACATGACCAGCTTGGCCAATAAGCATACTCCATTCCTTGGCCACAGTGATTGGCTCAGTTAGGGGCACATGATCCAGAGGAGTCCAATCAGAGTTAGCCCTGGGCCTTTTGATGGAGCTATCAAGAAGGAAACTGACCTCTAGTTCCTCTGAATCATTAAACTGCAACATTGGCAGTGCTGTTGAGAGGATATTCCCTGAGAATGAAGCCAATACAGAGAAGAACCAAGATGAGTAGCAGTAGAAACCCATTCACAATGACACCTGGACCTAGCCAGGCTAGAAAACGATTCCAGGTATTTTAAGTTATAATGCCTACCTTGTCTGGCTTTGTACTGCTGCCATTGGATAATGATAACAACTGCAAAACTGGACTATTTTGTACTGTTACTAAGACTTTACAAATAGTGTGCATTTGCATTATGGCATGTCATCCTCAAAGCACCTCCATGAGGTAAACAGACAATGGGCTGTTTTCCACATTTTTACAGATGAGATACCAAGGCTCAGAGGGGTGCAATGCTTTGCATAGCCACACAGCTAGCCAGTGGCAGGAAAGGAACAGTAAGCCTAATCTATGACTTCAGTTCAGAGAACTTCCCACCCACCCCTCCCCTGCCTCAACCAAAGAGATGTGCCCATCTCTTCTTCAACACTCAACAGGGATGTGTCTTTGGAGGCAGGTGTAGCTCCAGCTTAAATGAAGTTCCATTTCAAAAAGAAGTGTACATTCCAAAATGTCCATTTCTTCTCATTCCAGGAAGTAAAGGGGCACAAACACACAAGGAGATGTTTGAAGATTTAGGAGATATTTGAGGATTTGCTGAATCACAAGAAAATCGGAGCAAAGCAAGTGCTACAAAGAAGACAGAGCTGGAACAAACTTAACCTTCACTGCTTAAAAAGGACCCAGAGCTCCATAAAGGCCAAAGCTCTGATTTACCTGAAACACTGAGGCTCAAGTTCAACCACCTGTAGGTGCCCAAAGTCTCTCCAGATCTCTCTTCCTTCACACAACTCCCTGCCTTGGAACCAGGCCCTCTTGCTTCGATCTCTCTCAATCGTGTTCCCATGTAAAATTCTCGGGTCTCGTCCCTTTTCCAATTAGGTACTTAATACAACTTAGATCCTTGTGCCACTACATAATAATTTACGTAGAACACTTAATTAGCTTCTAAGATAAAAATAACATGTAATTTGTTTGGTAATTATATGTTTCCACAACTGCTGAAAGCAACTCATTATAGGAATTTGGTACACTTAGGATAGATTACCTTAATTTTATTTTCTGTTTATCCAATTATATCTGTCGGTCTTACTTGTATTGTAAATTGTGTTGAGCTGGCGAAGGTGACTAGAAGCTGTTGTTCTTTCGGGTTTCATGGTTGATTTGCATATCCCTGGTGTTCGCTCAGACACTCACTGGCTCTGTCAGCATGGTAAAAACAAGGACACACTAAGGCCCTTCACACGAGCAAGGGAGACAGTGGCAAGGGCCTCCTTAATGTGCTTTGCTCCAAAGTGAAGGTAGGTGGCTATATTTTCCTTCAAAGTTTTTAGTAATTCAGTAGTTAATCTAATGTATAAGAGAAAAATATAAATAGCACATCCCAATTATAATTTCAAGCAAGTTGCTATTGGAAGGAAGCTTAAGTTTATGTTTATGTTTTAAAACATTGAGTCAATTTGTGGGTAATTGATGGTATTAAGGAATTATTACTTTTTAAATGTAATAACAAAAGTATGTTTATATTTGATAAATGGAGCTATTATCTTTTAAGACAGCTACTGAAATTTTATAATAAAATAATAAAATCCATGGAACTTGCTTTAAAATAATTGAGACTGTTATTGGGTATGAAATAGGAGGGATTATCAAAAATACAAGATAGACCATGAGGTGAAGCTGGATTAAGGGTACATAAAGGTTTATTACATTTTCTCTCTACTCTTGTGTGTTTGATCATTTCTGTAATAATAAATAAATTTTAAAATTCAGTCAACTTAAAGAAAAAATTGGCTAAATAATAATGTAGAAGAGATGTCTGCATACTTTTCTACAAATAGTAATTATTTTAGGCTCCGTGGTCCATACAGTCTCTGTGGCAGCTACTCAATTCTACATTTGTATCACAAAATCAGCCATGCACCGTGTATACACAAATAGGTACAGTTCTGTTCACAAGGGATGTGGTTTGGTTCCAATAAAACTTTACTTACAAAAAGAGGAGGCAGCCCATAATTTGAAAACATTTGAGGTCATAACATGGGAAAAACCATGACGGTGGTATAGGAAAACTTGTAAAAGGGAAGAAAGTACTCAATTCTTGGATCCCTGAGATTCCTTTCTTCAGAGTAATAAGTTCTTATTAATTCAGAGAGGCCCTATGCTAGGCAGAGACACAGACAAAAGGAAAACAAGGACAAGGTCAGAACAAGAAATATATCCAGTCATCCATTAATTCAACAACATTTTATAAACCCTCAAGCCCCCTAGTAGGAGGACATGTCAGCTTCTACGAGGGGATGGTGCAAGGGAAGGTATTTAATCTATTCCTTGTCATCTCCAGCTCCTGCCTCAGCAATTCACACACCTCTACTGCCCCCTGCCCCCCTGACCCTCCTTGCTTTGTGCTTAACCGGTGTGGAAGTAAAAGCTACACCTCAGAGTGTATAATGGTAAAGCTATTTCAGAATGAAGGTTAAAATTATTATCATTCTGACTCGGCAAGTCTACTCATCTTTGGGTTTCCATCTGGACGTGAAGACAGAGGCTGGGGAAGGAACTCCGAGGCATTTCTAAGCACTAGCCTGAATAGTAGAACTCACACTTAAGATAAAGAGTTTCCCCATCTCTGTTGTCCACTTGCTTTTGCAGAAACTATATGACAGTGATATTACCAAGCTGCTAAAGGGGGCATGAAGCAAGAGATCTTGGTCATCCAGAAACTGTATGAGAAATGACAGCTGGATGTGGTTGTCTCTGTGATGACAACCAAAAACCTTCCCAAGTGTGACTGAAAATCCTGGATCCCCAGCACAGATCAGACATATTGAAACCTTCTCTGGAGACCTCCCTTCCTTCTCCATTGAGTCACTTGGGTATGATATGGCTTTGTCATCATATAATCAAAACACCACTCACTCAACAAAATACTTATTGAACCCTCAATATGCACCAGACACAGTATTGGCAACCAGAGAGACCAAGATGAATATTATAGTCTCTTCCTTCTAGGTGCTCCCATTATAACTCAGTGGTTCCCAGCTAGGAGCAACAGCATCCCCAGATGATAATGTGGCAATGTCCAAAGACATTTTTGGTTGTCATGACTAGGAGAGGGGTACTATTGTCATCTGCTGGGTAGAGGTCAAGAGTTCTTCTAAACATTCTACAGTGTACATGATGGTCCCACAGCAAAAAATAATCCAGCTCAAAATATAAACGCACTAAGGTTTGAAAACCCTGCTCTCATGGAAGACATAGATTTTAAACAAATGCCTGTGTGAAAGATGGAATTATAGAAGTATGTACAGGGTACAACTATAACACAAGAAAAAGATCAACTCTGAAATATAAACATAGCTTCCACCTTAAAAATGGAAAGAAAAACCCTTATTTGACCCTATTTACCCCCTGTACATAATTCTTCATTTCTGTTTCCTTTTACAGCAAAAATGATCTAAGAGTTGTCTATAGCAACCGCCCCCACTTCATGGTTCCCATCCCATCACTGAAAGGCTCTCGCTAAGGTCTCTGTAGTCTCCACATTGCAAGATGCACCGGCCAATTCTTAGCCCTCATCTTATTGAATATCTGACACTGTGGATCTCTACTTTCATTGACTTGCTTTTCTGGGCATTATGCTTCTCTGGTCTCCTGCTACTCTACTGGCTGCTACCTCTCAGCCTCCTTGATGATTCTTTCCCATCCTCCTGAACCCTCAGCATTGAGGGCACTCAAGAGTGGGCAAACTACAGCCTGTGGACCAAATCCAGTCCACCACCAAGTTTTTGTAAATAAAGTTTCATTGGAACCCAGCCATGCCAATTGATTTACATATTGTCTAGACTGCTTTCTCTTTCCAATGGCAGAGTTGAGTCATTGCTACAGAGATCATATGACCCACAAAGCTAGAATAGTTTTTACCTGGCCCTTATAGAAAAGTATGCTGACCTCTGAACAAAATTCTTATTTAACTATTCTTTTTTGTTAAATTGACTCAATTTTTAAATGACTTTTTATTATAGAAATAATAAAAATATACCAGAGAAGACAGCTCTATGACATTAAATACCATGTAAGTGCAGGCAGCAACACCTATAGCCCAAGCTCCCTCTTGAGTTCCAGATTCATGTTTCCAGCCAGCGAATTTGACATCTATCTCCACTTGGATGTAAAATGTCATGATAACACGACCAGTGAGGAACTAGAGAAATCCCCCTTTCTATACCTCATCCATCCTCAGCACTCTGACTCTTACAGCTTACAGTACTTTATTTCCTTGCCTGGTACTTACGGATACCTGAATTTATCTTATATGGTTATTCATACTTTTACCACCTATCATCCCTGTCAGAGAGTACATTCCCTATTGGTAGGGATCTTACCTATCTTGTTTCTTACTGCATCTTATTGTCTTGAACACTTGGCACATGGTAGATGTTCAAATATTTGTTGAACTCTGGCTGGAGAAGTGAAAGAAAGCATCCCAGAGCAGATAAGCTGGGGCCTGAACAGCTATGAAATGTATATATGTTCATTTCTTTAGCGATGTGGCTGCATCACTGCCATGAATGCCTCTGAGGAATCCTCACTTTCCTTATCCACCATCTTGGTGAATCTATTAAATGCCCGTCCCTGGTCAAGATCTGAGACACAGGATGTAAGCTGAGTACAACAGCCTTTTTAATTTTGAGTAGTGTGTCTTCTGCCAAGATCCCGCCAAGAACCCTGAGAAGTTTTTGATCCCCTAATTCCAGGAGTTGCCTTGGCTCTACCCCTTCAGAGTTTCAATTTTACGAACTTCTCTCTCTTTTCCTGACCAGAGAATGTCTCATGCTTATCAGTGAAAAACTGTTCTTGACTGCTGTTTAGGTGGGGAGAGCATTCTAAATGCAGGCAACAACTTTTACCAAGGTAGTGAAGCATGGCCAATAGGAAATGATGAGGCATGAAAATCAAATGTTTCTTCAAGGTACAGACATATTCTCCAAAATTCTAGAACTCCCTATGGACTCCATTCACAAGTTGCAGGAGTGTTTTCCTAAAGCATCTCCTACCCACAGGAAAACATTTTCTTCAAGATCAATGCTTGGCCAACATCATCAGCCTCCATTTTTGCATCAGGCTGGACAACTGAAAGTTTCCTCCCACCCTCATCATAATTATATACTATAATGGCTATTACCACCTGGTGTTTATCCAGAAATCTCAGCTTTTCAGAGAAGTTTCAAGCCCATTAACATAGAGGCTTCTCCAAAGCCTCTGAGTTTGAGGCATTAAAGACTCTCCAGGTGGAGATACCGACCTGTTAAAAACAAACAAAAAAAACCCTTTAGCCCTGGCTGGCGTAGCTTAGTGGATTGAGTGCGGGCTGCGAACCAAAGCATAGCAGGTTCGATTCCCAGGCAGGGTACATGCCTGGGTTGCAGGCCATGGCCCCCAGCAACAGCACATTGATGTCTCTCTTTCTCTTTCTCCCTCCCTTCCCTCTCTAAAAATAAATAAATAAAATCTTTTGAAAAAAGTTTATTAAAAAACCCTTCAAAGTCACCAAGACTGTCCAGCCTCTGTCTCACCCTTGACCTTTCTCATCAGACATTGCAGCTTTTCTCAAGGCAACTGCAGTTGAGAAATTCATTCATACCAGCAGGAATATAAATGCTGAGTCTGCACACTCAGAGCCTTCTGCTATCTTAGCATCTTGCCAACAGGGATGCTGAACTTGTCACTCATTCTGAGGAGTCACAGCATGCCTAAGCAGACACCCTCTCCATTACAGTGGCCACCAGGGAAGCCAGTACAATGGGTGGTCTGAATAAGAAAGGACCATAAGACTGAGCACACTGTTGCCAAAAAATCAAGACACCTGGCAGATCCAAGAACATGACTGGTGCCATTTCCATTTGCCCAAAATTCGCATCAAAGTCATGAGAAGTTAGGATTAAAATGTAAACACCCCAAGCTCCAAACTCAACCAACTACATATAGTTCCCCATATGTACCATGTACTTGGTCACCTACTTCTTTATTCATATTGTTCTCTTTGGATGAATAAGCCCAGGGAAATTGTTGCCAAAGTTAGCATTTAATATGGACATAATTATGATTAAAAGCCATGGATTGCATGTGGTAATCTTTCCCGCAGCTGCACTATTGAAACCCCATTTATCCATCAAGTCTATTCTTTTTCCTCACCAGTGCTCACTCTGATCTAGTTCATTTCATTGTGGTCTCATCTAATCGTTCTCTAGCTTTGTCAACTTTCTTGGGTTGATGCTCAGTCCACCACTGTCTTGACCACCACTCTTGCTCTAGTCAATTTTTTTTTCTCCTTGACAGTCAATGGTGCTGAAATCAGAACTCTCCCCAAACCATACTTTAAAAGATGCATATTTCCTCAGCCAACCAGTTCACAAGTATTGGATGCATTGGTCATCCATTACTTGCCAAACACTATTCAAGGTGCTGGGGATACTCAGTGATGGCAACAAAAATGCCTTTGCCCTCCTTGAGTGTACCAAGGAATGTGGACAGTGATAAAGTCATTCTAAGCATGATAAAGACACCAAATAAACACATGGGTAAACACTTTTTAATTTTCTTTTTTGTATGCATTTTATGAATATTGTATGATTAGAGTGAATTTATATGTTTCTGTCTTGTTCCTTGGCTATAACATAAGATCCATGAGGGAAAAGCACTTAATCAAAGGACAGGTCAAAATAAATCATGTAGCTAGAGATAAGTTCAGTAAACTGATTCTAAATCCTTTCATTGAGGGACTCCAATATCAAACAACCCTGTTTTGGGCTGATTCAATGTGATTTAGTCCTACAAATGTACACTCAATTATATCTGCCACTTGGACAACTGGAATAGAAACGTCTCACATTGAAAGTCCTGAAATTCAAGTTATTCATTCAGTAAACACTGCCTGGTTGCCTACTTAATACCAAACCTTGTGCTGAATGCTGAAGGATCAGTGCACTGGAGGAGCAGGCAGGGTCTTTGCACACTAGCCAATCAGGATTTCTGTATGTATTATTTCCTCCCCCACATCTACATAGCTCCTTTCTCCTCTCATTAAGGTGTCTGCTCACTTGTCCTCTTTGATATGAGAGGACATTAATGCTGTCCATCAACAATTCCAGTTCCCTCTCTTCCCAGGCACAAAGAAAGAAAATACTTTCCTTTTCCCTTGAGTTAGTTGTGGCCAATCAAACATGAATTGAAGACTTTTAGGAGCCAGTATATGACTCATCACACACCTCTCCCCACCCTTCCATGACAAACAGACATGCTCCATGTGACATAGGCCCTGTCCAACTGGGTCCTCAAGTAGAGAGAGGTAGAGCAGAGTTCCTAGACAACTCTTGCTGGGTATGTTGAGTTAATAAGAAATAAACTTTATTGTTGTAAGCCATTAAGATATAGGAATTATAGTTTCTGCACCATAACCTAAATCATCTCAGCTAATGTAGCTTTTCTGAAAAACTTATGCAAAAGGGCATCATCACCTGTCACTCTCCGTCTCTTCACCCTGCTTTTATGTTAGCACTTAATACAATCTAACATTATGTGTTTGTCATAAGTTCACATTTTGCCATCTAATTGAATGTAAGCTCCATGAGGGAAAGGACCTTGTCTGGTCCTCCAGAATCCCCAATGCCTTGAACAACATGCCTGGACACAGGAGGAGGCACAATCCATATTTATGGGATGACTCAATGAGGGAATTAAGAGAAATAGATAAAACACAGTCCCTAGCCTCAACAAGAATATCTTCAGCAGAAGCTACAAAAGCACAGGGAAAGTACCTAATCCCATTTTGGGGTTGGGTGAAGGTGACGGTGCAAATTTCCCATAGGGCACGGCTTCTGAGATGAGTTTTGGAGGATATGAGAGAGGCAAGAGCAGCAGCACAGGTAAGGACCAGAAAAAGAGAAAGAAGCCAGGTGTATTGTGTTGAAGCAACCAGAGCGATGTTTTCTGTTATATTTTATCAAGCCAACAAGAACAAGAATTGCATAAAATAACAAAAGGAGAGTTTCGTGATTGAATCAATTTAGGAAATAATTTAAATGCAGTTTAAAAGATGTCTTTAGTGCAGGACTTCTCAGAGCCTTGAATGGGCTAATACGTATTGTAAATATCTGAGGGTTTCATGATGTTCAGCATCTTCCTAACTTGTTTTGGTTTAAACTCCTTTTTGGAGGGACCACCTCCCAGGACTAGTATTCCTCAGAACTTTCTTAGGGAAATGCAGAACCAAATCAAATTGCAAAAGGGGGAGAGAATTGAGTAGACATTAGAGAGATGGGCAGAGATCAGAAAACATGGTAAGAGAATCTGTGTGTCCAGCAGTTTACATTTTATCTGAAGACAGTGTGGTGTAAGTAATGAGTTTGCAATGAGGAGGGGTTTTATCACCATCCCCATCACAGAATAAGAATGTCCTTGCTGGTCCTTACAACAACACCAGTAATCAACGTCTGATGGGCCAGGGGACCTGTGGACTTGGACTCAAGAAGGAGGGTACCTGAGATTCAGCAAGTCCCTGAACCTCTCTGGGCCTCATCTTCCACATCTGTTTGATGGCCCACATTAAATAATCCTTTCTATGGTCTCTGTCCATGATTATGTTTGATCATGCAACTTTGGTAGTATCAATGTTTATGATGTTGGGTATAAAGGACTGTGGTACCATGCTTTCCACTGAAAAAGTTCAAAGGCTCAAAATTATTTCAAAAGAAGAGAAGGGAGTAACTAACCATACAGAAAATCCATTTTAATTTGCAGAAGGGTAATGAAAGGGACTGCCTAGCTTTGAGGCCAGGAGAACCGTCAGCTTTCCTGCTCCACCTCTGCACCTGTACACATACCTGTCTCCTTTCTCCTAAGGGACGTTTCTGTCCCCTACAGTGATTTTCAATACTCTTGGGATCAGCTGTCTTGTGGCTCCTTCCAAACTTTTGATGCAAAGAACAAAAAGGAAGGAATCATGTCACAAGATTGGATGGCCTGCTCACACGTGTGGTCAGCTGTGTAGCAGAATATAAATTTAAAACATCCAAATAATTGAACTGCCACTTCCTATTAGAGGAAACATATTCAAAGGTGCAACTAATATGAGAAGAAAAATAAGGAAAGAAACTATGCTTGGCAGAGCCAGTGAAGCTAAGGCTTTCTTTGTTCCTGGTCTACCATAACAAGATGATCTTTCCCACACATAGGCATAGATTTGCTCTTTCAAACCACATATACTAGGCACTGAGGGGTGAAAAGATGACATGGTTAAAGCAAAGATAAAGAACAGGAATATACTCTGCCATGTGCAAGGCCATTCTATCTGTCAGGTAGGTAGTACGAAAGATATTGAGGGCATAGGAGGCAGGGAAGGCAATTGCTTCAAACCTAAGAAATGGAAAAGGCACCTTGGAGCCCTTGACATTCAAAAGTTCAAGAACTTAGGACAAAGAGGACCAGTAATGACATGTTTTGCACTTGTATTTCTTTTTAAGGTTTCCAGGGGTTCTGTATGCCTTATTTGATCTTTGTAAGAACCCTGAGAGTTAGTTCAACCAAGATGATCAACACTGGTGAAGATGGGGGAGGAAGAGAAGAACTCAGTGACAGTCATAACTGTGGCATGTGGAAGAAGGAGCAAGCTCTCTAGTTCACCTGGTGGGTCAATATAGGAGACAGAAAGAGCTGGAAGGCGATAGGCAGCAGACTGTGGTGATTCTTGAGTACCTGGTTAAGGGTTTAGACTTTACCCTGGAAATAATGGAGACACATCAAAGCTTTAAGTGTGGGTAGTACTATGGTCAAAGCTCCCCTTTGGTGGTGTGAGCTGTGGTTGATGGCGTGCATATGGGCAGGGAAGTTAGAAGACTGGAATCATAGTCCAAGTGAAAAGTGATAAGGACCAGGTGACACAGAGAGGAAGGAGGCCACCACAAGTTGGGTAGTGGAAGAATGAACACAGCCAGAGTGCCAGATGCAGTACCAGAGAAGGTCTTGTCTCACACTAGATGAGGAACTAACAGACATTAAAGCATACAAGACAAAGCCCTGATTCTCTTTTAATCCTTTAATTAACTAATGAGAATGTCTCATTTTGGTGCTAATAGATCTTCAACACCTTCCTAACACTTGTTAATCTACTTCTTAAGGAAAGTGTAATATGCTAAGCCTATTAAGCAGCTAGTTACATTTTAATAGCACTGTTATGTTTCCTTTTTTTAAATTTTTCTTTTGAGAGTTTTTTTAACTTGTGTGATTTTGTTTATTTGTTCATTTACTATTGCCATCTACTTACAGCAAAGGAAAATGGATTCCTTTTTTTGTAATGATATGACATTTCCTTTTAAAATATGTTTATTTTCTTAAGGAGAAATTTATTTCTTTAAGAAATAAAGAAAAACAGTGTGGGAAAAATGTCAATCACCATCAAGTTAATTGTGCTATTACCATACAAGTATCCACTCCTGGATATACACCCAAAAGAACTGAAAACATCCCTGGCTCATGTGGCTCAGTGAATTGAGTGCCAGCCTGCAAACCAAAAGTTTGCCAGTTCAATTCCCAGTCAGGGCATATGCCTGGGTTGCAGGCCAGGTCTCCATTTACGGGCATATAAGAGGCAACTGATCACTGTATCTTACACATTGATGTCTCTCTCACACTCTTTCTCCCTCCCTCCACCTCTCTCTGAAAATAAATAAATAAAATAGTTTTTAAAAAATAATTGAAAACAAGTGTTCAAGCAAAAATACTGTACACAATTGTTTACAGTAGCACTATTCTCAACAGCCAAAAGGTAGAACCAACACAAACATCCATCAATGGGTGAATGGATAAACTAAATGTAATCCATCCTCATAACGAAATACTATTCAGCCATAAAAGGGAGTGAAGTACTAATACATGTTATAAGATGGGTGAACCATGAAAACATATCTTCATGAAAGATGTCAGTCATAAAAGCCAAATTTTATATGATACCATTTCACCTGGAATAGCTAAATCCATAGAAACAGAAAGATTAGCAGTCACCAAGGCTAAAGGAAGGAAGGGGTGCGAGTGACTGCTTAATGGCTATGAAGCCCCCATTTAGAGTGATGAAGATGTTCTGGGACTAGATAGAGGTCACACAGCATTGTGAATGCACTAAATACCACTGAACTGTTCACTTTACAGTGGTTAAAATGGCAAATGTTATGTGATGCCTTCCTTACCACAATTAAAAAAAAAAAAAGACAGTCAAAATGGACCAGAAAAAATTATGAAGGTGTCATG
The DNA here is from genome assembly GCF_004126475.2 of Phyllostomus discolor. Classification (NCBI taxonomy): domain Eukaryota; kingdom Metazoa; phylum Chordata; class Mammalia; order Chiroptera; family Phyllostomidae; genus Phyllostomus; species Phyllostomus discolor. The sequence goes on along the minus strand of NC_040905.2, from coordinate 106,731,799 downwards.
GGAAGCCCTGAGGAAACTCTTGTGGTAGAATAAACACAGACCAGAGTTTAAGTCCCAGCTCTATCACCTACTAGCTGTGTGACCAAGAGCAAGTGTCTGTGACGCTCTGGGCTTCTCTTCCTTTCTGTGTCCTTCACTTTCCTGAAGACAGTGCTCCTCTTATTCCTGCCAGCAATATGGCACCTGTGCAGGTGGGAACTCAACAGCCACCCACCCTTCCTTTCCTTTCTGAGTGGGAGTGACTTGAAGAGCTGGGACAGCACTGACAGAGAGAGGAAACCCAGTGTGAAGATGAGTCCAAAGGGGACTGGTTCTAGGCAGGTTCAATTTGAGGGGTTCGTGGCTCACTGCACAGCATATCCTACTTTATGTCAAGGGAGTAAGCATACCAAGAAGCTAAGGAAATGAGTTGGGAACCCAGGGCAAGAGGTTGGGACCACAAGTATAGATGGTGAAGGCATCTGCATGGCTCCAGCTAATAAGGACCACATCTGGAGAAGCACAGCTACTAGGGATGCTTTGAGGAAGGTCCTATCTCACCTTACAGGGGCCTCGGTCCCACCAACACAGTGGGAGGCAGATTATTATCAGCCAAGTAGGAGTGACTGCTGACCTCAAAGAAGGAGTGGACTCCCCTATGAAGAGGTAGACCTTAGCCCAATCCAATTTTACACATGAATAAAGGTGAGGCCCAGAAAGGAAAAAGAAAAGATATATTATAAATGTATTATTTCTTATATATTAGTGCATAATATTTTATTATATATATTATTCCTTTTTACCAGGAAGAATATTGAAGTTCACATTAAACCCTAGGTCTGCCTAATGCAAAGCTCTAAATTTTTCCAACGCAATCTGCCTTTCTTATTGCATAGAGCTCACCCAAACAAGGAAAGATGTTAAAGCTGGAAAGGCAATTAGCTTAACTTTCTCACATGCAAATAAGAAAACTGAAGTCCAGAGTTTGCCTGGCCTGCCCACTATGCCCACCCTAGCAACATGATGAAGCAAATTAAACCCATTAGCACAGTCCTGCCATGTCCTTATAGTGAGACAATTATAATGGCCCCTGTGATTGGCTAAATCATGCCCCCCAAGACATCCAAGTCTTTATCTCCAGAATTTGTAAATGTTATTTTAAATAGCTATAGGGATTTTGCAGATGTGATTAAATTAAGGATCTTGATATGGGGAGATTATCCTAGCTGTTTGGGTAGATCCTAAATGCAATCACTAGGGTCTTTATAGGAGGTGTGACAACTGAAGGAAGATACTACACTGCTGGCATTGAAGTTGGAGGAAATGGTCATAAGCCAAGGAATGCCACCCTAGAAGCTGGTAAAGACAAGGAAACAGACTCTCCCCAAGCCTCCAAAGAAAGCACAACCTTGCCGATACCTTGATTTTGGCACAGTGAACCTGAATTCAGATTTCTGCTCTCCAGAGCTGCAAGAGGGTGAAAGTGTGTTATTTTCAGACACAAGTTTGTGGCAATTTGTTATAGTGGCCATGGGAAATGAATATAGTCCTGGACCTAGCCCTTTCTATTAATCCACTGTTTTACTTAAACATCTACTGAACATGTACCCTGTCCCCAAACTGGGTGCTGGAAACAGGGAAAGATGAAGTCATAAATGTAAATAGGATACAGTTTCCACAAAGTAAGTGAATAGGAACACACACCACACCAAGGAGTGGGCCAAGGACAGATGAAATGTGAATGGCACACAGACTTGGGCAAGCCTCCATCTAGCTTTGAAATTCTGTCCCAGCTAGGACACCAGACATGGTTTTAGGAACAAAAGAGAAGGCTGCATGGTTCATGACCATTTCCTCCAACTTAAACGCCAGCAGTCTAGCATCTCCCTGAAGCTGGAGGTGGTACTCAATAAAATGTACATGCTAAACAGGATTCCTGGTAACAGGTAGGATCAGGGATCTATCTAGACCTCTCCTGTGGTCACTGTGTGGCTGATGATTCATATTTTTGATACAGCCACTCAGAGGGAGAAGGACAGTTGGGGAACAGAACTTTCCTGGGTGCAGCTGAACCAGAGATTTGGCTGCTTTAATAAATTCTTCCAACAATTGGCACTAACCAAAATCAATTATCAGATTCATTTAAGAAATAAAACTTGATCTCAGTGTATTTTGGAGAAATGTCTCAGTTAACAGAAAGCTTGTTATCAATTAGTTCTTCTTTTTTCTCTCTCAGTTATCCTGAAGTTCTTGCTCCGCCCCCCCTCTTTTTTTCCATCCAGGTCCAAGGGTGATAGTGAAACTGTTCACAAAGAATTTGGTGGAAGCATATTAATTGTTCAGACAACTCCCTATAAGGCCATGTTTGAGCTACATGAATCATCCTTCTCAAAAGAATATTAAGCACCTATGTGCACAAGCATCTATGCCTTCTGCAATCTGCTCAGTGCCCTTCCTCAATCTGCTGCAGCTTTCCTCAGATGCCAGAGAAGCCAAAGAGTGTTAACATCTTCGCACACCAAGTCCCACTTGGCCCTGACACCAACCCCTAGAGAGGGAACAGATTCCACTGGGTGCTGACTAGACAAAGAGACAGGAACATCATTGGACCCTTGTCTACTTAGAGCTTTGAAGGTTTTGCAAAACATGGGGCCCAAAGTGTAAGGAGGACTTCACTTATTAAGCACCTACTGTGTAGACAAGTACCACACAGTGATCAGACTTCAAACTTAAAGCTGTGGTTCTCAACCTGCAACAAATGCCCCCCAGAAACCATTTAGTAGTGTCTGGAGACATTTGGTGTTGTCACAGCTCAGGGTGTGGTGGTGATACTGGAACTAATGGGTTGATGCTGTGGATGCTGTTAAACATCCTGCAATGCACAGGACAGCCTCCCACAGTAAAGAATTACCCAGCCAATAGGTCAGTAGTGCCAGCTTCAGAAATTCTTCCCAAGAGCCAAACTAGCTGGGTTCAAATCCTGGCTCTACCACTTACCACCTGTGTGAATTCAGACATATATCTTAAGTTCTCTGAGTCTCAGTTTCTTCATCTATAAAATGGGGATAATAATGAAGCCTACTTCATCTGCTGTTGCAAAGATGAAAAGTGTTAATACATAGAATATATTAGTATTAGAACAGTGCTCATTATATAGTATGTTCTACTTTATGTGCCAAGCAATATGCTATAAACTTTTCACAGATAATTATTGATCTTTACAGAAGGCTTGCAAGATTGACATTACCACTAACACATTTTATAGATAAGAAACTTGAGGTTCAGGATGGTTACATAGCATGTCCATGGACACAAGGCTGGTAAGTTAAGGAGCCAAGTTTTGAATTGCCTGGATTCAAAGCACACTCACCTCAAAGGTTCTCAAAGAGAGGCATGCATGGCTCAGAAGTATACACGTGCAGAGAATAAACATGGTAAAACTTCCCAGAGTCTTACTTTTGCTTAGCTATTTGGAGAAAGGACAAGTTGACACATCTATCTAGTAAGTAATTTTTAAATTATTTTGGCCTTGATTCCAACATAGTTACATTATGGGATGCTATGCATAATTTGCATGAATTTTAAGGCTAAGCACAAAGAGAAGGCCATATGTGGCACAGCCTGCCCAACACCACATGTTTACCATACTTTCCAGGTGTTGATTTCCTACAGCTGCTATATAGCAAATTACCACAAACTAAGTGCTTTAAAGCAACACAAATTTGCTCTATTACAGATCTAGAGGTCTAAAGTCTGAAATGGGGCTCACTGGATTAAAATCAAGGTGTCATTGGGTTGCATTCCTTCTGGATACTCTAGGGGAGGATCTGTTTCTTGGCCTTTCCCAGCTGCTAGAGTCTGACTGTATTCCTTGGCTCGTGGCCCCTGCCTCCATCTTCAAGGGAAATAACTCCAGTCTCTGCTTCTGTCATCACATCGCCTCCTCTGACTCTTGCTGCTCTCTCCATCTCCTTCTCATAATGAAATCTTTATGATTTCATTGAACTCACTGGAGATTTCAGAAGAATCTCCCCATTTGAAGTTCTTTAACTTAATCAGATTTACAAAGTCCCTTTGGTCATATAAAGTAATGTATTCACAGGTTTCTAGGGTTTAGGACATCTTTGGGGGGCCATTATCCTGTCTACCACACGCCCTAAGGCTATTTGAGTAAAATTTTTAGGAAACACTGAACCTGCAAGTCCTATATGTTTTAGAAAGGATTCTAAGACAAGGACCTGATACCTCAATATGTGAACCCCATTGCCAGAATGGAAACCCCAACAGAAGGAGAAAATAGTCAGTGTTAGAGTACATGGAGGTATGAGTTCTGAGCGGAGCATCTGAACTCCCTCCCAGTTCAGGAGTAGAAGAAGAGCACTAGGCAAGCTTGGCATGAAGCTTGAAGTTCCTCCCAACCTCTGGGCTTTAGTCTGCTCGGGCTGCCATAACAAAGCACCACAGACTGGGGGGCTTAGATGACAGAAATCAATTTTCTCACAGTTCTAGAGGCTACAAATCTGAGATGAAGGCATCAGCAGTTTGGTTCTTTCTGAGGCCCCTCTCCTTGGTGTACAGTTGGTGGTCTTCTCCCTATGTCTTCATATGGTCTACATATCTGTGCATATCTGTGCCCTAATCCACAGAATCTTACAAAGAGAGTGTTGGCTCTGATTGATCAGGGGTATCTTTTAGTTCAGGCTGCTAAAACAAAATACCATAGACTGGGCACCTTATGAACACCAGAAATTTATTTTTCGTAGTCCTGGAGGTTGGAAATGCAAGAATAAGGCACCAGCAAATTTGGTGTCTGGTTTGGACCCACTTCCTGGTTCACAGATGGCCATCTTCTCACTGTGTCCTCACATGGCAGAAGGGTTGAGGCAGCCCTGTGGGGTCTTTTATAAGGGCACTAATCCTATTTATGAGGGCTATACCCTCAAACTAATCACCTTCCAAAGGCCCTACTTCCTAACACCATGAAATTGGGGGTTACAAACTCATTATGTGAATCTGGGGGGACACAAACATTCAGTCTGTAACAATGGGCATGCTGTAGCAAAGGTTAAATATTTGGAAGATCTTCCACATCGTGAATATCAACCCAACCCTAAGTCCCTCCTACTTTTGTTTACAACTCATTTCACTGGCACTACCCTTGCTATGGAAAAGGAGAACAGTTACTCCTTGCCACCCATGCAATATCCCTCTGAGTTCATGGGGCGGTCACTGTGACATCCTCATCCTGCCCTCGACTTTATGGACAAAGGAACAAACCATGGGTTCCCATCCTGACCATTCCCCACAGAGCCTGCAGTGTGAGCACATCTCAGGCCCACTAGGACATGGTTCTTACCTCCTCCTGGCAAGTTTTAATAGTCAAGCCCCACAGAATAATTTTCTGCTCGGGAATTTTACATTTTAAAGCAATTCCTGAAATAACATTGATACAGACACAACGGTTGAGCAATGCCCGGTGACTAAGAATGAATAATTATAGAACTGCCTGCCAGGCTTCAAAATATTTATTATTTTTTAAAAATTTGAATTCTTTCACTCTATTTTATATTGGAATCCATCATTTTTTTAGGCTTTTCTATTTACACAATGAGAAATCTTAAAGAGGTTAAAATGTGCAACACCTAGAGAATATGAAAGTGTGACTAAACTAAAATATATTCCACAGCAGGTGCCATAAAAGAGATGCAAATTAGAATAATGAGATAACATTAGAAAATTTTTTATTTCAAGTACTGGTTGGAGTTAGGTGACAACAGAGGTACTTTAAAACAGCTACTGGAAGTGTCCTGTGGTCCAATCTTTCTGGAAACCAAAAGTTCAGTAGAAGTATGTATTAAGAACTTCAAAATGCTTTATGTATAGTAACCCAATAATTTCAACCGTAAGGTTCAATTTAAAACCAACAATCTGCAATTCAGACATTGCATTATAAAGATGTTCACTGAAGTGTTGTTTCTAATAGCAACAAATTTGAAGAAATCTAAATTATTGAGTAAATAATGATGTGTCTTCAGCATAGAAAATGTAGCAGATAAAATGCTTACAAATAATTTGTAATTCTTCTGATAAAATGTTAAGTGAATTAAAAGCTACACATAAAATTATATAATCAATATGTATATGTTTGTGTACTAGGTGTAGAAAAGACTACAAGGAAATATACCAAAATGTCACTAGCAGTTACCTGTGGATGCTGAGATCAAAGATGATTTCTCCTTTCTCTGTACCTCTCTGAATCTCACTGATCTTCTAATGTGCGTGTATGCAATTACTTTTATATTAGCTGCAGTTATTTTTGAACAGTCCTTAAAATCCTTATCTCTTTTGAGATATATATACTGATATATTTATTCTGACATGTTTATACTACACATATTTATACTGACATATTAACAGATGAAACAATGATGTCTGAGATTTGCTATAAAATGATCCCATGAGCGAGTAGGGAGTGGGGAGTGGTGAAGTCACAGATGAGACAAGGACGGTCACGTGTTAATAACTGTTGAAGCTGGGTGACAGGTAAACAAGGGTTCATCATACTACTCTCTCTACTTTTTTATGTGCTCGAAATGTTCCATGATAAAAGTATTTCTTTGAAAGCTGCCAAGTAGCTTTAAAAAGGAAAAAAGAAGGGAACAAAAGTACCAATTAACTAAGACAAAAACCAATAGCAATTAACTCCAGTATAATTTGACCATGAAGCCTGCCGTTTGCAAAATCCCATTGATGGGAGCCATGCCCACCCCATGCCCAGCATCAGAGCCACAGCAAGCCTGTCCTGTTGTGTTACTCAACACCCTCTTCCTGTGGTTTCGGCTCTGTTCACTGAAGTTAACCAAGACTGTGTTTCCTCAACCCTCCAAGTACCTAAGCTTGGAAACAATTCACCTGATAAATAAGTTGTGCCATTTTTTCAGCTCTAGGACTAGAGACAAGCAAGACAATATGGGTTTCAAATGCCACTCACTCTTTCTGGCAAGTTTTCTAATTTGGAAGAGACAAGAGAGAGCAGGAGACATTCAGCTGCTGGTGACAACAAAACAGAAATAAGCAAAAAGCTCAATGTTTTGACTGTGAGAACTGCTGTCCAGAGGAAAATTCAGGAGCTATCAAAACAACACTTAAGCCTGGCAGCCTTGAAGAGTCTGTGAAGAGGAGGGAAAGGCCTAGGTTGTAAACTGGCATCTGGCCCTCCATGAGCCAGCCTACTCCACTCTCAGCTCATCCTTCCCCGGGCTGATGCAGCTTGCGGGCACATGGAAGGTCAGGCTTTCTGGATCAGAAGTTCCCAAATTCAACACTAGATTACAGCTCGGTAGGGCATCTTCTCTGACGAGCTCCCCCTCGGACCACTGAATGAGGTGCCCATCCTCTCTATTCCCACAGCCCTCTGAACTACCCCAACTGTAGATGCATCACGCTGGGGTCAGTCTCCAACTAGATGCTGAGTTACACCAACGCAAATAGTTTCATCATAGATATACCTACAGAATGTTTTGGCACAGGGTACAGGCTCAATAAATGTTTGAAGAATTAACATATTAATAGCCAATAAGTTAATTCTAATGAGGTCTGTGAATGGGGCTCAGAGATCCTCTGAAACTACATATAATGTTGAATGCATGTTTATGAAGGTGCATTCCTCTGGAGAGGATCCACTGCTTTTATTAGCTTATGAAGTGATCATGACTATCCCCCAAATCACCCCAAATTATCTCAGATTTCTTAGGTGTGTGTGGGGGTCTAGGCTTGAGGTGCCAGTGATTTTCAGAAGTGATCTTATATACTAGAATGAGTTTTTATTTTGTTTTGGGAAAATAGGCACAGTTAGAGAGTAACAGAAAATCGTTCACCTTTTTCAGATCGGTGAGCTTTAAAAGAAGAAAGTTACAAATGGAAATAAACTTTTGTTACAATTTAATTTTTTTTCTTTGAATGAGTAACATAGTCACCTCCATGGAGAATAACATGTGTCTGAGGATATTCTTTCTTTAAATGCTATATGGTATTATTTAGGGTTTTTTTTTTACCTGCCCATGATTACCTCTTAGCAATAAATAAATAATTAGAAAGAATATCTCAATTTCTATCATATGGAACATTGTAAGATTTAAATAGAAAGATAAATAATTTGGAAAGCAGTTTCAGATTTGTTTCCCCCTCGAAGATGTGAGGGGGAAATTAGGAGAAGTAGACAAACAACAGAAGAGTCCCCAGAGTCATTTCTGCCATAAGCAAATGTTCAAAACACAGGGGAGTACAACAGACAAAAAAAGAATAATTTCACAACTGAAATTTCAGACAAGGTTCAGGCTATCTCCTTAGAATATAAAAGCATTATTATAGTAAGATGTGCAAAAATGTGAATATACTTTAATAAGTAATTGTGATTAACTGGATGCAACTGCAAAAACTTCCCATTTGAAGATCATTGGCAATTACTCTAAACATCATCTTCTGTAGATGTGCTTCTTAATCAAAAACACTTCCACTAGTAAATATGATGTCAGCTGACCTACTTATGTTTATATTTGTATGTGTGAGAGTTGATATATACATAGGTTTTCTGCTTTTCAAATATTGTCTACCCTTCAAGGTGATATAAAGTCCTTTGGGGATTTGAGGTGATGATGCAGGGCTCATAAATTCCTCCCTCATGCCAGGCAAATTTAAAATGAATTACTCATATACTTGCAGAAAGTGAGGATGTTGGTTTTCAGCCAAATCCAAGGGCCTGAGGAACGAGGACTTGGATATTTGAACAAAAAAATTCAAGGATTTGAGAGGTACAGTGTCTTTGAGTTAAGAAGGACCTCAGAGGTGACCCAATCTTGTCTTGCCAAAGTGAATGCAACTCTCCAGTGCATTCCTGATGGATGTGTGGCCACTCTCAGCTCAGTCACATCTGACAGACATTTATATTATTCTATTTTAAAGTATATTTATATATAATTATATTAGTATATATTAAACCTTCTACCTCCTAATGATGCCATTGAAGACATCTCTCACATTCTCTCTGAGCTTTCTCTTCTCTGGGATAAACTTCCCAAAATATTTCTTCAATATTTCTTCTGAGACTCTTACCATATGTCATTTAGATCCCACACAATTCTGGAGGCCCTTCTTCTAGATACACTGCAAAATTTCAGCATCCATCTTTAAATATTACCTCCACCCCTAAGAACTGAGTCAAGTCTCCAGATAATGGTGTTCGTGCTGCCAAAGACACCTTCCATTGTACCACTTGGCCATGGCCCTACACCCCTGCTAGCAAAAGCTCATTTTTCTTCAGTTGCAATTATCCCTTCTTGGAGAAGAATCCTCATTATTACTCTCTACCAGTGATGTACAAGAGGTGGAGTGAGAACCATTTCTGGCCAAAAAATGTAAGGGAAGTCTACTCTAATGAAAGGATGGACAGCCTAGAAGAAAGCCTCTTTTCTATCCCTCCTCTCTTTTCCTGTTTTGAATGCTGGTGTGTGAAGATGTGATGGCCAGAAAGAAGTATACATCCTATGACCAAGATGAACTAGCAGCTGAGGGAGGCCAAGTAGATGAATGAAAAAGGGCCTGAGTCCTTGATGGGATATTTAGTCATTAAACCACACCTGAGACTCTTTGTTAAACAACAACCAGTTAAAAAATGAATAGCTTAATAGCTTAAGCCTCTGTTGGTCAAATATTCTGTTACTTGCAGCTGGAAGCCCTCCTAGCAATATAAAAAATATAATAGAGCTATCACCACTCTTGATTTGAGCATTATCTTTTGAGAAATGTGGCCTTTACTTTTTTAAGGGCCATATCACTATTTAGAATCTGATGAGCATCTGCTCAATGCACAACAATAAGCAAATAACAAATAAAACCCATTCGACAGGGGATCACAATCTCAATGCTTGCAGAGGCTGTGCACTTTACGTAAATGTGTGAATCTGTCTAGATGTGAAAGAGCAGTGAGCAAGGAGGGCTCTAGTGAACTTGACAATGCCCACCTCATCTAAAGACATTAAAATTCAAGCATTTTAAATGGTATGGTGGGAAATAAAATACTAATGCATTTATGAGCCAGATTCAGCAGGCAGTTCACCAGTTCATGACCTTTGCAAAAATTATTCTCAAATGAGTTGGAAAACCACATCTCCCCCTTTCTACAGGAGTCCCAATTCTTCTTAAACCCTCCGGTGCAGTCTGTAGTATGGGTTCATCATTTCCATCTGGAAAGGCAGTTTTGAATTTTAATTCCATTATCCAACATCTTAATCTTATGACAACCAAAACATTAACATTAAAATCTTTTGTCTCTCTTGAATCTAAGTGCCTTCTCTAAACCAAATGCGTTCATAATGATTAACTTGAAAGGGCAATAAAAGAAGAACAGAAGAATAATCCCCCAAAGACTTGGGTTCTGGTTCTGTGACTAAACAAATCACTGCAAAATTCAGGACCTTTATTTTCTCATCTGCGCATAAGGACTCTTCAATCAAATGTCTCTGGAACTGCCAGGTTGTTCAGGCCATCAACGAGTTACTTAATCATTGGCAGAGATAAAATGAAAGACTATATATGTCCACACCCTAAAGCCCTAAGCCCAGTGCAAACATATGAACCAATCGGCGGAATTATTTACTGCAAAGGTCACTGAGACAGTCTCCTCTTACAGATACTTTCGCATTGGCCATAATCAATCTTCAGTTTGCCAGCACAAAGCTCATGGCAAGTCCAAAGAACTTGAAGGAAGCTTCTGGTTGTCCCAGCTAAGAAAATACGAGTCATTTCATGTTGGAGTCTCCACTCCTAAGGGTTCTGTGGAATTCCTTCCCAGTTTTGTGCAGGGCATAACTTCTTTACCATTCATCCTTTTTTCTGGTTATTAAAAAGTGCATATTCACTGGAGAAAAAAAGAAACTATAAAATACAGACACAATACATAGGATTTCTGTAATAAGTATTTATTGTAAGTCAAGCACTGAGCTATGTACTTTGTATCCATTATCTCATTTAAAGCTCACAACTCTATGAAGTGGGTACTATTATTGTTCCCTTTTAAAAGATGGAAGACACTGAGGCACTGAGCCTTTAGGAACTTTCCCCCATGATCACCCTGCTGGTAAATGATGGAGTCTGAATTTAAACCCAGACACTGTAACTTGAGATTCAACTTATTAACCATGCTACAAGGACATTAAAAAAAATTAAGACAGCTGTGAGTTTACCACCTAAAGGCAAGCACTGCTCACAGTTAGGTATGTTTCTTGCCAGCATTTCCTCAAAGGCCATTACATTTTCAGAGTCAGAAGGGGACTTAGAGGTAATATCATCCCAAACCCTCATATCACAGAAGGAGAGTTTAAGGCTCAAAAAGGTGAAGGGCCTTTCTCAAGGTCACACTGCCATTTGAAAACAGAATTTAGATTCTCAGACTCTTTGTCCAAGGTTTTCTAGGGACTTCTGGCTCAAGTTGTTTGGTAGTGGCTCCCTGGGTCCTGGGCTGAGAAGGATTTTAGGCCTGTGGACTCAGAAGGACAAAAGGCTATAGCAGATTAACATGAACACAGCCAAGTGGCTATGTGCACACTGTGAGTTTGCCATCCACCAACTCCTGGGCAACTCCTGGAGTTGGCAGCTCCTGGGAGGGAAGGAGAATGCCCAGGAAAGGCCTCCTGATGAAGAATAGCTATTTCTTTCACCTGCATGAGGGATCTCAAACCAAATGCCTTCAGGACCAAGTCCACAACACAAATGAGTGAAGTGGGTAAGTGGAAGAAAGGAAAGAGCACCTGCCCTATCTGAGGGGGTGGCTGCTATTTATCTCTAGTCCACTGTTGCCCTAAGAAAAATGGGCCCAGTGAGATCAGGCCTTCTGATTTTTTCAAAGAAGCATGAAATTTGGATTTTTTAAATGTAATGTCTTTAAATGTTGGCAACTAACTTTAAAATGTTGACAGCTAAAATTTGAATGATAAGGAGTGCAGGACAAACAAAACATACCAGTTAATAATCTAACTTCTAACTGACATGATGGCCTTATCAGAAGCCACCAGCTCTTCAGCAAAAACCCAAAGTTCTGTTTGTCTCTCTCCCCCCACTTCTCCCTGCTCCCCGCCCCCACCACCACCATCACACACACACACTCTACTCTATTTTCCACCTGAGGCTACCAAGGAGCAGATAAATATTCCTCCCCTCAAATTCCAACAGACCACAGTTATCAAGGGTCCACGTGATTACCAACAACCCCAGGAGGCCATTTGGAAAGTTAGTCGTGCCTCTGGGGAGATGCCGGTTGCTCTCCGATGACTTAAAGTGAGGAGGAGTGGATGACTACATCTGACGTGCCTCATCGAGCAGGCTAAATATAGGCCTCCCCACTCTCAGGAACTACCTGTTGCCTCTAGTAGGAGCTGAGTGGGCTCCACCAACATTCTGATGTGCACGTCTGCCCTTTCCATGAGCTTTCAGTGCTGAATGGCAAGGCCCGTCACTCACATCCAAACTCGAGAGCTGTGGGATTACAAGGGCACCATCACCTGCTGATGAGCTGTTACTCAGCAGTGCTACACAGGCCTTTTGTATGGAACCCCTCAATTTCTGTTAATCCCCAAGATGACTAGTAACTATCTGCCCAATAGAGAAGAGAGAAGACGTGGCACACACCTATGCAATCAGTCAGCATTTGGAGAACAACCACTGAATGGAAAGCCCTGAACCACAGTGTGGCAAGTGCACCAGGAAACTGCTGCAAGCTGCCAAGAAAACCAACGACTTAATTCATCCAATGAAGAAACATACACCAAGTAACAAACGCAAAGAACAAGACAGCACAAGGTGCCAGAAGGAACATACATGTGAATTGGAAATTAACTTTAATAAAGGTAGAAAAAACAGTCAAAATAATTATGGCACAAACAAAGTACTCTGAACCCACTTAAAATCATGTTTGAGAAGTCTATTTAATGATCAGGGAAATTCCAAGAAAACATAATCAAGTCTGAAAAAATAAAAGCAGGTTGTAAAATATAACTGAGTTAAAGTCAGCGTGAACACACTCAGTATTCTATGTTCTGCTTTTACAACATAGAATTTATAGATAAATCTCTACATATTTAAAATTTACATAGCACTGCTTAAAAATAAGAGAAGGGAATCACAGATCAAAAATAGAGAGGACCCCCTAAAAATAAATGAATCAAAAGATGAGACTCTACAATTTCAAGTAGAAATCACAGCCACAGGTCCACAGGTGGATGGGTCCAATATGAGCCATGGGTGCAGAAGTCCCAATAGCCACCAGGGCTAAGGGGCAAAACTGGACCCAGAACCATGCTGCCAGCTGTGAATAGAGTTGAAATATGTGCACCATCCACCATGAGTCACAGCCAAAAAGGATGCCCCTATCTGTGTCAAGAAGCCAAAATGAAGCTATCTACATGAGACTAAGACCCAAGCCTGCAGCAACAGGGTATGTACAGCAGGAAGAGAGATCTGACCTGAGCTGTTGATGTGAGCTCTAGTTTAAAAGCACACACCCTTAGGGAGCAGGTGAATACATAAATCTACCTTGAAAATAAGTTACAAACAAAAATTAGAGAATGTATGAGAACATCCAATGATCAGAATCACAAAATGGGAGAATTTGTACCTGAAGAAACAAAGATGCTAGAAAAAGAGAAGAGATTTACATCCACAAGGTAAGAAGACTTTTTAAGAAAACAAAAAAAAGCAGGAAGGTATAGAAAAGGGACTAGTTATTTATCCTGGAAATAAAATGAACCATTGTTGAAGTTTAAAACTTAACAGATAGCCCTGGCCAATGTGACTCAGTTGACTGGAACATCATCCAATAAGCCCAAAGGTTATGGGTTTGACCCCAGGTCGAGGCACATACCTAGGTTGCAGGTTTCTCTCTCACATCAATGTTTCTCTCCCTTCCTTCTTTTCTCTCTGAAATCAATAATCATGTCCTTGGGTAAGATTGGAAAAGAAATTTAAAAAAACTTAAGACAGAGGCAAAATAATAGACCAGACACAAATGAGAAGAGCTGGTTAACTAGGGTATAGAATTGAGGAAAACTTCCCAAACATAGCAGAGAGAAACAGAGGACTAGGGGGTGGGGAGGATGTTTAAGTTAAGATACATGGAGGATTGATGAAGAAACTACATATGAATAGAATGTTGGAGAGGAAACATCTAACAAATAATGGCTGAGATTTTTCCAGAATTAAAGCAAAACTTGAATCTTCTGACTAAGAAAGCCTACAGAGTGCAAAGTACAATAAAGACAACCATACAGACAGTATAATCCTGAATTTATAACTAAATAAATAGAGCTTGAAAGAAAATAGACCCAAGTGTCAACAGTGTTTACTCCTGATGATAGGATTTACAGGGAGATTTTTATTTTCTTCTTTAAACTTTAATGTACTTTCTAGGTGCTCTACAATGAAAAAATGTTTTTATAAACTGTCTGTGGAGAAGGAGTATTTGTTATTTCCAATACACTTTTTTAAAAACAACCTGTCCTCAAGGAACTTATACTTTAGTAAAGGAGATGAGGCATGTATAGCATTAACCCGCATGGATAAACGTAATTAAAATCTAAGCTTTGCATTTCCCTCTATGGAGCAGTTAGAAATAAGGGGCAAAGGGATGGAGGAGGTGAGAGCACTGAGCAGAAACTTGAAAATCTAGTGCATACACTTGATTTACTAGGGGCTGATACTGTAACCAGCATGTATTCCATTTAAACGAGATCAAAATGACCAAACCAAAATGTGGTTAGAACTTATCTACATAAAACATTATTTCCACCTCTAACTTAATTATATCACAAGACCACCCACTGATAGAAGCAAAAACTAACATCTTCACTGCAAATTAAATTAACACCACAAAAAAATCTGTCACTTGACACATCTCAATTACTATAAAACTTTGTTCTTTTTTCCCCAAGGGCCAAGTAGATTGAGAGAAAAATAAAGATAGTGGGGAACAGTATTCAATTTAACTGATAGTCAAATTAAGTACTATTATTATCTATGGGGGCACTATCATGTTACCAATTTAGAAGCAAAAACACAGGTATGTTCTGGACTTTACCAAGTAGACATCATCTTTGGGGAGACAGAAAAGCCTTGTCAGTATGGGGAGATTCAGACTTTGTGACCCTAACACCACTGGCACACCCAATGAAGCAAGGTGGAGTTTTAGGCAACATCCATGACTGCTTCTTCAGACCCAAAGAAACTGTCTTCAGCATTCAGCTCCAAAAGAAACAGGTGGCAAATTCACTAGCCAACTTGATATGTTACTAATGGAAACAAGGGCTGTTCATGTCTCAGACAGCCTCTCTCCTTTTTTTTTTTAACACATCCAGGTGTTCCAAAATACCACCCTTTAACTCAACTCCACTCAACATCACCTGCATATCCCACACATGGGGTCCAACATACACCCCAACATTGTCTCCACTGACTTATTTGATTCCTTGCTATCAAGACCAACTTGGAAAGCCCTAATGATGAGGAGTATCCAATTTCTTTCACCACTGTTGAGCCATTGAAACCCTTCATTCCTCTCCTCTCCATCCCTCTTAAATCTCTCTCTGATCTTGATTTCTCTGAAAATGTCCTTTCTCATCTCCCTCTTGCCATTTCCTGATTCCCTGTTCTTCTTCACTTTTAAGTGGGGTCACACTCTTGTCCAATCCCCAGAAGGCAGTTACATTCCATAGGAAGGAGGATGCTTCCACCAATATCCCTTGGACTTCTCGAAATTCCCTTTCTAATACCTTATTTGAGAGAGAGAAGCAGCTGCTGGCCACAGGTCAGAGCCTGACAGTCACAGTGGGGAGGGTCCCTGCATATCAGTGGGGTACTTAGCTAGGAGCCCTCCTGTGTTCCTGCTGCTTTGGCTATAATCAGATGCATAAGTTAGAGCCACACAGCTGCCAGCTCAGCCCTCCCAGCCCGAGTCTCAAGCCACCTGCTTCAATGCTGCTTTTACCAGATTTCTCCACTGAGGTACTGGGCCCTACACAGTCCAGAATTTCACTTTCAACATGGCCACTGTTTTCTGTGGTTACTCCTTCGGTCAAAACTTCAGAAGGGAGGAGGGATTGATGATAATATTTAGATCTCAAAATCACACTCCAAGTCCCTGCTGGAAACCACTGTTCTCCTTCTTAATAACTTCACAGGAAGGCTGTCACTCCAGCTGGTCACTTGATGCACAAACTCTCTAGGCTCTGACTGGTTGCACATTTCCATGGCCCAGGACCTCCCATTACATGAAATTTCTTGACCTTCCTGAAGGTGGGATGACAAAGTTAAAAGATAGGCTTGAGATCAGACCTTGGGACCAAAAGAATTCAGAGATCTAGATCCATCACCCACCATGTGGTCTTGGCCAAGTCTTTAACTGCCTTATGCCTCAGTCACCTCATCTGAAAGTTACAGGCTGCTCTTGTAGACTCTAAGACCCTTTCCAGTTCTGGAGTGGCCCATATGTTGGTGGCAGGGTACAGACATTCCCTACTTTTTTCACCCGAGAAAGGAATCCCAAAGCTGAGAGTCGGTTGGGAAAATGCTCAACCATAATAAGGAATTTTTCCAGGCCACAAACCATTTGAAATAAATGTTTAATAAGATAGTACATCAGTTGTGTACTTTTGCTGAACGTACTGCAGCCCAGGAGACCTGAAAGAATTAATACAGTTCCCAAAGGAGCTGGTGGGAATTGCTGAGGCAGAGACAGAATCTGATTTGATGAATATAAAAGTGCTTTGAGAACATCAGAAGGAAAGTGCTACGACAAATCTGTGCTCGCTCCAGCTGGCTATCTCCTGCTACCTGAGGAACGTGCTCTAAGAAGGTCTCACTCAGGGCTGGGGACCATGGCACACAAGTACACTTAATATTTCCTTTCCTTCCTGGCCCCAGTCCCTTGCTGGGGCTTAGGTAGAGGTACAGTGTTCCCACAACTCTAATCCTTCCCTTTTTTCTCACTCCTGTCTTTGCTTCTTCCTCTGTCCTTCTGACTGTCTTTTGTCCTTCCAATTCTGCATAATTCTCAAACCAGCCCTCATAACATCTCACTCAAATGTTCAAGTATCTTTACCCTCTTCTCCCAACCCTCTCATCTGGTCCACAAAAAAACAAAAAACAAAAAACAAAAAACAAACAAACAAAAAAAAAACCTCCCTCTCATTCTAAGCTGAGAAATTTGGACACACCTTCCTTCATTCTGACACTCTCAAACTTCAGTACCAAAGCCCACCCTTGGGTGCCAATGCTTCCATCTATGGGCCTTGGAAACCCAACCAGCTCCACCCCATGAAGATGTGGAAAGTGTCAGGCCCTCCACGCTCTGGCTCTGCAGCCAGTTCTCCTCTCCACTCACACCCACTCCCCAGGAGGAGCTCTCTCTTGTGGCCTGTAGCCCAGGGCTTCTCAAACTTTCCGCCTTTCTTGTGGCTGCAGAAGCATGACATTCTCCTGTTCTTTTGTGCTTTACCTAAAAACTCTGCATTTTTACCCACAACATACCCACATTTAATCCTTGTTGAAATAGTTTTAGTCACCACAAGAAGGAAAAAATGGACCTTTTCCACAAAACAGCCTGGTAAAATTGATATTATAAGAATGTAAGTCATGCCGTTTCAAGTGGCCCCAAGCTGGCATCTTGTACACTACTTAGAAATCTCCAAGCATTCCACCACGTTACTATACTTTTGTGTTTTGCGAGTCCTTCCTGGTAGACCCAAGGTGCTTCTAAATACCCTGCTTTCAGACCCAAGGCAAAAAGAATTTCCACTCATTTCTGAGTTGCAGTGGTAGGACCTGGTTCTCACCAGGGTCAGTGGCCACGACCCTTTTTCACAGCAAGATCGATCCCAGGGGCTCCGGAAGACCCTTGGTGGCTGCCCTATGATTAGCACGCTCCACAGTCCTGGCAGTCCATCACCTCCTGGCCTTACCTTGTCAGCCATGATCATAGATGCGCCCCCGTGGATGCCCAGGATGGGGACGAAAGTCTGTGAGGAGATAAAATCCAGCATCTGGGCCACGGCCTCCTGGTCGGTGTCATCCCCAAACACGAGGCCATGGATGCGCGCCCCGGACATAAGGTCGCACACATGTGTGATGAGGCTCTTGGGATCAGTGCGGTTCATCAGCAGTGCTACCACGTTCACGTCTAGGGGCAGCCCAGCTGCCTGCTCTGGGCCCCACAGGTTCCTCAGTTCACGCTCTGTCACGTCGTGGCTGTGACCCAGCAGCACCGCGATGTTCAGCGCCGGGGGACCCTTCTCCGTCGCCGCGCCTTGCGCGGGACCGCGCCAGACCAGAAGTGCCGGCAGCACCAGCAAGGTCCAATAGCCCAGTCTGCCCATAGTCGCCACTTATGGTCCCTGCAAGGTGGGGAGGGAGAGTCAAGACCGCGTTGAGCAAGGATTCCAGACGAAACAGATTGCTGCCCCTGCCCCTGCTCCACTAGCCAGGCAGAGAGCCCACCTGCGGCGCAAGCTGACTGAGTTGCCTACTCTATTCTGGATCCCCGACGCCATCTACGTCCCTAGACCCATCTCCAACTCCATCCCCAACTCCAGTCCCTGCTAATTCTCCATCCCTGGCAGTAAATACATCTTCGGATCCATCCTCCTTCTCATCCCCTATCTCCAGCTTCTTCTCCACGTCCAACTCCGCCCACACCTCCCACCACATCCACCAAGTTAGCTGCAGACCACAGCCGCCGAACGTAGGCGCGCGGAGCAAACCTTCCACCCACTCCTCTCCTACGCCGGAAGGAGCCGACCAAGTTACCAACCCCGCCCCTTGCTCGCAAGGAGCGAACTACAGACCAGCCCCTGCGTGCAGAGACAGCACAGTGACAAGGTAACCCTGACCTGGCACTGGAGCGAATAGACTGACCCCGCCCCCTGCAAACTCGCAGGATGCAGCACAGACCTGGCTACCCGCGGCACCCACTGCAGACCCTGCTTCTCTCCTGTAGGGTACACCCCAAATGCAAGGGAGTGAGGACTCTCGTTTGTGTGCCCCAGCCTCTGGAGCGCCTGGGGGAACTTAGGACCCATCCCTCCTCCTGCAGAGGGGCCCTGAAGCAAGCAGCGCTAGGACCCACGCCCTATACGCGCGCATACACACACATCCTCTCTCACGCGCCCCGTGTGCAATGCAGAATTCTGGAAAGGAGGCGCGACCCCCCACGGGCCAGCATGTGAGAGCTGGCAAAAAAAAAAAAAAAATGCGTAGGGCTAAAGGTAGGCTCCCAAGAAGCTCTCCAACGGACGTGAACTGTACAGCGCCTCCCCAGGCTTTCCACTTCAAGTCCTGCTACCAAGTCTTAGGTGCACGTGGGCAGTGGGTCTGCACACGCTCACAGGCACGCGCGCATTTCTGCGCACACCCACAGGCCTCCCATGGCTATCTGGAGTCAGCACATGTGCTCAGGCAGTGCATACATATGTACCGCGCCAGGTGCACAGAGGCGCGTGCCTGCAAATACCAGCACAGTCGTGCACGCGTGCACAGGAGCGCGCCTTTCCGGCTTGGCGCTGCTAGCGCTAAGGGAAGTTGGGGCGAACTCGCACTTACCTCAGCGCTGCTGTGCTGCGTGCATTGCGGAGCCGCAGCGCCCCCTGGTGTTCCTCCCTCGCTTCGCTACCGATGCTCCCTCTCCCGCTTTCTCTCTCCCTCTCTCGCTAGATCCTTCTCCCGCTCTCGCTGGGGTTGAGTCTTCCACCTACCCATCCCGCCAAACCCAGCTCTCCTGCTGGGACGTACCTGTAGCCTGAGAAGGTCGAGGATACAGTGGGGTGCTCTGTGCGCACAAGCATCTCGGCCGCCTCAGCAGCCACCGGGTTTAGCGGGTTCCCGCATGCTGCGGCCCCCGCGAGCTCCACTGGCTGTCCCACGCTGTCCGCATCGCCCCCACGGGGGGCGGCTATCCAAGCCGGAGGCTCTGCAGCAGGGCTCTGGGGGGGAGGGGGTGAAGAGATGGGGAGGCAGGGTCAGCCCACGGGGATCGGGACTGGGGTGGGAGGCAGGCTGCAGTCTGCAATGCTCACAGCTCCTCTACGCACACAGGGGGCTCGACCCGGGAGTGAGAGCGGGAGGTCCGTGTCTGAGACGCCCGGGACCGGTCCCTCAGACCTTGTGGCTGATAATGGAGAGCTCCGCTCCAGTGCGCAGAGGAGAACCGGAGCCCCAGTTTGGCCACCCACGAGAAGCTAACTGGGCACCTCCACCCTCACCCCCTACCACCTCCCCAGCGCCGGCTGCTGGGAGTTGTGCGTCCAGGAGCTGCTGAGTGAAGGGGGTAGGGAGAGAAAGAGAGAATGGGGGTGGGGGGATAAGGAGTGGGGGCTGGTTGAGTTTGGGATGAGCCGGCAGGATAAGAGGGGAAGGGAATGACTCCAGGTCCCGCGTTCCCAGATCCCCGAAGGAGGTGCGATCATTCCCAACTACTCTCTTGCGGTCTTGCTGCTCCTCAGCACCAGGCCTTCCACAGTCCTCTTCCCAAAGGGGTCGCCCAGGCCCCGCGTCCCGCTCCAGCACTCACCGCAGCCTCTCTCCACATAGTTCTCAGCAGTGGCCGCTCCTGGTCATCTCCAGGGCTGATGGCTGCGGCCGTGACTCTCAGCGCTCAACCGGCTCCATACTCCGGCTAAGCCCCCGGAGCCTCCCTCAAAGAGCTGGCGCTCGGCTTTCTGCCCCACTCCTGACAGCAGCTGCCCAGTACTCTGAGTGCGCCCGCGAGACCTCTCCGCAGCCCAGGCTCCAGGCTGATGTGTGTGAGGGCGAATGTGTGTGAGAGTGAGTGTTGGAGCGCGCGCGCGCCTGTAGCCGGGGATCCCCGCGGCCCCTGGCCTAGAGAGGCGTGGGCAGGGAAAAAACAGCTCCCTTCTAGCCCTTCGCTGCGGGGCCAGCTCTGAGCCAGGCGTTCAGCTCTCCGCGTCGCGGTGGGAGTCCCGAGAGCACCTGACCATCCTGGTTCACAGCACTGGGAAAGCCGGGCTCCCAGAGCGTGCTTCTGCTGCGGTCGCCTCCGAAGAAGAGGAGGAGGAGGAAAGCAGGGCGCCCCCACGCCAACTTAGGGACTTGTTCCCAGTCGGTGAGACGCAGCAGCCCCCGCGAAAGCTGTAGAGGCTTGGAGCTTCAGGGAGCGAAGGCGTCTCCCGCCCTCAGCCGCTTTCCCCGGAGGTCCTCATAGGCAGACCCCGCATTCCCTTGGCGCTGGCGCGCAGCCACCCGCTCTCCCAGAGCGCACGGTGGAGACAAGGCCAGGATAGGTGGCTGGCTGACCGCCGAGGCGCCTGTGGCGGCGTGCCGCTCTCCGTGGTGCTGAAACCACGCTCTCAGCCCGCTCCCGGGCGTCTGGTGCGGCTGAAGAATCAATTATTCAGAGCTCCGCTACAGTTTCCTCCTCCCCAAGTGCCTCGCGCTGAGTACAGCAATTCCCCCCTCCACGCACAAACGTGCTGACACACACACACACACACGCACACGCACACGCGCACACATTCTGTTCCAATACTTCTCCCTATACCTTGCCACTCCTGTAGAGGAAACCACTTCTCTGTTCTCAGAGAGCCAGAATCCTAAAAGTAATAACTGCATCTTTATATTCCCCACTTCCTTCCTTCTTGTTTCCTAAGTTATACCAAATGAAAGTCACCCTGAGGCTGCTACTTCTAAGCCCCCAGCAAGGGCTATTCAGAGAGCATGGAACTGTCTTAGTGTGTGTGTTGGGGGTGCGGGGGCGGGGGACGGCGGTGACTAGCCTGAATTCTGAGGAATAGGAATGAAAAGCATTGCCAAGTGAGGACCACTGCCCCTTTTACACTCAACTGTATCTCTCCTTCCAACGCCCATCTCTGCTTTTCTCTCCTCAGGCCTGGGAAGGAAAGAGGCCTTAAATTATAAGAGGTACAATCACTGTGCTGACCCTGCATCTTCCACTTAGCCCGCTAACACCTTTGGGGCAGCAGTTTATCTTCCCTTTCTGATTGCAAATCTGGAAAATGGGAAGGATAGTAAAAAATCTACTTCTTGGTGTTATTTTGAAAAGAAAACCACATAACCTTGATAAGGGAGCCAACAAGGTCTAGCACATAGTAGGAGCTTGACAAATATGATGTCTCTTCAAGGACCTCCTTCCAAGAATGTAGCTGTGGCTACTGAGATGGAGACAGAAAGGGGCACAGTTCCTGGACACCTATGGGTTTATTATTACACTGGTTGTGGTATGTTGAGTTTTATGGCGTTTTATTATCCAAAAGACAGAGAAAGGATGAGAGAATTATGGAAAGTAGGTGAAAATGGGGGGTTGTATGATATAAAGCAGAGAATAGGGAAGTATTCCCTTTCTTGAGGCTGTAATTGGGCTGAGCTGAGTTAGGCCCTTCTCTTATGGAGATGATCATTTCTTGGACTTGGGCCCTAATTTGGGGGCTTACAGGAAAGTTACGCTGTTTTATTTAAATGAGGTTTAAATTATATACAATAAAATGCACTTCTCTTAAGGATTCAGTTTAAGTTTTGAAATTGTATGCATCTGTGTAGACCGTCACCTTAATTAACGTATAGAATAGTTTCATCACTCCCAGAAAGTACACCTGCATCCCTTCATAATTCATCTCACCAACACCCCAGGAAAAACCAGTTTTGGTTTCTAATACCCTATACTAGCTTTGCTCATTTCAAACTTCATATAAACAGAATTCTACATAGTATAACTTTTTATTGGGAGTTTTTTTTCACTTAACCTAGTGTCTGGGAGATTCATCCATGTTGCTGCAAGTAACAACAGCTTTTTCTTTTTTATTGCTGAGTAGCTTTCCATTGTATGAATTAAACACATTTTATGTACTCAGTCTTCTATTGATGGACATGTGGGTTGTATCTGTGAATATTTTAAAAATACAGATTCCTGAACCCACTTTACATCTTCTCCATGAAAATCTCCAGAGGGGCAAGTGTGTTTATTTGTTTTAATTCCACAGACCATGCTGATGATGCCCTGGTTAATAGTCACTGTACATTCATCCTTGTATATCAATGCTGACCCTGAAATAGTCTTTGATGAAAACTATTGTTACAAAGAGTTTAAAGTTATTTGTGACCAGGCGTGTCAAAGGATAGATCAAACAGGATGTGGCCTCTTTTGAACTGAGGAGGAAGACAAACAGGGGCAACTGGAGTTGCTCTAGGCAGGACATCTCCCCATTGTGGAGAACCAGTGTTAATGTTATCATGATAACTTTACCTTCTGCTGGGCTGCAAAACTCAACCCACCACACAGCTTAGGATGCTCAGCAGGATTTTGCTACTCAAGACTTTCAGATGGAAAACCATAGCAGCTATGCTGACAAAGACTATTAAAAAAAAGTTCCTTAGTCAACACTGTCCTGTAATTTTGCCAGTTGGTTTTTACCACCAGTTATATTATTAAAGTAACTGAAATAACCTGGTCTACTCTTAAGAAACAAATTGTGTCAGTTGTTTGCAAACCAATTGATTTATCTTTAATGCTCTACTAAGGAAAGGACTCCCATAGTTGCCACTTGCTTTGAGCCACTTACACCCTGGTTAAAAACACCATATCATATTCATAGGAGAGATGAAGCAATCATTGACTATGCTTCCCTTTATATGTATATTCTGAAAGGAGAATTATAGTATCTTGAAGCTGCAAAACTCTTAGAGACTATCCTGCTTGGCTTTGTTTTCAAGTAAATTTAGGGAGCTATGCCTATCCAAATCACTTTAAGATAAATTCCTGTTTTAAAGGATCTGAGAAGTCCTGAAGTTTAAAAAATGTTTTTATAATAATCCAGCAATATTC
Source organism: Phyllostomus discolor (assembly GCF_004126475.2). NCBI lineage: Eukaryota > Metazoa > Chordata > Mammalia > Chiroptera > Phyllostomidae > Phyllostomus > Phyllostomus discolor. The sequence continues at coordinate 106,707,930 of NC_040905.2, read as the reverse complement.
CAAAAGAAATTGATCATGGAAACCTATTTTATTTCCCATAACAGCTGCTACCATGCTACAGAGTGATTGTTTCTTTTAATGCTTTTTGAGAATTTCTGACCTAGCCCTTTATTTTGCATATGGAGGGTGTAAGACTCAAGTGGGACTAATCAGCTTTAGTATTGTGAGGCAAAAGGCTAAAGGCAAAATTCAGAACAGAATCCAGAATTTTTGCTTTGAGTGTCTGCTGTGTAAAATAAAGTAGATGTATTTGCATTCTACAAGGTTATTGGGATTCCAAAGCAGTGTGATAGAATCCTGAGAGAAAGGAAGAGAGAGAAGAAAAAAAAAACACAGTAATTTAGGATAACTGAGTAACCTGAACACCAGACTAGCTACCACCTTTAGGCATTGTTGTTCAGTGCTGATCCATCTTCCCCATCCCTCCAAATCCTAGCCTGTGTGTTCCAACTCTTGGGTGAACCAGGGTCCCAGCTTTCTTGAGCTTGTCTTTAATGTACTGGCAGATAAGCAGGACTCACTTGTCCTGTGCCAAGGCAGACATCACTAACCAATTTTTGAATTATTTCTCTCAAAGTTTAAATAGAACTTCACAAGCTTGCTCAGTTGTAGGTGTTCTGGGTAACCCCATCCATTGATTGGCTCTAATTTGCCATACCTGACTTAACAAGTTCTCATAGATTCCTGATTTTAGCACAATCTGACTCTAATTGCCTATATTTCCTTTACTTTCTCTCAGATTCTAATTTCCATGTTGCCTGATTACCTTAAGGACTTTTCCCTCCTTAGACCTCAGTTTCCCCACTTGTAAAAGAAAGGTTTAGTCTAGCCAAGATGACCTCAAAGCTGTCCTCCACATTTGATGTTCTATGATTCTGTGATTTTCTTGAAGGTCTAGACCCTTGGATTAACAAAGGCACTAGTTAATCATTCCACAGTAATTTATCCAAAAGGCTACAGTTCCCTGCCTGCTCCCATGACCCATTCAGATATCAGTAGTTTTAATCAAAGGGCAAGGTTTTTTTCTAAACAAATCCACTGCTAGTCTTGAAAACTAAAATGAAGATAGCAACAAAAGATTATGTTCATTATTGGTCTTTATCTAATGCAACCTAGTTTCCTCCTTTATACTAGACAGGGACCCAGGAGGCACCAAGACATACCATTGAGAAAAGAATAGCAAGTTGGGAGTCAGGAGTCTATATTCTACCACTCTAGGAAATCATTGACCTCTCCAGGTCTCAGTTTCTTCATTAGTAAAATGGGAGTTAAATCACCCTGCTTCAGACACTCACAGCATTGTAGTGAAGTTTGTACAAGGATATGTCTTAAAGTGGATCCCTCTAAAGAACAGTAAAGTTTCTGCACTCATATCCAATATGTTGGGGGTAGGACAGAGGTGGGAAAAGAGGTCCCACGCCAAAAAGCAATTCTTGAACATCAGCTGGGTGTCTCAAAATTCAACTCAATTCTGACACTATCTACCTGGAGACCATGTCAGATTCCACAGGTTAAGGGTTCAATTTCACAAGACTTCTTCCACTTCAGATGCCAAACAGAAGTCCAGGTTGTTACCTGTGCTTCTGACTGGCTGGTTATAAATCAAAGATTCCCACTACCCCCTCCTTGGGTTCAATTAATTTTCTAGAGCAGTTCATGGAACTCAGGAAACCAGTTTACTTACTAGATTACTGATTTATTACAATGGAAAATAAAGAACAGAAATCAAAGAGATATAGAGGCAAGGTATGAGGAAAGGGCATGGAGTTTCCATGTCCTCTCCTGGAACACCACTCTCCACTCTCCCCAAATCTCCACATGTTAACCAATCCAGAGGTCCCCAAACCTCACCTTTTTGGTTTTTTATGGAGGTTTCATTACATAGCCATGGCTGATCAAATCACTGGCCATTGTTAATTCAATCTCCAGCTAGTCTCTCCTCCCTGCAGGTCCAGGGGAGAAACTGAAAGTTCCAGCCCTCCAATCACTAGCCCATGGCAGGCAACCAAACCCTGTCCTTAGTCCTTAGCTGCTTCCCCAAAGTCACCTCATTAACATCACAACAGACAATTTTATGCTCTTAAGGCTTAGGAAATTCCAAAGGTTTTAGGGGCTCTATGCTAGAAACAGGGGTAAAGACCAAATATGTATTTCTTCTTATAAATCACAATATCACAAGCAGACCCTGAGTTAAGAATTTGAGAACATGAGAGGTTATTTAAGAAGCGCAGGAAGAAGTGGGAAGGAAGAAAGCCAATACAAGTCATGTTAATGGAAGGGTGGCCACTGGGAGCAACTAAAAATCCCAATCCAGTCAAAGCAGGCCAAGAGACTATGTAAAATACACCTCAGAATTATCTGACTTGATAGCAGGGAAGGAGAGGAGTGTTTATCCACTCCTTCTTCCTTCATTGGTTAAGGTCACTCCTGGGGCATTAACTCCCCACCTTTCTAGCCTAGCCTGTACACAGAGAAATGCAGGAAGCCATCAGGCACCTGTGGATTTTCTATAAGTGATGCCATAGACATGGTGAGTGAAGGAGATGTGAGTGGTGCCCTGACCACACTGTCTAACAAAACAGAAAGGCATGGATCAAGTGAAAGCACCAAAGAGTGTGGGACTGAAGGGAAGGGACAGAGGGAGAGAGATGGCCTCTGTGGTGAAATCAGCCTGAACCTTTTACTGCTTGAGCTTCAGAGAAAAGAAAGCCAATCAACCCTGCCCATGAGGAAATGTGGCTCCATGAGTGCTCTAGACTCTGATCAACCAAATCAGCAACTCCCTCTCTAACAGGAGGAACAAGGAGAAGCTCCTGAAATACCCAAAGGGTCACATTGCTAGACCCTGAAGGGGGAATGGTGGGTGGTCCTTCTCACACTCACCAATGCAGGGCAGCTTCATGCCCAGAGGAGAACAGGAGCCTCTTCAGGAAATCTCTTCCCTTACAGGCTCAGACATTACTGTGAAGGTTCATTGACATGACCTGAAGCTTTCTCACTCTCTGTGGGTGGGTCAGAATAGTTTCTCAGGCCAGTGCTTTGAAAACCCTGCAGCCAGACCAATTAAGACCAGTTATGGCCAATTTCCCAAGACCAAGAGTACTAAAAAGCCTCATCATTCACCCCACAGAGAAAGAGGGAGACTTGGCCAAGTATAGCTCTGATTCACAAGTTGCTTAGGAAGAAGACTTCTCAAGAAACTGTTTGGATGTCAAGGAAAGAAGCTATATTTCCTGGTGCCTGGGATCATGGAAGCACACCATCTCAAAGCTGCAGTGCCCATGGGCATCAGCAAACCGCCAACATTGTTCTTTAAAGATGAGGTCACTGAAGCCTGGAAGGAATGTGCTGAAGGTCAGATAGCTACTAATGGTCAGACACTGTCTCTTATTCATGCCTTCTTGTCACAAGCACAGCTCTGCCCTATTCATGAATATAGACTCTGCTGGGCATGAATTCCAGTACTACAGGTTGCCAGATAGAAAGTCACTATTTCTTGCTATTCTTTGGTTGGAAGGCAGGGAGAAGACGATCCTTGGGTACCCTTGGTATTTGCATCATAATTGAACAGGTCTAAACACATTTGGGTGTCTTCTGCCCTTTGGGTTAGGAGTTAGGGTTGTAGGTAAAGTGGAAAAGGAAATATGACCCAGTTACTGAGTTATTCCATCAGAGAAATAACTCAGGTCATCAACTACTCTCACTGGAGCACTCAGTAGTAGAAAAAGAGGGGCTGTCTAGCAATGGAGATTTGATCCTTCCTGAGGACAATACTAGTAATAGGCAGCGCTAAGACTTGAACCCATTTGTATCTAGCTGCAGAACCTGCACTTTGAACCAGCACATAATCTGCTCGTCACTAATTAGCTGACCCTCTTAACATGGGTCCCCTTATCCTCTCCAAGTCCCATTTTTCTGCTCTCTTAAGGTACAAGAATGTCAGATAAGCAACTGCTAATGTTCAGACTTATCATAAGCAGCAGAACCCCTTCAGTAAGCCAACTCTCACACATAACTGTAATATGGGAAGGAGTGAAAAATGGCAGTTTTGTCTCAGGTTGAAAACGAGGTAAGAGGTTGACGTTCTAATGCTTATCCTCAATGTATCCTCACCTTCCTTAACTCCACCCTCTCCTCAGCTTTGTTCCACCACAGCTCCTGATGGAACTCTGGGACTCTGATGAACACATTTTGAAAATATGGTCCATCCCTACGTTGTACAGAAGAGGAAACTGAAGACCTATGAAGATCAGGGGACTGAAGAGAATTACTTGTCAGTAAGAGACTGAGCAAAGATTAGAATCCAGGACTCATGAGTCAGCCAAGCTTTAAAAATTTAGAATCTGAACACTGGTTCTGAAACTTACCAGCTGCATGACCCTGGGTAGGTCCTTTAGCCTCTCTGTCTCTGTTTCCTCACCTATAAAATGAGAATAATAGTACTTGAATACTGTGGGGTGTGCGGTGCAAGTTAAATGAGACAACATACACAAAGCACTTAGCATAGAGCCCAGGCATAGTAACAGTTGAACAAATGTCAGTTATCAAAATGCTTATTATTGCCTGATAGGGCCCCTGGGGGCCTAAAGAAGAAGTCCCCTGGGATGTTTTGTCCCCTGACGCTCTGACACCTTCCCAGGGCAGAGTGTTCCTGGTGTGTGCCCCGGGCAGTGAGGACCACAAGCAGAGTAGGCAGCCATTGCCTAGTCCTGCCTTTCCAGCTAGAGCATCCCAGATGGTGCCCGGAGGGGAGCTGGCTGGTGACACATTGGCAGAGCCTCCCTTCCCTTGCACAGTTCACTGAGCTGCGCAGGACCCAGGAGCCTCAGGCTGTAGCCCGCTCTGCCAAGGGGCAGGCTGCCCAGCCCAAACTGATGGAAGACAGGCGTGGCAAGCTCGAGGGAGCAGCTTGTGTTCCAGCCTCTGAAGAAGGTACAGGTGAGGCATAGTCCAGCTACCTCCCTGAGCAAATCAGGTTCCCTTAGCTTCTCTCTGGGAGAGAGAGGGAGGGACTTAATCAGAATCCAGCCCTACCCTACAAGACCTGAGTTCATGCCTATCTTAGCCCTTTTTTCTGTAAGTAATAGCTCTTAGAAAAGAACCATGTAGCAAAGGGAGATAACCCCTTCATTAAACACATGAGAAGTCCATTCATTCATCTGAAAAAAATTCAGATAATATCATTTTCATAAAGTCATTGTATGGATTAAATGATATATTGCATACAGGGATTGGAATATTGTATGGCACATAGAAAATGTTCAATAAATATTAGCCTCTGTCAGTGTGCCTGTATTACATTCATATTTCTATCAACATTATAGCACAATAGTAAAAGCACAGATGCTGGAACCCCTCTACCCAAACCCAAATCTTGCAGGTAACTTCCTATTTGTGTGGTGTTGGGCATGTTGCTCAATACATAAAGCCTCAATTTTCTCATCTACAAAATGGGGATAATATTCATACCTCCTTCCTTTACAGGATTGCAGAGAAGATTAAATGGATGATACACATGAACCACTTGACACAGCATCTGCTACATAGTAAGAGATCAATAAATAGAAGCTATTATTCTCATTAATGAGCATTAGTATTATTGCCCAAGGTCGCACAGCCAGTAGAGGCTGGAATGAATGCTTCTTGACTCCCCACTTGGTACTCACTCCAACTACTCCCTGCTGCCTCTCACCCAATTAAAATTCCTAGCTCTGCCCTCTGAGAGTCACTGTTCTTAAAAAAGAACTCCATTTTTACTGGGACATCACAAAATAAATTGTTGCCAAGTCCAGCGGTCAGATCCAAATTGCATAAAGAACATTTCTCTTCATTAGGCAAAGTCACCCAAGGATCCAGGCAACAGGACAAGGAGGAAAGGTGGGAGTTCAACAAGTAGACCCACGTGCCAACAGACATAGCTGGAACCATACTCCTACACCTTTCCTCTAGCTGTGCCAGCACAGGCAATTCATTCTACCTCTGAAGCTTCAGTTTCCTTGTCCACAACATCACTACTGGGTGAGAATTAAATTGGGTAAAGCATTTGGCACATGTTGTGTCTTTAATAAATAGCAGATATTATTATGCTTCACAGCTTTCTTTATTGAGTGATGTATGTGTGGAGTTTTATTTTTTGTTGTTGTGGATGTTTTTGGCCTGTTTGGAGTTTTGTTTGTTTTACTCTTAGTGAAAGGATAAAGGATTTTTGTGATTACTGCTTTCACCAATACGTCCACAGCCCCAGGCAGACAGATGGATCTCTTTCCATTTGAAGAGATGGACCAGGTCAGGGGGAATATACCTCTAGGAGGCTCAAGGGCATGGACATGCTAGAGCCCAATGCCCTGTCTTTGCCATGGAGGCACCCTGTCCTTTGTTTCCCATTGGAGTTGTCTCTTTAGCTATGTTACCCACGCCTGCCCCAAGACTGTGAGTACACAGAGACACACTGGCTCACACATGAACACATCCACCCACAGTTCCCTTCCACCTCAGTTATTTACTTACTTACTTACTTATTGCTATTGTTGTTCTATTACAGCTGCCCCAATTTTCCCCTGTTGCTCTGCCCTGCCCTGCTTACCACCACTCCCTGATCCCACAGTCAATCACCACCCTGTTGTCCATGTTCATGGGTCCTTTATACTTGTTCTTTAACTAGCCTCTTCTTCTTCTTTCCTCCCTTACCTGCCCACCCTCTTCCACTCTGGTCCCTGTTGGTTTGTCCCTTGTTTTTGTGCCTCTGGTTCTATTTTGCTTGCTTATTTGTTTTATTCATCAGGTTCCTCTAATAGGTGAGCTCATATGCTATTTGTCTTTCACTGCCTGGCTTATTTCACTTAACATGATACCGTCCAGTTCCACCCATGCTGTCACAAAAGGTAGGAGTTCTTCTTTCTTTCTGCTGTGTAATATTCTACTGTGTAAATGTACTACAGTTTTTGATTCACTCATTTACTGATGGGCACTTAGACTGTTTCCAGCACTTGGCCATTGTAAATAATGCTGCTATGAACATAGGGGTGCATAGATTCTTTCAAATTGGTGATTCAGGATTCTTAGGGTATAGTCCCAGCAGTGGAATCACTGGATCGAAAGGCAGTTCCATCTTTAGTTTTTTGAGCAAATTCCATACTGTTTCTACAGTGGTTGCACCAGTCTACATTCCCGCCAACAGTACACTGGAGTTCCCATTTCTCCACATCCCCACCAGAATTTGTTGTTTGTTGATTTATTAATAATGGTCATTCGGACCAGTGTGAAGTGGTATTTTATTGTGGTTTTAATTTGCATCTCTCTGATAGCTAGTGTTGTTGATCATTTTTTCTTATGTCTATGGGCCCTCTGTATGTCCTCCTTGGAGAAATGTTTGTTCAGGTCCTTTGCCCATTTTTTAATTGGATTACTTGTCTTCCTGGCATTGAGTCATATGAGTTCTTTATATATTTTAGAGATCAAACCCTTGTCTGAGGTATTGTTGGCAAATATGTTTTCCCATACTGTTGGTTCCCTTTTTATTTTGATGATATTTTCTTTAGCCATGTAGAAGCTTTCAATTTGATATAGTCCTATCTTTTTTTCCTTTATTTCCCTTGCCCTAGTGGATGTTTTGATGAAAATATTTCTGCATGGAATATCTGAAATTTTCCTGCCTATGTTTTCCTCTAGGACTTTTATGGTGTTATGGCTTATGTTTAAGTCTTTCATCCATCTTGAGTTTATTTTTGTGTATGGTGTAAGTTGGTGGTCTAATTTCATTTTTTTCTTTTTTGCATGTACCATTCCAGATCTCCCAGCATCATTTGTTGAAGAGGCTAGTTTTTCTCCATTTTATGCTTCTGCCCCCTTTGTCAAATGTTAATTGACCATAGAGACATGGGTTTATTTCTGGGCTCTCTATTCTGTTCCATTGATCTCTGTGTCTGATTCTTATAGCAGACTATTTTGCTAATACCAGACTGTTTTGATTATAATGGCCTTGTAGTATAGTTTTATATCAGGCATTGTGACCCCTCCTACTTTGTTCTTTTTTTCTCAAGATTGCTGAGGCTATTTGGCATCATTTATGGTTCCATACAAATTTTTGAAATATTTGTTCCAAATCTGTGAAACATATCATTGATATTTTAATAGGGATTATGTCAAATCTATAGATTGCTTTGGGTAGTACAGACATTTTAATGATGTTGAGTGTTCCAAACCATGAACATGGTATATGTTTCCATTTGTTTGCATCTTCCTTAATTTCTTTCTTCAGTAGTTTTCTGAGTACAGGTGTTTTATCTCCTTGGTTAAGTTTATTCTTAGGTACTTTATTTTTCTTGTTATAGTAAATGGGACTTTATTTCCTAGATTCTGTTTCTGATATTTCATTCTTGGTATACAAAAATACCTTCAATTTCTGAATATTGACTTTATATCCTACTATTTTGCCAAATTCACTTATTAGGTAGAGTAGTTTTTTGGTGGATACTATAGCATTTTCCATGTACAACATAATGTTGTCTGCAAATAATGACAGTTTTAATTCTTCCATTCCAATTTGGATGCCTTTTATTTCTTTTTCTTGTCTGATCACTGTTGCTAGAACTTCCAATACTATGTTGAATAAAAGTGGTGAAAGTAGACATCCATGTCTTGTTCCTGATCTTAGTGGGAGAGCTTTTAGCCTTTACCCATTGAGTATGATGCTGGCTGTACATTTCTTGAATATGGCCTTTATGATGTTGAAGTATGCTCCTTCTATTCCCACTTTGCTGAGCATTTTTATCATAAGTTGGTGCTGTATCTTATCAAATGATTTTTTAGCATCTATTGATATAATCATGTAATTTTTGTCTTTCATTTTGTTTATGTGATATATTATGTTTATTGATTTGCGAATATTATACCATCCTTGAATCCCTGGGATGAATCCTACTTGATCATGGTGTATGATCTTTTTAATATATTGCTGGATCCAGTTTGCCAATATTTTGTTGAGGATTTTAACATCTATGTTCTTCAGTAATATTGGCCTGTAGTTTTCTTTGTTTTGTCTTTACCCAGTTTTGGAATTAGGATAATACTGGCCTCATAAAAAGAGTTTGGGGGTCTTCCCTGTTCCTGAATGTTTTTGAATAGTTTGAGAAGAAGAGGGGTTAGTTTTTCCCTTAATATTTGGTAAAGTTTGCCTCTGAAGCTGTCTGGTTGAGGGCTTTTGTATGCCAGGAGTATTTTGATTGCTATTTCAACTTCATTAATTGTTATCAGTCTATTCAGACTTTCTGCTTCCTCTTGATTCCACTTTGGAAGATAATATGTTTTCTAGAAATTTGTCCATTTCACCTAGGTTGTCAAATCTCTTGCCATATAGTTGTTTATAGTAATTTCTTACAATCCTTTGTATTTCTGTGATATGGGTTGTAATTTCCCCTCTTTCATTTCTGATTTCATATATTTGGGTCCTCTCTCTTTTTTTCTTAATGAGTCTAGTTAAAGACTTGTCAATTTTGTTTGTCTCTCCAAAGAACTATCACCTGGGTTTATTGAATTGTTCTTTTAGTCTCTATGTCATTTAATTCTGCTCTGATCTTGATTATATCTTTCCTTCTACTAGCTCTGGGCTTCATTTTCTGTTGTTCCTCTAGTTCTTGTAGATGTAGGGTTAGGTTGCTTATTTGATATACTCTATCTTTATTAGGTAGGTCTGTGTGACTATGAACTTCCCTCTCAGGACTGCCTTTGCCATGTGTCATGGGTTTTGGGCTGTTGTGTGTTCATTTTCATTTGTTTCCAGAAACTTCTTGATTTCTTCTTTGATCTCATTGTTAACCCATTTATTATTTAATAGCATGTTATTCAGTCTCCATGTATTTGAATGTTTTTTAGTTTTTTCATTGAGGTTGGTTTCTAATTTCAAGCCATTGTGATCTGAGAAGATGCTTGCTGCAATTTAATTTTTCTTGAGTTTGTTGAGGCTTATTTTGTGACCTACCACGTGGTCTATCTTTGAAAATATTCCATATACATTTTAAAAGAATGTAAGTTTTGCTTCTTTGGAGTGAAAGGTTCTGTATCTGTATATACAAAGTAAGTCCATTTGATGTAGAGTGCTGTTCAGAGCCATGATGTCCTTCTTGATTCTTTGTTTGGAAGATCTGTCCATTGCTGACAATGGGAGTATTAAAATCCCCTACAATGAGTGTGTTGCTGTTAATATCTTTTTTGAAGTCCTCCAAGATCTCCCTTATATATTTTGGTGCTTCTTCAGCCTTTTATTTATTTTTTGAATAAAAGATAATGTGTGTGTATCAAAAACTTAGGCTCTACAGTGAGACATGTACCTCCTCCCCTTGTCTGCCTCTCTCTATTGTCCCGCTCCCCCATCCATCTCTTTCCTGACACCAGATACTTCCCTATAGGAAACTACTACTGCCACTACCCTCAAGAGATTCAGTTTATGAACCCTTGAAAGTAGGTGGGCCTTTTTTTACTTCCTTGACTAATATGGTATAATAGAGGTGTTGCTAAGTGACTTCTGAGGCTAGATCATATAAGTGCAATGTAATCTAACCTTGTTCTATTGGGACATTTCCTCTTGGAACCCAGCCATCTTGCTGGGAGAAAGCCTGATTATCCATGGGCAAGCCTTATATGAAGAGGAACCAAGGCCCACAGCCCACGACCCTGGCAGGATTTTCTTCTAACAAACACACCAACCTGCCAGCCATATGGGTGAGTCATCTCAAAAGTGGATCCTCCTGTATGAAAAAAAAGGGAACCCTCATGCACTGTTGGTGGGATTGTAAGTTGGTGCATCCACTATGGAAAACAGGATAAGGGTTCCTCAGAAAATTAAAACTAGAACTATCTTGTGACCTAGCAATCCCACTTTGAGATATTTATCCAAAGACATCAAAAAACACCAATTAGAAAATATATATGCTCCCCTATGATCATTGCAGCATTATATACAATAGCTAAGATACTGAAGCAACCTAAGTGCCCATTGAGAGATGGGAAAATGGATAAATAAAGATGCGGTGCATATATACAATGGAATATTATTCAGCCATAAAAAGGATGTCTTGCCATTTTGACAACATGAATGGCCCTAGAAGGTATTATGTCAAGAGGAATAAAGTCTTCCAGAGAAAAACAAATACCATACAGTTTCATTTATATATGGAATGTAAAAAATAAAGAAAAACAGACAAAACAGAAGCAAACTCATAGAGACAGAGACTCTATGGGAGGGCGTGGGGGGATAGACTGCTAAATGGGAGGGCGTGGGGGGATAAAAAAGGGAAAAGGATTAAGATGTACAAATTTTCAGTTTAAAAAAATGTCACAGAGATGTAAAGTACAGCATGGGGAATATAGTCAACAACATTGTAGTATCTGCAGGGGTGTGCAATCTGTGGTCTGTGGGCCACCTGCAGCCCAGGATGGCTGTGAATGCAGCCCAACACAAAAACATAAATTTACTTTAAACATTTATGAGATTTTTTTTGTGATTACCTGTTGCAATGTATTTAATGTGTGGCCCAAGACAATTCTTCTTCTAGTGCAGCACAGAGATGCCAAAAGGTTGGATAGCCCTGCCTGGTGTCAGATGGGTACTAGACTTATTGGGTTGTTCATTTCATAAGTTATACAAATGTCTAATCAATATATTGTATACCCCAAACTAATATAATATTGTATGTCGAAGGTAATATAAAATATTTTAAAGCATTAAAAATAATGAAAAAGAAAAAAGTGGATCCTCCTTTCCCCAGCTCAGCTGCTCCAGCAAAGCAAACCAGTAGTGCTAAACCCTGCCCTACTTAAAGATTAATCTGCAAACCAATTGCTGTTGTTTTAAGCTGATAAGATTTGGGACTTGGTGTTACACAGCAAAAGATAACTTATACACTGTATCTTTAACAAGCCTCTCAGACGGTTCTATCACAGGTGATCAGAAGTTGGCACTTTGTAATAGATCGAACTTTGCCATCTCTATGACCTTGGAAGTCACCTCAGTGAACCCTCCTTATCCACCACAGGTCACACTTTCTGTTAATAAACATCAAAGCCACTTTAGCAGAGAGACTTCAAGAATCCCTTTTTCTACCATGGGGATGATGAGGAAAACCTGGGCCTCTTCTGCACATACATGTTTGCATCAGCATTTTTTCTAGGGTTGCCTGGAACTCTCCCTACTTCTGGGTAAGCAAAGCCAAATTTCGATTTATATTTGCAGAAGTATTTGTAACCTAAGCAAGAAGCAGCCTTGCAAATTCTTAGGTAAATAACACAAGTCGAAGAACAATACTCCCTTACCAGTAGCCACAAGATGTAGGAAATGACAGCCCTCTCGAGACTGCTCAGAGTCCCTCACAGACTCAGCAAGGCACTGGCTCAAAGGAGTGTGTGGTCATCCCACTCTCAGGAAAGCAGGAAACCAAAGATTGGGGAGGATGCCTTGAATTCTGGCTCTGTGACTTACTACATGTGTGTCTTTAGAAGTTGCTTCACCTTTCTGAACTCCAGTAGTCCACTATGCGAAATGAGAAAAATAATAGCTTCCTCATTGGGCCACTATTAAGATAATGCATGAGAATCATTTGGCAGAGGCAAGAACTTAGTACATACTCAGTAAATAGTAAGAGTCATTGTTTTTTAACATGTGCATTATCATATGCTGCCCAGATAGAAAAGAAGCACATCGGAGGGGTGGAAGAAGCCCTGGGACAGAAGTTAGGAAAACTGGATTCTTCTGTGGGTTTTGATGCTTACTTACTGAGATACCTGAGGCAAGGTGATTGACAATGCTTGACTTCAGTTGTCAAATGAGGTGGAAGGACAAGGTGATGCACTTAGGAACTTAGCGAACCTTAGTGAATACACAGCCTGTCCACAGCAGAGGCAAATCTAAGCTAAGGAAGCAGGTACCTGAACTTCCCTTCTAGTGCACTTACCCAACATGCACTGTGTACTTTTGATAGGGAACTCAAGACTTGGAAAATGTTAGCTTAAGGTAAAAAGTCTAGCAAGTCTTGTAAGTCTAGCAAGTAGTGTGTATGTTAAAACTTTTGTTTCAGAAACTACCAGTAAGACTGTCCTGGCTCTTGGGAAAACAGCCAACCTCCTGGGGCACTGCTAAAAGATTACTGCTTGGGGAGAACTGGAGGCATCTGGGCTTTTGTGCTCCAGGGAAAGACAGACAATCACCTGCTCATGGGAACAGCTAACTTCCCAGGACAGGAATGTTGCAGCTTCTGAATCTCAAAGGCCTCACCATACCTTGTTTATTCCCCTTGTTATAAAAAGTCTGGCCTGGAAAGAGAAGGCAAGATGGTCTGTTAGGGTATGAATCTGCCATCTGAGGTCTGAGGTCTCCTTGCATACAAAAATAGCAGAACCAGGGACTCTCAAGCCCAGAGAAGGAAAAGCACAAGTTTCCTGGGGCCCTTCCAACCTACTAAGAATGGAAGAAAAGAAAGCAGAAGAAAACCCTGGAGACACCCAGAACAGCTCCAAGCTCTGGCAGAATAGATTTAATTATTGCAGGTGCCACTCAATCACCTCCCTCCAGACCTTTTACTGGTCAGGATGGGGAATTCGCTTCTAGTTGTCATTTAGCATCCCGAAGGAGAGAGAGAGTTGGTTTCCCCTATCTTCCTTCTTAGTTTGCAGCCTCTCCTTCAATTCATTTAATACGGCATAGTGGTTAAGCTTGCAGGCTTCAGAGCTAGTCCACCCGACAATGGGGCCTTAGAAGTTATTTTCCTTATGTGCCTCATTTTCACCACTCATACAATGGAATTGATAAAAAGAATATTTATGTCAGGGGTTTATTGTAACAATTAAATAAGATATTACAAATAAAGTGCTTAGTACCATGCCTGGCACATGGAAATTTGGAATCATTATTATTACTTACACAGTTGAGAGAGTGAATAATAACTACTGAGGGAAGTATTTTTTAATCACTATTTTTATATAACAAAAGCAGTGCAACCACAAAGAAAAGACAAATACAGAAGTTGGGACCTCAATAGAGTAACTGACATGGTCTGTTTGACAAGTCAATGTGATAGATAAAAAGGCAGGGCTATGCTGTGCTCAATTTAAAGGATTTAAGAGACATGACAACCAAATGTAATATATTTGCCTTTAAAATCATGTATTGCCTCAATTATATCCTGGTTCAAACACATCAGTTACAAAACACTTTTTTTGAAGGACAGTGGGGAAATATGCATATGGACTATGTGTTAGATAACACTGAGGAACTATTCCTAATCCTCTCAGATGTGAACATGGTATTGTGATTAGGTAGGAAAATATCCTTATTGGGGTTTTTTTTAGAGATATATACTAAAATATTCAGGAATAAAATATCAAGATGTCAGTAACTTTAAAATATTTCACCCAAAAGGGAAAATAAATGAAGCAAATAGGCAAAATATCAACAATCACTAAATCTAAGTGATGAGTTTATGGATATTCATTATACCAGTCTCTGTATTTTTGTGCATATTGAGAAATTCTCACAATAAACAAGACATGCTTATTGTAAAAAAATAAAAGCTACAGAAAATATACTGAAGAAAATAAAATAGTTCCATCACCTAGAAAAAAATCAATAATATTTGATGTATCTCTGTCTTGTTTTTATCTATTTTAACATCATTGCAATCACCAAGCATATGAAACTCTGCAGTCTGCTTTTTTCGAAGTTATCATAAGCATTTCTCTTTGTTATTAAGATGTCTTTGCAAACATCATTCCTAACGCGGCAGAATATTCTTTTGAAGGGATGAGCCAGAAAGCCGTCAAGTTCCTCCACCACAAAGTTGTAATTATCATTAAAATGATGATGATGAAGAAGGTGATGGTGGCTTATAGTCATTGAGCACTTAGTGGGTGCCTGGAGCTAGAACAGGCATCATCTCTTTTAATCTTTGCCACCTGTGAAGTAGTTACTATTATTATCAATGCCATTTCACAAAAGAAGAAACTGACAATCCTGGAAATAATTGACAGGATCACACAGCTAGGAAGTAGCAGAGCCCAGTCTTGGAAGTACAAATGTAACCTCACACCCTTAATCTTTTATTCATTCAGCAAACATGGATAGGTCAGGTGCTGACCTGGGTTGTGGCCCATGCTGTGTGGACTGAAGCAGAATGGCTAACAATTTAAATCCATCATACTAGAGGTTGCAGGAGCAGTGATTTCCGGGGTCTGAGTCTACAATGCCTGCATTCCTTCTCTGCAGCAGATGAATAAGCCAAATCTCAGATTTCCAGTAATGACTCTTCCTGTCCAGGAAAGAAGGGATCCCTGGCAACAGAGAGAGAGTAGGGCTGGGGGATAATTTATTATTGATAATTAATGATGCCAGAAACCTTTTAATATTCATATTATTTATTCTTAGCTCTGGCTGCCTGCACCAGCACTAACAGTTTATTGTTAATGAGACTGGGAGCATTTTTAAATCAACCTAATTGACATTTTTATGGTGCTGAGCAGGGCCTAGACACAGGATTTTTTGCTGGGGAGC